>NC_066517.1:14659176-14666676 GCF_024679095.1 Eriocheir sinensis | reverse complement strand
CCTCTCTTTCCCCTCTCTCTCCCCTCCAATTCACGGTGACGCTAAATGGTGTAGTTTGCGCTAAAGTTTATGAAAGCGAGCATAGGAAACGTTATGCCAAAACAATACTAAACCCACTTTTTTCCTGTAACATTTTGCTCATTTTATGCTTGTTCGAATTGGCTTTTTCGTCGTGTAATTTCGTGGTGGTGGTCGGGGGTACTGGGGAGGTGGTGGAAGGTGCTGGGGTGGTCCTTTGGGTGGGGGTCATGGTACGGTATTGGTGGTGGTGTCAATATTGATAGCAGTGGCATTTTTTTTTTCGTACAATATATGATACATGTTCCATTCCTAATTGCTGCTACAAAAACGCTCTTGAGAGTTTCCCAATCAGACTTTAAGCTACTTGTCATTGCTGGATGAGTTGTCAATTACTGGACGATTTGGTTGTCAATCATGCTATATATATGTAACAGAAATTTCAAGTTACTGCATCTTCTACTATTATTCATATTAACGCCAAACCCATTGTCTTCTACCTATGAATAATCAGCGGCGTCATCACACAGCTGCCAATCAGTTCAAAGTGTGGCCCGTCGATTCTTCATTATGACGCTGGGCATGGAAAGAGTCGCTAATATGACCTCTTTCCAAGTGTGCGTCACAACTCGTCCATAGCGACACAGTGCCCTGATAGTCGGTGAGGGACATGCCAGCTTAGTGCGCTTGACCTTCCTTGTCACATTTTGGGCAGGCGTTGCATGACTGCCCTCGCTATACTTGTTTCGTTTCTCCTTATCGCGGGTGCAGACGTACGGGGGTCCCTAGGGGCACATTAAACCTGCCACCCTCTCGTTCGGGGCGGAGATGGTAGTCCCGGGGCAGGCGTGGCAGCGACGAGTCGGGCCTCAGCTGTTGCATTTTGACTGACGTAAGAATCAAGCTTTGCCCAGGTTGTTCTGGTGTCCCGGGAAGACTAAAATAATTCACAGGGAGAGCGTGGACGTTTTGCCTGGTCTCTTCCGCCCTTAACTTGTTCAGCCCATGGTTTTCTTTTCATATTAACTGTGTCAGAAGAGAGGGAACATCTGACCTCACTCGTGACTGAATCGTCACAAGTTATTAAGGTCCACGCTGTATAATTAAAGGAATTCACATTAATTGGCTTCCGCTTCACCTGTAATAATGTTAACGGGTTTTTTATTTTTTATTTTTTTTTATTTTTTTTGCCTTTGGTGCTATTTTTAGTGCTCGTTTTTATTTTTATTGTCGTTTACTATTCCATTTTTTTTCAGTTTATTTTCCGCGTTTATCCTTTTATTACTTTTTTATGCCCCGTTCGTAATTATTGATGACTAGAGATATTGTTTGAGTGCTGGCAAGGTTGTGTTATTATTATTATTATTATTATTATTATTATTATTATTATTATTATTATTATTATTATTATTATTATTATTAGTAATAGTAATAGTAGTAGTAATAGTAATAGAAGTACCAATAGCAGTAGTAGTAGGGTGAGGATGAGGATGAGGAGGAGAAGAAGGAAGAGAAAGAGGAAGAGGAAGAGGAGGGGAGGGGAAAAGTAATGGTAGTAGTTGTAGTTATTTACGTTGTGGTAGTTGAGGTAGGTTTAAGTGTTGTAGAATATAATAACAACAATAACACCAATGATAATAACAATAACACTACTACTACTACTACTACTACTACTACTACTACTACTACTACTACTACTACTACTACTACTACTACTACTAATAATAATAACAATAATAATAGTAACAATAGTAAAAGCACCAACAAATGGCTTTAGTTTAATTCGCGCGGCTCGTTTGTTTTAAGATTTTATGCCGCCATTTGCATTTTTTGTCTCGCTAAGCTCAAAATTAGTGAGTTGGCCAAACAAATGATGGACTCGCTTTATTTTCTCCCCACACGATGCTTTGGAGCTCACCAGCATCACTATCTTTACCATCACACTCACCGTCTTCATCATCACTACCATCACCACCACCACTACTACTATCATCATCATCACCACCACCACCACACCACTATTACTATCATCTTTATCATCACTACACGCATCATTATTATCACCATTATCATCATTAGCACAGCTTTCAAACTGATGATGATATTGATGAGGACAAGGATGATGTGTTTGCTATGTCTGTCTGTTCCTCTGTTTGATATTTTTTTTGTTTCTCTCTCTCTCTCTCTCTCTCTCTCTCTCTCTCTCTCTCTCTCTCTCTCTCTCTCTCTCTCTCTCTCTCTCTCTCTCTCTCTCTCTCTCTCTCTCTCTCTCTCTATATATATATATATATATCATTCGATAAAACAAACAACACTCGAGTCAGTCTGCTCCTCAGAGGATTTTTATTACTCTCTCTCCCGAATGCGAATCTTTATTGTAACCCTCGTACGCGCGCGCGCGCGTGTGTGAGAGTGAGTGTGTGTGTGTGTGTAATTCACCTCTTGGTCTGCTGCGGGTCTCTCTCTCAGCCAGCCGTTCCCCTACGGAAGAGCACAGAGCTCATAGTACCGATCTTTGGGTAGGACTGATAACACAACACGCCGCAACAACGAGGTCACAACTCCTTGCCTTACGTCGCGTACCTACTCACTGCTAGGTGAACAGGGGCTACACGTGAAAGAAGATAAACCCAACTTATCTTCACACTGCCGGGGAATCGAACCCCGGTCCTTCTGGTTGTGAGGCAGACGCTCTATCCAGTGAGCTACCGGGCCGTGTGTGTGTGTGTGTGTGTGTGTGTGTGTGTGTGTGTGTGTGTTTGGAAAGATGAGAAAGAGAGAGAATAATCTTTAGAAATCTGGAATTATGTTTAGAATTGTTTCTCTCTCTCTCTCTCTCTCTCTCTCTCTCTCTCTCTCTCTCTCTCTCTCTCTCTCTCTCTCTCTCTCTCTCTCTCTCTCTCTCTCTCTCTCTCTCTCTCTCTCTCTCTCTCTCTCTCTCTCTCTCTCTCTCTCTCTCTCTCTCTCTCTCTCTCTCTCTCAAATGGAGGACCCAAAGGTAAATTGCAGTCAGTCATGAAATCTTTCGTTTTCACATTTAATCCGATCAACAGATTTTTTGCCTGATTGCTTGTCGAGAAAGATCGTGTGAATGTGTGTGTGTGTGTGCGTGTGTGTGTGTGTGTGTGTGTGTGTGTGTGTGTGTGTGTGTGTGTGTGTGTGTGTGACTATTTTTACTTGTTTTACGTTTCCTTTTGATGTCAGTGAAGTCATAAATGTTTTCTTTTTAATGTATTGGAATAGGATTTGGTATACCGACGCTACCACGACTTTCCTCTGTCTTCCTCCCCTTTCTCCTCTTCCTCGTTCTGTTCTTCCATCTCTTCCTCTTTATTCTTAGACACTTCAATTACTACTACTACTACTACTACTACTACTACTACTACTACTACTACTACTACTACTACTACTACTACAACGACGACGACGACTACCACGACTACTTTTAATCTTCACATTTTTCTCTTCTTACGCGAACCCTTTTCTTTCTCCTCCAGTTTCCCCTCCCAGTCGTATGATTTATTTCTCGTTTTCCTTAACCAAATTCTACTTACAGCTTCTTCCCATTTTCTTTGGCACCATAACTGGCTCATCCAATTTCCCATTTAGGTTCCATTACCCTGCTGTAATTCTCTCTCTCTCTCTCTCTCTCTCTCTCTCTCTCTCTCTCTCTCTCTCTCTCTCTCTCTCTCTCTCTCTCTCTCTCTCTCTCTCTCTCTCTCTCTCTCTCTCTCTCTCTCTCTCTCTCTGTTTCTGATTCTGTCCCTGTCTGTCTGTCTGTCGGTCTCTCTCTCTCTCTCTCTCTCTCTCTCTCTCTCTCTCTCTCTCTCTCTCTCTCTCTCTCTCTCTCTCTCTCTCTCTCTCTCTCTCTCTCTCTCTCTCTCTCTCTCTCTCTCTCGCTCAAGATGCATACGTCAATTTTCTTTTCTTTAAAATGTATCGGCAAATTTTCAGACGCTCGCGGAAAATCAATGGGAGACTAAAGTTTTCTTCTATGTTTTTTTTAATCATATTTTTTTTCTCTTCACTCGACCGTGTATTTGTTTTTCTTTCTCTACTCTGGATGATTATTTTCTGATTTTGTTTTTATATCGATGCATTTTTTTTCTTCCGGGTATTGACTGCCGTTGCTTGTTGGTTGGGAAAAAGTCTCATGTTGCTTTTTCTTTCTTTCTTTTGTGTTTATTATTTATACCTCAGTCAGCCTGTTCTTGTTCTGTTTTTTTCCATAACATCCTTCTTTTGTTCCCGTCAGCCTTTCCCTGTTAATTTTTTTCACTTTTTTTCTTTTGCCCTCTCGTTAAAATCATCCTTCTTTCTCATTCGCCTTACCCTCCTCCATTCCGAATTTTTCTTTTAGCATTTCTCTTATATTTCCCTTTCCCCCTACCATGATCCTGTTCTTCTATATTTGTTATTTCCTTATCCTCTTAATCTTTTTCCTTGTCGTTCTTTCTGTTTTAATTTGCAATGTAACACGCCTATGCTGTTACTTATTGTAGTCTCTTCCTTCTATTCTTCTTTTATTTATTACATTTTCTCTTCTCTCATATTCTTCTCCTACAGTTTTCTCCTTCTCCTCTCGTCTCCAGTTTCAAAATTTCAATGCAATATGCCTTTTTTTGTCTTCCTCACTTTCTCATCTTTATTTCTTACTATTCTTATATCCGCGATCTCTTTTCCTTCCATTTATCATTGTTTTCCAGCTCCCTTCAGACTTCCTTCCCTTTTTCTCCTCCTTTTGTTTGTACCTTGCTGAAGTCTTTTATTCTTTCTCGTACTTCTCTCCCGTTTTGCCTTTCCTCCTCCTCCTCCTCCTCCTCCTCCTCCCTATTCCCTTCATACACCTCTACTTTCTATGTAAAACTCAACTGATATTTCCATCCACTCCTTTCCTCCGCTTTCCGTTTCTCTTCCTCTCTCCCAATTCTTTCTCCCTCTTCTGCATCTCTTCCTCTCTCCCATCTCCTCTCCTCTCTCTCTCCATCAGCTTCCACTCCTCCACTTCTCTATTTCCCAACGCGGAAGAGGAAGGAAGAGTAGGAAGAGGAAAGGAGAGGAAGAGGGGGAAAGGGAATAGACGGGAGGGGAAAAAATATAACGAGCTCAGTTCTGCAATACCGAACGAAAATGTAGAGAGAGAGTGGAGGATGAGGAGGTGGAGTGGGGGAGGAGGGGGAGGGGAAGGGGGGGGGCAGAGTAGTGGAATGAGTGTGGGAATGTGGAGTGTGTTCTTAAGCATTCCTGGACCCGTGTTAATCTGCGAAGGATTTTGGGTAATTACTGTTAATTGCCTCGACACTAATCAGACCTCCCCCTCTTCCTCTCCCCCACTGCACCTCCCCTCCGCCTTCTCTCCCCGTCATCTCTCCCTTTTTCTCCCCACTACCCACTTTTTACTTCCCACTTTCCTCTCCCCATCTATCTTCTGCTTCTTCTTCCTTGTTATTGCTTCTCTTTCGTTTCTACTTCCTTATTTTCCGTTCCCTTTTCCCTCTACTTTTTTTTCCATTTTCCTTGTTATTCCATCTCCCTTCTCTTTTTATCTTCCCACTTTGCATTCTCCCCTTCTTTCATCTGCTTATTCTTCCTTTTATTGCTACTCTTTCATTTCTGTGATTCCTCATTTTCCCTTTTTCCTCTTTCCATCGTCTTCTTTTCACTTCCCTCTTTAATCCATCTCCCTTTTCTTTTCATCATCCCACTTTGAATCCTCCCCATCTCCCATATGGTCATTCTTCGTTTTGTTGCTTCTCTTTCATTTCTATTTCCTCATTTTCCCCTCCCTTTTCCCTTCGTCTTCTCTCCATTTCCCTATTTATTCCATTTTCCTTCTCTTCTTATCCTCCCATCTATTACCTGCTCATTCTTCCGTTTATTGTCCCTTTCTTTTTTAGTTCCTCATTTACTGTTCTCTCTTCCTTTCCTCCTCTTTCCATTTCCTTTTTTTCCCTTCTCATTTCTCTTTTTTCGTTTTTCCGTCTCCTTTTTCCCCATCAAATCGCGTACCGTGTCCCTTCCTCTCTCCTCTCTACTTCTCTCTTTCCTTTTTCCCCCTCTTCCCTCCTCCCTTTTCATTCCATCTCCTTTCTCTTCTTTTTCGTTTTTCCGTCTCCTCTTCCCCCATCAATTCGCGTACCTTGTCCCTTCCTGTCTCCTCTCTACTTCTCTCTTTCCCATTTCCCCTTTTCCCTCTTCCCATTTTATCCCATCTCCTTTCTCTCTTTTTTCGTTTTTCCGTCTCCTCTTTCCCCTTCAATTCGCGTACTCTCTCCCTTCCCTTCCTCTTTCCTCTTCAACCTATTTCCAATTTGTCCTCCTCCTCCTCGTCCTCCTTCGTCCCTTTCCCCTTCTCGTCCTCGCCCTCCTCCTCTCTCCTTTTCCCTCACCCTCTCATTTTTTGTCCCCTCATTTTTTGTTTTGTCTTTTTTGTTGTTTTCTTTTGTCCGTGCGTCGTGGCTTTTCGAACGAAAGTGATTTGTTTGGGATAACTGTTTGTTTGTTTGTTTGTTTGCTCTTGTGTGTGTATTTATTTTTCTCGTTTCAGTTTTATCGTGGTTTTCTCCCTTTCTCTACTACTGTTTTTTTTTTTATTATTTAACCGTTTTTATAGTCATTATATGTATCTTTCTATCCATCTATCTATCAATATTGTGAGGATTTACCATCTTTTTCTTCCTCTTTTTCACTACCCTTAGCTAGGGTTGAAAAAAATCCTGATTTAAAAAAAATCGATTTAATTCATTTAAATCGGATATTTTTTAACTCTGATTTAAATCGATTTAAATCACTTGATTTAAATCGATTTAAATCACTAGATTTAAATAATTCGATTTAAATCAAACCAACCCTGCCCTTAGCACAGTCACCACCACCATTTCACCACCTCACCACCACAACCATCACCATCACCACAGTCACCGAGCCAATCAATTAACAACTCCACACTTCCACTATTTCATCAACCAGAATTGCTACCGCCACCACCACCACCACCATCAACAACAACAACAACCCCAGCATAACAACTCCCCCCCCACCCCTCCTTCTAGCCACCGCCGCCATTGCTAGTATTGTCACCGGCATTATTTTAACTTTAATGAGGAGGCTCCGCTATTTTTATCTTTTTTTTCTTTTATTTTCAGAAGTTGAGGGCCCGGCGCGCACCATAATGTATGTATATATTAATGTATTCAACTGCAGCTGTATGAGTGACTGTGTATGTATGTATTTTATGTATGTATGTATGTATATGCGTGTGAGTTGTGTGTGTGTGTGTGTGTGTGTGTGTGTGTGTGTGTGTGTGTGTGTGTGTGTGTGTGTAAATGCGAAACGTGCTCAGAGTGGGTGAATTGTGGTAGTGGTGATGGTGATGGTGGTGATGGTGATGGTGGTGGTGGTGGTGATACTAGTGATGGTGGTGGTTATGGCGGCCTACTGAGGAAAAAAAAGAAAAAAAAGGAAGGTTCATAACTTTTTTCA
>NC_066517.1:14599176-14651676 GCF_024679095.1 Eriocheir sinensis | reverse complement strand
GTATATTTTTTTACGTGTCAAGAAAAATCAGGTTAAACATTTTTTTCTCCTTGTTGTTGATGATGTAGGTCAGTGGTTCCCAACCTTTGGAAGCCACGGACCAGTCGAGCAAATGAAAAAAAAAAAAATTCTGCGGACCAGTGCCATAGGCGTAGATACAAGCAATACCATGTAATGTAATGTTTCACATTATTCAAAGTAAAGTGATTATAAAGGCTAAATTATTCAAATGGACGCCACAAGGGAAAAAAAAATACTACACTAACCACAGCACTTAGTACTACAGTAGACATGGAGAAGACTAGCTGTCATGGTGATATATTCATGTACCTATTGCAAGGTCTATCAGTACACCAAAACGTAATATCTCATATTTTACAAATGAAATTAGAAATCCGATCTCCCTCTAGCTAGCCTTAGCTCCTCTTCTCTTTCTTTCTTGTATCTTTCTTCTTTTCCCTCGTTCTCTCTCTTCTTTCTCTTTTTTCTTCTTCTTTCTTCCTCGTCTGTTCGGCGGGTGTTACACCATACTCTAAACATTTAATTAAATTTTTATTTCATCATAATTACTTATTTGAAGAAAAAAAATACATTGACAAATTATTATTTTCTTAAATCATGAACAAAACAAAAAGTCACTATACAGTAAAGCAATTTCGCGGACCAGCAAATCATAAGCCACATACCTGCACCGGTCCGCGGACCATAGGTTGGGAACCACTGATGTAGGTGATGGTGTTGGTGATAATGGTGATATTAATGAATATAAGTGCTGAAGTTTTTTTCCCTCTCTCCCTCTCTTTCCCTTTCTCATCGCTACTAACATTACTGGCACAATTAGACGAAGAACGAGGAGGCGGAGGAGGAGGAAGGAAAAGTAGGAAAGGAAAGAGCAAAGGAGGAATATGATGAGAGGAGGAGGAAGGGAAGAATAATGAAGCAGAAGTGTTGATGAAGAGAAAAAAATGAAGAGTAGGAAGGGGAGGAGGAATGAAGAGAGGGGAAGGAAGAGGAAAAATTAAAAAAAAATGAATAGAGAAAGAAAAGGAGGAGGGGAAGAACAATGAAGAAGAGGAGGAAGAAGTGTCGAGGAGGAGATACGAGGAGGAGGAGGAAGAAGGAGGGAGGAGAAACAGACAGACAGACAAAAATATAATCGCTTGTTGTGCTATTACAGAAAGAGAAAGAAGAGTAGAAGGGAGGAAGATTGAAGTAGAAGCGAAAGCAGTGTTGAAAAGGAGACATCAGGAAGAAGAAGTAAGAAGAATAAGGGGGGGGGGGGGAGGAAAAAGACACACAACTATATTATCGCTTGTAGTCCTGTTGTGGAAAGCAAAGAAGAGGAGGAGGGAGGGAAGAATGAGGTACAGAAGCGAAAGACGTGTTGAGGAGAAGATACGAGAAAGAGGAAGGAGGAGGAGGAAGGAAGAGGAAGATGGAGGGAGGCGAAACAGACAGACAAAAATATCATCGCGTGTTGTGCTGTTGATGTCAGGTTCCTTGGAGACCATAAAACGTGCTCTCCATTTTTCGCCTCCCTATGTTTTCAGGGAAGCATTTCCGAACCGGACATATTATTGTTTCCACCACTTGTTATTCAGTTTATTTTTAGAAGTAGGAACAATACGCGCTCGTGGAAATGGAGAGGGGAGAAGGGAGAGCCTGTGGGGCGGGGAAAAGTACCGGGGAGATAGAGAGGGGAGACGCATTTGACTGACTAAAGGTTAAGGGCAGTTGGAGTTTTTACTGTATAATACATAGCCGTGAAAAGGGAGAGGGGCGATAGATGAGGCGCCGGAGGGGAAAGGGGGAGAAGGAGGGAGAGAAAAGAATAGGGGAGAAATGAAAGTAAATGTGTTAGGTACTTAAGGGAAAAAGGAGAGGCGAGGGGTGAAAAATTTGGTACTAAAGGGGAGGAAAGTGAAGGGAAAAGCTTTGAGGAGATAAAAAAAAGAGAGGTGAGGCTTAAGATCTTTTGTCGCTGTACAGAAAAATTTACGAAGCCCCAGATAGAGGCGTAAGGATGACATTATTTACTTAAGCCTTTAGTGAAATATTCAACAAGCTGCCTCACCTTAGTTTTAAATAGATTCAGTGAAGTCGGGATGGAGGGTAAAGTGGTGAGGGGGTTCAAGGCGAGGCTTAGTGACAGGAGGCAAAGTACAAACGGAAAAAAATAGCTTATGGTTGTTACACACATACTCGCGGCGTCCCACAGGAATCAGTTTCGAATTTACCTTTAATTAGATTTTTTTTACAGAATCAATCACAGCGATATCGACTGCGACATAACCAGTGACATCAGAAGGTTAGGACACACTGGTACATGAAGGAGATAGGCAAGAATTGGTTCATAAAAAGGGTAGCAGATGAATGATACATATAGTAGATATAGATACAAAGAAATACAAGGTTAGTCACAACTCTGGATGCAGAGAGAAGGTGGCAATTAGCTCATTCTCGGGAGTCACCATTAGTAGGAAGATGCACTTCTGTTAGTTTCCTTGAATCTTTGTGTATTCTTTTGTATCCTTGTGAAGCAGAGTGTGGGTAAAGCGTGAGGGGGAGGGGAAAGGAGAAGGATTGGGGAGAAATAGGGGAAACTAAAGACAGAGGGAAAGGTGAGGGAAGAAGCATGAGGGGGAAAACAGGGGAGAGGTAGGAATTGTGTAATGAGAGTTGGGGAGAAATAGGGGAAAATAAAGACAGAGGGAAAGGTGTGGGAAGAAGCATGGTGGGAAAACGGGGGGGAGGTAGGAATTTCGTAATGAGTGCGTAACGGGAGAGGCTAAGGGAGAAACATTGGAGAGATAGGAAGGGGCGAGTCAGAGCGTGTATGTAAAGGGAGAGGGAGAGGAGGATCAAGGGGACACTTAAGGGAAGAGGGGTGAGCAGGGGGAGAGGCAGGACACGCATAAAGGGAGAATGGAGAGACTGGGGACACTTGAAAGGGAAAAGGGAGAGGGGAGAAGCATGGGAGAGGTGGGGAGCACGTGAGGAGAGAGGAGAGAGGCAGGGGTACTTGAGGAAAATGAGAGAGGGAAAAAGAGACACGAAGTACAAGTATATGAAGGGGAAAGTGAGGGGAGAAAAAAGGGGCATTTCCGCTTCCCTTAAAAAAAAGCTCTACATATAATTCCCTTCTAGCTTCTATCATCCGCATCGTCCCCGCTAAACATTCTCATTTCCTGTCACAAAATGAGCGAGGGGAAAAAGACACGAAAGTAAGAGTAGATGATGGGGCAGGTGAGGAAGCAAAAAAGGTGCACTAACACATAAAATACTCTACAGGTAATTTCCTTTTAACTCCTATTATCCTCGTCGTTCCCGTTTAACATTCTCATTTCCTGTCACTTAACTCCTATTATCCTCGTCGTTCCCGTTTAACATTCTCATTTCCTGTCACTGTGTCTCGCCATCAGTCGCATATGTACCTGAGCCGTTAATTAATTAGCTCTCCCTCGCACCCGATGCACTTTCCCTCCGCGCTCCCTTTGGTGTGATGGACCACTGGATGATGAGCGACTGCAGCAACGTCACAGATCCTCGACTTCTGATATGGTGGTGCGCGCTGAACCCTCGTCTCTCGCATATATCAAGGCTAATGCAAGAAGTGTTGATCCTTACTCCTTGGCTTTGTAGATGAATTCAGTGTTTTTGTTTTTATTATTATTCAGCCTTGCACTTCTTGGCTCGTCTACACCTCTCATGTTTTTTGTTTTATTTGGATTTCATGTTACTCTTTGTCTTCGTATGTGAATGTTTTTATTTGGTTAGCATTGCTCTTCATCGCTCCTCGAAACCTGTCATGTTCTTTGTTTCGTTTATATTTCGCCCGGCCACTCGAAGGATATCTTTTGTGTTTGTAATAGTCATCGTTGTTTATTCAAGATCGACTGAATGTTGCATCATGAACTTTGTCACCTCACAGAATACCAAAGAGAGTTTATGAGTCATGTTTCGGCGACTCGGCTTGCCAGATTTAGTTATTGTCGAAGCAGATGAAAAGAAAAATCAAGAAAATCGAAGAAAGTGGAGATAATAACGATGACAATAACAGGATAGACGGAAAAACAGGCGAACAAAAGGAAATTAAAACGGATGAATAATATGAAAAGAGAGGTGAAGATTAGTAAGCCCCGAAACAGGAGTAAGAAAAGAAACATGCACCCTTTCATTAGCTGCAGTGCCCCTAACAAACAGTTTTTGGAGTCGCCTGTAAAACAAACACCGGATTAACACAGACAACACAGACGGGTGAATAAATGGGCGTGGGCGTCTCCTCTGACCCTTCCCTTTAGAATCAGGAAGGATCAGATTAAAACTTTTTTCGCCACCTTCACCCTTACCGCCTCCTCTCTTGATGAAGTGGAGCGGAGAGTTATCTTTCAGCTTTTTTACTTAATGTTCATTTCTGAGTATTTGAGTGTTATGTTAATAGCTCCTCGTCACCTACACTTCTACATCCCCCTCTCTTTGTGACGTGAAGTGGGTCATTGCTAAGATTGAGAATTCGCCGAAAGGTTAAAAATAGAAGAAAGAAAAAGATAAAATGATATGTAATCAACGAAGAAGATATTTTGTGGCATTTCCCAGAACCACAAAACGTCAGTTTATAGCATTATTCGCCATCTCTGCCGCCCTTCAACTCCCTCTGGTGGAGTGAAACAAACAATTGCTATGTTTTAGGATTCCCCACAAGAAAAATGAAAATATACGAATGCGAAATCAGTGAAGCTCATGCCGGGAAATCCGGGAGAAACAGTTGTACAGAATCGCTAAGTAGCAGACTTTGTGGAAAATTAAAAGAGGCTGGAGAGGAGGCTGGGAATCCATGATGTTTAATTCAAAGAAAGGCACGAAAGGGTTCTACCTTTTCTTCGTACGAATCAAAAAAGAGCTATTGAGAATAAAATCAAACGACGCTGAAGTGCAGAAAAAATATTTGAGTGTCATTAAGTTGATAGGCCTAAAAAATAATGAAAATGCACAATATACTAGAGAGAAAGAAATGTTTGTTATTGAACAGCGAGAAACTAAATCATATAAATTAAGGGCCTTGCAAAAGTCAATCTTCCTCCACAAAGAAAGATGCAGGAATGAAAAACAAAGATTATTCATATGAAAGATATCGAAAGAAAACATCTGGATGCTTAGAAAGTTGAAAAGAAAAACTGTGGACATAAAAGAAGGTAAAGGCTTAGCAAATTTTCTGGGTGTAAAAGAAGTAAACGAATGGAAACAGCAGAAATTTGAATATATAAAGTTATGATGTATGAAATTAGTGAAAGAAAAGCAATTATGCTGGATGCAAGAGTGAAAAAACTATATATCCGAATGTAAATACAGGGATGGATAGAAAAATCATAGATGAGTGTGAAAAAGTGAAAAAATCTACCGGTATGTAAAAAAGCATTCATCGTTTCACCTTTCCAATCACACAAAAGAACAAAGCAAGGGATCCAACAAATAAAAAAAGGAATAAAGAAAAAAAAAATACAGCGATAATAAACCAAAGAAAAGGATATGCCATTGAAAAAAAAAAGGAATAAAGGAAAGAAAAAGAAAACGAATGCAACGCCAACAAAATAAAGAAAACGACAGGCCATGAAAAAAAAAACACCAATGACAAAACGGCAAAATCCATTCAGGTGTGGCCGCCTGGCTGGCTGGGCGAGCAGGTCAGGTTAAAAAACAGGGATTGAGTTGCGAGACCTCTTTCACGGGTCTAAAGTTCCCTTCATTTTGACCAATAGTCGCGGGGGGCTTTGTGGCAGAGAGAGAGAGAGAGAGAGAGATTACGTATATTAACTTACCGTACCCATCCATTTTCTTCCTCTCCCAAGGCTTTGAAATGAGACAGACTTATACGATTTCCATGTTAAGAGTTTGCGGAATCAATCTAACCATCTCTCCTTTAAGAGAGAGAGAGAGAGAGAGAGAGAGAGAGAGAGAGAGAGAGAGAGAGAGAGAGAGGCAGGCAGGCTTTTATACACCTGTCCAGCGGGGTAAACATGAAACAGGCCGCCGCAACACACACCTGACAGCACATTAGGCAAGGCGAGGCGCGTCCCGAAGGGGGTAACTCTGACGTCCTTGAAATGGCGCAGGAGCTTTTCTCTGTGTCCCCGCGGCCTGCTCGTGGCGGTGGAGGCGAGCCGGGCAATGGTGGTGACAGGAGTGCGCGGGTGGGATGAGGGAGTTTGAAAGTAATGCAGTTTTCCCTTTTTTTGTGTATGTGTGATGATGAGTTTCGTTTCGTGGTTAGTCTGAATGCGGATTTCCTACAAGAAGACATCATCAAGCTACAGGAATGGAACAAAAAGTGACTGCTACAATTCAATGAAGAAAAGAACGTAAAGTCATGCACCTTGGGAAGGGATATCCAGCATACCAATACCACATGGGAAACACTCCACTATCCACCACAGAGACAGAGAAAGACCTGGAAGTATATGTTACCAGGCTAACAATGAAAACCAAATCCATGCCAATCGCAGCAGACGGGTTAAATAGTTGCAGTTTGTTAGGTGCAAGATATTTCAGTGACGGTGAAGTACTAAGAATGAACTCCACTCCACTCTTTTTTTGTTTGTGACTTTTTTTGTTTTGTAGTTCGTGGTTTTGATAAGTTTACTAGTTTTAGTTTAAGTGTAAGATATTTTAATGACGGTAAAGTACTAGAAATAAACTTGCGTGGGTCCACTCTTTTTATGTGTAATGACTTTTGTTTTGTGGTTAATTTTTTGTTAAGTCTAGTAGTCATAGTTCATTAGGTTTAAGATATTTCAGTGACGAAGTACCAGAAGTGAACTTGGGCGGGTCTTATCGCGCATAGAACTGTTACCAGATAGAAAACCAAAGGCAAAAGAAAGTCCATTTTGAAGGTGTATTTCTATAGTAGACAATACCAGGTGGGGGGATGAACTCGCCGGAGTAAGATGGAGAACACTAACGTCAAATAAGGAGTGGTGGAAGAAGTTGTAAATAGCTATTGTCTTTATGTTTAGTTTTGCCTGAGTGAGATAGTCCCCTGTTCCGCTCATGATCAAATGCGAATACGGAGAAGACGATAAAGATGTGAGGGATGATGCAGATAAGCCGCTTCAGATACAATCAACACTAAAATTATATGCATCGCCAAGGTCACCGGGAAATAAGAAACAGGAAAGACAGCAAAGAGAAAGGAGGGCGTGGGAGGGGAGTCCTTTAGCTACGAAGAAGATGGAGAAAGGAAAGGAGGGAGAGGAAGGGGAATTGCTCTAGCTACCGGGAAGAGAGAGAAGAGAAAGGAGGGCGAGGAATGAGAGAAGAGGAAGAAAGAGCAGAGGAGGGTAAGTGCTCTAGCTATCGGGAAGAGAGAGAAGAGAAAGGAGGGCGAGGAGGGAGAGAAGAGGAAGAGGGGCAAAGGTGAGGAAGTGCTCTGGCTACAGGGAAGAAAAAGAAAAAGTAGGGCGATGGAGAGAGATAGAGATGGGAAAGGAAGGCGAGGGAGGGGAAGTGCTTTATCTAGGGAGAAGACACAGAAGAGAGAGAAAGGAAGAGGGAGGGAAAGTGCTGTAGCTAAATGCCGCCGCAGGTAATTCAGTTAGTCAAAGTCGCCATGAAGTAAGGGGCAGCCAGGGGGGAGTGGCGGCCGGTGGAAAGGAAGTGCTCGAGGTAAATGCCGCCGGACGTAATTTGGTTAGTCAAGGTCGCCTCTGATTGCGTCATGGGCGGCCTGGGAGGACGTGTGCGGGCGGCGTTTGGAATGGCATCAAAGGAGGAAAAGGGGAAAATAATCGTATAATGTTAATCCGTCCGCAGCGATTGGCACGGATTTGGCCTTCCCTGGTAGCCTGGTTACAGTATAGGCATAGGTCTTTCTCTGCTTCTGTGGTGGATAGTGGAGTGTTTCCCATGTGGTATTGGTGTGCTGGATATCCCCTCCCAAGATGCAGGACTTTATATTTTTCTACATTGAATTATAACAGCCACTTTTTGCTCCATTCCAGTAGCTTGGTGAGGTCTGACTGTAGGAAATCGCAGTCAAGGCGTTAATAAAGAAAACTCCAATACAAGAGAAAAAAAAATCATGAAGGGAGAGTGATGTTGCAAGAAAAGAAGATACAAAAGGAATGATGTGAGGTATATATGATAGGCGGCGTCTGGAATGCCATCAAAGGAGGAAAAGAGGAAAATAATAGTATACAAGAAAATGAATAAAGGAAACTCCAGTACGAGGGAAAAGTGGGAGGAATCATATAGCGAGAGTGATGAAATTCCAAGAAGAGAAGAACTAGAAGAAGTGATATTAAGTGTGTAGGCGTCGTTAGGAATTTCATCAAAGAAGAAAGAGGAAAAAATAATGGTACACAAGGGAGTGAATAAAGGAAACTTCAATACGGGGAAGAAATGGAAGGAATCATAGCGAGTGAGATAACTGCAGAAAACAATAAAAAAAGAAGTTATAAAAGAAATGATGTTAAGTGTTTGGGCGTCGTTAGGAAATCCATCAAAGGAGAAAGACGAGAAAATAATCGTATACAAGAGAGTGAATAAAGGAAACTCCAATACGGGGAAGAAATGGAAGGAATCATAGAGCAAAAGTGATGAAGTTGTAAGAAAGGAAATAAAAGAAATGGTGTTATGTTCGTGAGCGACGTTAGGAACTCCATCAAATGAAAACTAGAAAATACAATAGATAAGGAAAAAAATAGAGTTAACTAAAATACGGGGTAAATATAGAAGGAATCATATAGCTAGAGTGATAAAGTTGCAAATAAAGAAGAAATAAAAAATGATGTTAAATGTGTGGGTGACGTTTAGAATGACATCGAAGAAAGTTAGAAAATATTAACATACCAAAAAAAAAGAAACTAACACGGGTTAAAATAGAAGGAATCATATAGCTAGAGTGATAAAGTTGCAAATAAAGAAGAAATAAAAAATGTTCTTACATGTGTGGGTGACGTTTAGAATGACATCGAAGAAAGTTAGAAAATATTGACATACCAGAAAAAAAGAAACTCTAACACGGGTTAAAATAGAAGGAATCATATAGAGAGTGATAAAGTCGTAATAAAGAAATAAACTTTAGGATAAAGTAAAAATATGGAACCGTTTTTATTTTTTTAATGTGAGACGGTTCACGTTGATATATTTTATTTCTCTATGCATGGAAAAGTCAAGCCTTATTTTTTGTCCATTTTCTTCATCTGTGTAGGAAAGTAAGAGATATTTTTCTGTTTCCTTTCTAAGTGTCTGGGAAAGCCACCGATATTTTGTTTTCTCTTCCCATTTGTGCGAGTTATTTTGCTTCTTCTTTTTTTTTTTTTTTTTTACAGCAAAGGAGACAGCACAAGGGCACACAAAAAAAGAAGCAATAATAAAAAAGCCCACTACTTGCTGCTCCTGTAAAGAATCCGAAGAGGTGGCCGAAAGAGGGATCGAAAGAGGGATCAATTACGCGAGAGGTGTCCTGATACCCTCCTTCTGTTTGGAAAAGTCGTGTCATTTTTACCCATTTTCATCTTCGTCTGTGTGGAAAAGTAAGAGATATTTTCCTCTTTCCTTTCTAAGTGTCTGGGGAAAGTCATCGATATCTTGTTTTCTTTTCCCTGCTGTGCGAAAGTTATAAATGTTTCACTGTGTTCTTTCCCTTTGTATTGAAAAAAAGCGGTTTGTAGTTTTCCCCTTTGAAGCTTAGCGATTTAAATGTTGAACACATGTGGTTAGTCGTCAGTCAACCACAAAATTAGTCGCTTTATCGGCCAGTAAGTCAGTTAATGAACCTTCTATTAGCCAATCAGTTAAAAAGTTACTCATGCACTCAGTCAGCCATCCAGTCCGCCAATCAGTAATCGATAGGGCAGTCAGTAAGGGAATCTGGCCCCCAACATATTTGTCAGGTAAAAAAGTGGTCAGCCAGCGATGATTCAGTCAGATAATTGCTTAGTCAGTCAGTCATTCGGTGTCCCAGTCCGCCGGGCAGTCTGGTTTTATGCTACGAGATTCTTTTCGTTGTACTTAATTTGCATTTCCGATTCTCTCTCCCTCCCTCCCACCCTTCCTCTCTCCCTCGGTCATTCTCTCTCCCTTCCTACCTCACACTCTCCCTCAATCAGTCCCTCAATCGCTCACACTAACACTCACCCACACCACACTCAACATAACACAACGCAACACAACACAACACAACACAACACAACACACAACACACACACACACACATATTTCTCTCTCTATCTATCTACAATCTACATTCTCTCTCTCTCTCTCTCTCTCTCTCTCTCTCTCTCTCTCTCTCTCTCTCTCTCTCTCTCTCTCTCTCTCTCTCTCTCTCTCTCTCTCTCTCTCTCTCTCTCTCTCTCTCTCTCTCTCTCTCTCTCTCTCTCTCTCTCTCTCTCTCTCTCTCTCTCTCTCTCTCTCTCTCTCTCTCTCTCTCTCTCTCTCTCTCTCTCTCTCTCTCTCTCTCTCTATATCTCTCTCTCTCTCTCTCTCTCTCTGTCTCTCTCGTTAGTCTCGTCATCAGCAGAATTTTAAACGCCAAGCTAATTGTCTTCCTCCTGAATGAATCTTTTAATTATAAGTAATATTTTATGCATCCGAAAGAGCGTAGCGTTTTCACTAACTCGGCTGCTACAACGAAAAAAAAAAAGTTACAGCGTCCATGTACATATATATTTTGTTTTCCGGCATCAAGCCAGCCGTTTGTGTGTGTTCCTACATTACGCCCCGGGACGATTTATACCTTCAAGTTGCGTAATTAACTATAAATCTACCTGTTATTGGCTCAGTGATCGGTGTACCAGCTAATAAAATAAACACACACACGCACACAGCACACGCACACGCACACGTACATGCACTCACACATCCCCCCCTTCTCCCCCACACAGTCGTAATTTCTAATCTTCCAAATTGTTTCACTATTTTTCCTTGGTGCATTTTCCGGTTGTTTGGATATTCTTCGTTCCCTTCCGCCTTGTCACACTTTTTTTCACTTTTTCCCTTCCTTTTCTAACGTTCCCTCCAGCTTCCTCCCTTTTTGCATCTTTCTCTCCCTTCTTTCTTTCTTTCCTCTCATCTACCTCCCCATTTTCTTCCTCTTTCCCTTTCTTCTTTTTTCTCAACCCTTCATATTTTTTTAACCCTCCCTTTTGATGTCACACTGCCTCTATTTTTTCCATCCCCTTTCTATTCTCTCTTTCGCTTTTCACCTTCCTTTCTCTTGTCAAGCTTATCTCTCCTCAAACTTATCTTCCTCCGCAGAGCTTCTCCTTTCTCTCATCCCTCACGCTTAAGCTTCCTCTAATCCTTCCTTCCCTCAATCCCTTTTCCTCACTCCTTCCATCCCTTTATCACGTCTCTTATTTCTCTTCCCTTTCCTTCCCCACAACTCCCTCCCTTCCTCATAAATTACCTACCCCTCACTCCCCCTCACCCCCTTCTCTCTCTCACACTCTAGCTCTCGCTCTCACTCTCTTGCTCTCGCTCTCGCTCTCTTTCTCGTCAAGGTGAAGGACATCCGTAAAAGAGCAAATTACATGCCTTTTCATTTTCATTCTGTCTGTCTTTTTCCCGCCTTGATCTCATTTGTTAAGGAGATGAGGTTGCTTGTCTCTCCCTCCCTCTCTCCCTTCCTCCCTCCATCTCCCTCCCTCCCTTCATCCCTCCATGTCTCTCCCTTCTTCCCTCCCTCACCATCTTACCTTCACTCTCTACTTCCTACTTTCCTTCCTCCCCTTCTATTTCACCTTCATTGTTCTTCCTCTTCTCCTCCCTTCTTCTGTTCCCACATCCTCCACTTCTTCCCTTTTCACGTTCTGCTCTGCCCCTTCCAACCCTCTCTCTCCACTCCCTTCAACCTCCCATGAGTCAGGTCACAATGCAACCAGCAGCCAGATTTCCGTGTTTGACTTGCAGGAGGGAGGTCACGAAGGACTTACTCAACCAGGAAAATGGTGACTACACTGTATGTTTTTTCTGTGAAACTGAACACAAGGTAAGTGTTAAGGTAGAAGCGATAGATAGCAAGGTACAGTTTCTGGAGGGTATGTTGGGATTGGATGTAGCTAGTGTCGGGGAGAGTGAGTTCAAGGTAGTTGAAAAGGTAGAGAGGTTGGAAGATAGAGTAGGTGAGGTAGAGAAGAAGGTAGGTACCTTAGATTCCTTTCAGCAGGTTAGAAAAGGGAGTAAGGCTGCAGCGGCAGACGTTAGTTACAGTGGTGTCGTGACGAAAAACAGGTTCCAGGTGTTAGGAGACCAAGTTGAGAGCAATCCTAGCATCGTTCTTGTAGGTGATAGTTTAGTTAGACAGCAGGACCAGGAGTTTTGCAGGAAGGGAGCGAGGCGGCGGCATGTAGTTTTTTCCTGGACGTAGAATTAAACATGTAGCTGAGAAGGTTACGACTTAGTCGTCACTACCTCAGAGGAGACAGTGTTTGTTTACCTGG
The DNA here is from genome assembly GCF_024679095.1 of Eriocheir sinensis. Classification (NCBI taxonomy): domain Eukaryota; kingdom Metazoa; phylum Arthropoda; class Malacostraca; order Decapoda; family Varunidae; genus Eriocheir; species Eriocheir sinensis. The sequence goes on along the minus strand of NC_066517.1, from coordinate 14,639,239 downwards.
TTGGAGCAAACAATGTAGTTAAAGGTAGGTCAGAGGAGGTTCTAGACAAGTACAGGAAGTTTGTTGGGAAGTTGAAGGACAGCAGACGGCGTTCAGTTGTGTGTGGATTGCTCCCTCGGCACGATGTTAGTTCCCTCATTCTCAGTAGAATGCTGGGGATTAACGAACGTGTCAGGGATTTGTGTAGTCGTGAGGGAGTCATGTTTGTGGACGTCTGGGATCATTTTATTCATGACAGGAGCTTGTTTGCTAATGATGGACTTCACCTAAATTGTGTAGGAAAGGCGAGGCTGGGCCGAGTGTTGGATGAGGAAGTTTTGAAAGAGTTAAAGAAAAGTCAGGTGCAGAGGGAACGAGGTGTGGAAACTTCCGGCTTGGCTGGGAGTGGGAGGAGTCTTCACTCAGACGGTGAGGTCCACAGAGGTGGGAGTGTCAGGTCTCAGGTGAGGGAGGAAGTAGAGGTGTGTACTGCTGAGGGGACGTCAGGTCGTCGGACCCCCAGGCGGGGGATACTGAGGTAGCGGTCAGGTCAACAGCCACACAGGTGAGGGGCACTGAGGTAGCGGTCAGGTCGCCAGACCCCCAGGTGGGGGATACTGAGGTAGCGGTCAGGTCAACAGCTACACAGGTGGGTGGTGAGGTAGAGGTAGCTGTAGATAATCGGGTCTCATGTACTATTCCAGTGAAACGACAATTGATATATGGCGCACACTCGGCGAATAAATTAAACATCTTCTATGTAAATGCCCGTAGCATTATTCAGAAGCGTAGCCACTTGATAATTCATGCAATTACTGAAAAACCCGACTTCATTTTGATCACAGAAACATGGCTAAATACGCGTGACAAGCATAAGTTAAGTGAAGTAGCTATCAATGGTTACAACGCGTATGCTAAGTGTCTTCTACACAAAAAAGGTGGCGGTGTAATAATATATGCTAAAAGTAATTTAGAAGTCATTCAGCTTAACACAACCGAAACAGAGGCTTATGATTCGTTGTATGTACAAGCGACGATCAATAAAGAAAAGTATGTTCTGGCCGTAATTTACCGACCTCCTAAATCAAATGGAGACATTAATGGAAATCTCTACGCAGAGATAAATAAAATTATCAGAAACAGAAATGCAATAATATGCGGCGACTTCAATAACCCCTCTGTTAACTGGTCTGCACTCTCTGCCGACAAGGAAGGAGCTAGATTAATAAATTTTGCGCAAAGATACATTTCTTTATCAAACCGTTTCTGCGCCGACGAGAAAAAATAATCAGGGATAAAATGATCACTTTCCTTGAAACAAATGATTTAATAACTGATAGTCAGCATGGATTTCGTAGTAATCGGTCGTGCCTTACCAACGTATTAACCTTTTTCAACGATGTTTATACATGTTGGGACGCCCGAAGCCCATATGACGTAATTTACTTAGATTTTCAAAAAGCGTTTGATAAAGTTCCTCACGTTAGGCTTATTTCTAAACAGAGTTCCCACGGTATTAACGACCATCTATGTGCGTGGATTCATGACTGGCTCACCGACAGAGAACAACGTGTATTTCTTAATGGTGAAGCATCGGATTGGCAACCCGTCACCAGTGGCGTGCCCCAAGGTTCGGTCCTGGGGCCAACACTATTCATAATTTACGTGAACGACTTAGAAACTGATATCCTATCAAAAGTAGCCAAATTCGCCGACGACACCAAATTAGGAGGTACGGTAATGAACAGTAGAAGTTGCGAGAATATTCAATCAGACTTAATAAGACTTGCCGACTGGAGCGAAAAATGACAAATGAGTTTTAACGTAGATAAATGTAAAGTAATGCACATAGGTGAAAAAAATCCTAACTTTAAATTTCAGATTCAAGGACATGAGCTCCGCGAAGTAAAACAAGAAAAAGATCTTGGTGTCATTATCAGTGACACTCTTAAAATGAGTGATCAATGTTCTGCAGCGAGTAAAAAAGCCAATATGATGTTAGGATTAATCTCAAGAAACTTTGATTATAAATCACCCGAGCTTATGAAGAGATTATATTTAGCATTTGTAAGACCACACCTAGAATACGCCGTTCAGTTCTGGTCACCGAACTATATCAAAGATCAAGTTTTGCTAGAAAAAATACAGCGACGAGCAACCAAACAAATTCCAGCGCTACGAAACTTGCCATATGACGAGCGTTTAAAGCGTTTAGATATGTTTTCCCTAAAAAAGCGAAGGATAAGAGGGGACTTAATTGAAGTGTTCAAAATCCTTAATGGATTCGACAACATTAACCCATATAGTCTATTTCAGAGAGACACCAACACAATAACACGCAGCAACGGTGTGAAATTAAAGGGAAACCGATGTAACACACTGGTGCGCAGAAGTTTTTTCAAAAACAGAGTCGTCGATCACTGGAATAGACTCCCACCGTCAGTAGTTAGCGCATAGAGTATCAATAGCTTCAAGTCTTCATTGGAAAAGTACTTCAGGGATATAAGATTATACTGACCGTTCTTCGCATGTTTTCAGACAGATTGCAGCAAGACCTCAACCTAAATCCATATTATTCTCCCCCACAACCTAGATTGCAAGTAGCGTAAGTTAACAATAGAGTAAAGCAACAGTTAATGTCCGCATGACAGGTGGAGTGAGGTGTGGGTGCAGTAAGGTGACAGGGTACTGGTGCGTGCATAGTACCGCTGGTAAAACGAGGATCAAGCCTCCACCTGTGCCCCTGAAACTACACCTCACCCATCGTTAGTATTAGGGGGGATTCTGGGGCTGCCCTGTGTAGGCCACTCGGCCTCTTCCAGTCTCCCTGTGTTTCTGTGTTCTTATGTAATGAAGTCTTTTTCCCCCACAGCTTAGGTTACCAGTAGTGTAAGTTAAGGGTAGTAATTTCCTCTTATTTCTCTCTTTACTGTAAAATTTCCATGTCCCTTTCTTCCTTGAAGGTACATGGTGTTCTCTTCTAACTATTTCCTGCCGGCACGTTGCCAGAGGGAGAGGTGGGTGGGGAGGAGCCTTCATCTATTCTGTCCTGTCCTACCACACGTAGATTACTAATAGTAGCGGTAGTAAACAGACACCCTTGCCATAGACCGATAGGTCTTCTGGTGTCTGTTGTTCCTATGTATTCCTATGTATTCCCTTCACCTTCAATGTTGTTTCTCTTTCCATTCCTCCTTCCTACTTTTCATTCTCCATTTCCCCTTCCTTTACCATATCCTTTATTCCTTCCCTTGTCACGTTCTTTCCAACCTTTTCTCTCTACTCCCTACTCTCCTTCCTGCTCTCCTATTCCACTTTCACTGTTGTCCGTCTTTCACTACCTCCTACCTACTCTTTCTTCCTTTCCCTTCCTTTACAATGGCGTCTACTATTTCCCTTCCCGCATCCTTCGGGGGCCTCGTAGTGCAGTGGTTATCACACTCGGCTCACAACCGAGAGAGCCCGGGTTCGATTCCCGGGCGGAGTGGAAAAAATTGGGCGACTTTTCCGATACCCTACTTCCCTGTCCACCTAGCAGTGAATCGGTACCAGGTATTAATCGGGGGTTGTGTCCCGTCTCCTGGGATCTGTTCCCTCCTCCTATAATTCTTTCCCCTTCTGTCTCTCTCCGGCATACCACAGATGTTGCGCCGACTAAACGAAACTTTCCAACTTTCCCACATCCTTCCTTACCCTATCTTTATTTTCCCCTCCCTCCCTCCCTTCCTTCCTTGTCCTTGCTTCCTCTCTTCGGTCCTTGTGGCCTCAGTAATCTCTTTGTTGCGTCAGGACGAAATGTTTCATGTATTTTTCTCATAATTTGCGATACTTTGAAACGCTGGAAATTCTGTCTCTTGTCTGCGTTATATTTTTTTATTTGTTTTGGTTCAAGTTGCGTCTACACCAAAGACTATTTTTGAGAATATGGTTTAATGAACTTAAGTAAAATGGTTAGTTATATTTTTATTTTAAAATGCATAAACTTTTGCTTCTCCTTTCTCAGAACAGTTAACGTGTGTAAATTAGAGAAAGAAGGCCATAGTTTGGTTAATAAGTGAATGACTAGAACAAGCTATTTAGGTTTCAGTCCTTAGGATCGAGACGACACACTAAAAAGGTAAACAAAACACACGATTCGACACCATGCAGACAGAACCTCAGCGCCATGCAGGTGAACATACGCAATCGACTTGGAATCCTTTGTCTGGAACTCCCGCTTGGGTTTTTAATCTAATTCGTGGCGATGCTGGAATGCACAAAGACCCGGTAGACTCAGACTCCCTGAAGGACATGTTGCAGATTTGTTATTCTGCGTTTATTTGTGAAGGAATTTTGGTATTATTGTAGCTGAGAGAGAGAGAGAGAATGGCTGGCTTTGATAGATAGATAAACAGAGTGAACCAGACATAGATAGACAGTGAGAGAAATCTAAGCAAATTCACCTTTGTCAACTAAATAGCCAGTTTTCTCTCTCTCTCTCTCTCTCTCTCTCTCTCTCTCTCTCTCTCTCTCTCTCTCTCTCTCTCTCTCTCTCTCTCTCTCTCTCTCTCTCTCTCTCTCTCTCTCTCTCTCTCTCTCTCTCTCTCTCTCTCTCTCTCTCTCTCTCTCTCTCTCTCTCTCTCTCTCTCTCTCTCTCTCTCTCTCTCTCTCTCTCTCTCTCTCTCTCTCTCTCTCTCTCTCTCTCTCTCTCTCTCTCTCTCTCTCTCTCTCTCTCTCTCTCTCTCTCTCTCTCTCTCTCTCTCTCTCTCTCTCTCTCTCTCTCTCTCTCTCTCTCTCTCTCTCTCTCTCTCTCTCTCTCTCTCTCTCTCTCTCTCTCTCTCTCTCTCTCTCTCTCTCTCTCTCTCTCTCTCTCTCTCTCTCTCTCTCTCTCTCTCTCTCTCTCTCTCTCTCTCTCTCTCTCTCTCTCTCTCTCTCTCTCTCTCTCTCTCTCTCTCTCTCTCTCTCTCTCTCTCTCTCTCTCTCTCTCTCTCTCTCTCTCTCTCTCTCTCTCTCTCTCTCTCTCTCTCTCTCTCTCTCTCTCTCTCTCTCTCTCTCTCTCTCTCTCTCTCTCTCTCTCTCTCTCTCTCTCTCTCTCTCTCTCTCTCTCTCTCTCTCTCTCTCTCTCTCTCTCTCTCTCTCTCTCTCTCTCTCTCTCTCTCTCTCTCTCTCTCTCTCTCTCTCTCTCTCTCTCTCTCTCTCTCTCTCTCTCTCTCTCTCTCTAGCTGTGAAAAAGATATTGCGAACCGATTGCTGTGTGGAGGTGCGTGTGTGGAGGGGGAGTGTGTGTGTGTGTGTGTGTGTGTGTGTGTGTGTGTAGAAAGTGCTCTTTATCTATGTCTATCTTTGTATCTTTATCTATCTCTGTTTATCTATCTCCGTCTATCTATCAGTGAATCAGGTCCGGTCAGTCAGTCACTCGAATATTCTGTCTAACGCTCATGGTATTCAACGTGTATATTGCCAATCAGTTAGTCAGGCACTGTTTCTGTCAATTAATCTGTTAGGCATTCATTCAGTCGCTGGTTACTTGCTCACTCATTCACTCACCCACTCACCCACTTACTCACTCACTCACTTACTTTCATTCACTCAGGTCTTTAAAATTAATCTGTTCGCTATTCATTCAGTCGTTGGTCACTCACTCACTCACTCACCCACCCACTTGCTCCCTCCCTCCCTCCCTCCCTCCCTCCCTCACTCACTCAGGAGATCTTTAAAATATACCAGTCTCGAGGGATGGAAATAATAATGCTAATGTTTTACCCCTTTAAATTAACTACACTATTTTCTTGGAATTTAATATGGGAGAGCAAACACAAAAGCAACACAACAACAGCAACACAAAAGATCAGAGAGGAAGGGAAGAGGACTGATGCTCGTGGCAGAAAAAAAAGCACCACTCTTGTTAGAAGTGGAAAAGGTCATCATACGAAGCCTATAAAAGTAACCCCCCAAAAATATTAATGAATTTTATGCAACACGAAAGGAAGCGTGGTACAAAAATCCTTCACCCGGAGTTAATAAAGCTGCAAGACGTAACGGCAACACAAATAGAGACAGTAAAAAGTGATAGTAAAAGAGAAGTAAAACAAAAAAAAACATGAAAACAAAGAAGAGTATTATCACATATGATATTTTAGAGAATAATAGATGGGGTTGCGTCTCTCAGGATAAAAAAAGATAGTGTTTCACAATGCTTATGAAGAAAAAAATGTATGAGATAGCTTGTAACTGTAAAAAAGAGAGAGAAAGTGTAATACTATATGCATGATTAAAGTGTGTGTGTGTGTGTGTGTGTGTGTGTGTGTGTGTGTGTGTGTGTGTGTGTGTGTCATTGACCTTATAATTAGCAACCAGCCGAATCAGGAGGTAATCATTATAGAGAAATTTTTGTAATATATCTAAAAGCATTAATTAAACCTCCTTGTGCTCGTAATGTTAAAAAAAGCGACTCGTATGTCATTATTCTCTCGCTCTCTCTCTCGCTCTCGGTCTCTCTGCTACACGAACCAATTTGCATAAAGGATGTGGGGATCGTCAGTAATGAGTCGAAATAATCAAAGCCGAGCGGCGGGCGGAGGATAAAGGAGGGTCGGGCTGCGCTCCCCGAAGAATTAGCAAATTTAATGAAGCAATAAAAGGAAAAAAAGAAAGAAGATGGAATACTGTCGCAGCAATGAAGCGTTTTTTCTTTTTTTTCTTGAGCCATGTTTATGATTTTAAGTCTTTTTGTTTTATTGTCGTTGTTTTACTTGTTTTTGTTTGTTTGTGAGTTAGGAATCGAATGGTTAAGATGAAATTCTGTTGCAGTGATACAGAATCTCTTTATTATTGTTGTCTATTTCAGTCGTATTTATTTATTTATTTTATTTTTTGTTTTTGAAATGTGAAAGGAATGCAACGTCGATTCCCTATCTGTTTATCTATCTTTATCTATTTATCTATTTTAATCTATTTGTCTATCTTTGTATTTATGTATCTATCTTTATATATTTCAGTCATAGGCTTATATCGGTAAATTTATCCTTAAGACATATTGAGCCTAAGGTATCATATGTCATAAAGAGGTGTCGAAATAATAAAATGTATATTATAAAGAAATGCCACATACAGCGCGCAAAAAAATGGTGAAACTAGTGTCCATCTAAGGCAAAGAAAAGTTCATTAGCCTCGTTATAGCTGTAAAATATATTAAATTATTTCTCAAAACTCCTGCTTGCCAGAATCCATCTAAAAAGTTAAGTAAATTATAAGGAAAATAATGTTTGTGAGCAAAAGTATGTACTCAAAAGTTTGTTTATTCTTTTTGTAACATTGCTGCGCCAGGGACACCTTTTCATATTATACTTTTTTACTTATTATAACAACACTTTAATTATCCCACCTTCACCTTGCCTTACTTTACCTTACTCTGGCTACCTTAACTTACCCTACCTTACCGATCTTCTTACTCTACCATACCTTGCTCATCATCACCTTACTCATTGCCTTACTTTACCTTTCTTTGGCTATCTTACCTTACTACCGATCTTACTCTCCTTACATTCCCCAACATCACATTACTTTGTCTTACTTTGCTATATTCAATCTAACCTTACCCTACCTCTCCTTACCTTACCTAAACTCACCTTAGTTTGCCTGACCTAGCAAGACCTAACGTAACCTAATCTAACCTAACATATCCTTGCCTTACTTTTTCTTATTTAATCTAACCTTACCCTACCTCTCCTTACTTTATATAAACTCGCCTTACTTTGCCTGACCTGACCTTACATTGCATAACCTGATATTTTTTGTGTAGGAGGGAGGGAGAGGGAAGGAGAGGGTGGAAGAGAGAAGGAGAAGAAGGGAGAGGGAGAGGGAGACGGAGGGACAAAGATATAAAGATAATAATAAAGATAAGATAAGAGAGAGAGAGAAGAGCAGAACTAATTGTATAGATTATTTTCCTGACCGAATAACACAAATTTACTGGCGAAAAATGGCAGGTATTATTGTGTATCCCGAACCACCGAAAATGAAAAGAAATAGTTGAGAGGAATTAAGATGGCAAGACGGCAATGAAAAATAATGAATAGAATAGCATTAGGGAAAGGAAGGGATGAACAGGATAAAAAGGATAAAAACATGAAAATAATTGTTGAGAAATATTAAAGGGAAATGACGATAACGCAAGAAAATAGATAACATAACATTAGAGAAAGGAAAGGCTAAAAAGGATAAAAGGATGAAAAAGCTAAAAAAAGATTAAAAAGAACGAGGAAAATTGTTGAGAAATACTAAGAAGACATAACGGTAACGAAGGAAAATAAATGAATAAAGTTACATTAGGGAAAAAAGTGAAAAAAAATGATAAAGGGATAACGATAAAAAACGAAGAAAGTTGTTGATATATTAAAAAAAAGATACGACGGTAATGAAGGAAAATAAATAAAGTAACATTAGGGAAGGACAGAGAGGATAAAAAATTTAAAAAATGGGAAAAAAGATCTTGTGTATAAAAAGTAAAATAAAATCATCTACACATAAAATAAAATAAGTACACTTACGCACAATAATATAATAATACAAAAATAAAGTTACATTTCGAAGAGACAGAGAGGATAAAAAAGAAAACAAATGGAATAAAAAAAAATCTTGTGTATAAAAAAGTAAAATAATATCATCTACACATAAAATAGATAAAGACTTACGCACAATAATGAAAATGAAAATAGATAAAGTATACGGAAAGACAAAGAGGATTAAGAAATAAAATAGATGAAAAAAAATTCTTGTGTATAAAAAAGTAAAACAATATCATCTACACATAAAATAAATAAAGACTTACGCACAATAATATAATAATGAAAATAGATAAAGTATACGGAAAGACAAAGAGGATTAAGAAATAAAATAGATGAAAAAAAAATCTTGTGTATAAAAAAAAACCAAATAATATCTCCACATTCCCGGTCAGAACAAACACCTCTCCTTGCCAAGTCTCCCCCGGTAATGGACACGCCCGGCCACCTCTTACTTATTATCCTCGCATATTTTTTTCGTATTCATAGTCCGGGGGGAAAAAATAAATAAAAGTTCGGGTAGTAGTAGTGCGGTCAGACAGTATGCAAAGTGTGGTGGTGGTGGTGGTGGTGTTGAAGTTGTTAGGTTGCACAGTACTAAAAATCTTTATGAGAGAGAAAGAGAGGGAGGGAGGGAGAGGGAGGGAGGGAGGAAATGGGAAGGAGATGGAGGGAGGGAGGGAGAGGGAGGGAGAGAGATGGAGGGAGAGGGAGGGAGGGAGAGGGAAGGAGAGGGTGGAAGAGAGAAGGAGAAGAAGGGAGAGGGAGTGGGAGACGGAGAGGGAGACATAAGGATAAAGATAAAGATAAAGAGAGAGAGAAGTATAACCTCAAACCTTCTGCAGGACTAATTTTGAAGAGAAGAGCGAAAGGAAAGGGTAAACACAAAGGGTAAATAGGTAAGGTCATTAGCGTCCAGGTGACCCCACAAAGGTGAGCAAAGGTGAGGGCGGACACACCTGAGCACTAAGTTACCTGCCCCTACCTCATTTTTTTTATCTTTATACCATTGAATATTAAAAAAAAGTCATATCTACCTACTCCAACATTTAACATTTTCCTCCCTTTAACAGTTTTATGATATTCTCTTCATAATAGGAAGCTTCTCATATTTTCACACATTCATTTTCTTTCTTTTCAGGTAGATGTTTATTTTTCATGGTTTTATCTATCGCTTCAGAGTGGTCTTTTTCCCACGTTTTCTGTTTACATTGTTTTCATTTAAGTTATTTGCTCACATGTATTTAACTTTCATTACAAGCAGAAGTTTTAAATTTTCATGGTTTTCTCTACCGCTTTGGAGTAATTTTTTTTCACATGCTTTCTGCTTTTAACATTGTCCTTTCGAGTTTTGTTGAAGTCGTATATCTTCATTTACTTTTACGTGTTGCTGTCATATTAAGTACCAGTATTTTCTTGTCTTTATGTACTTTTTAGAGGAATTTGTGTGGGTGTGTGGGAGAGGGGGGTGGGTGGGTGTGGGTAGTGGGGGCGTGTGCGTGTGTGCGTAAGTCGTTTTCACCTTTCACGCGCCCGGACACAGACTTTCTTTTGGTAACCACAAGGCATCCCATTTTCTCTAGTGCGACGGCGGACCATTTTCTTTGGGCGAGAGAGGACTGAGGGATGAGGAAGAAGGCAAATTAGCAACGATGGAGAGTGATGGAGGTGCGATGGCGGGAGAGAGAGAGAGAGAGAGAGAGAGAGAGAGAGAGGGAGAGGGAGGGAAAGAGTGAGCGTGTGTTCTCTTGGGAAATTACCGTAAACTACAAGTGGGAAGGAAAATGAGACTTGATATTTTTCCATAGCTCTTTTTATTATGTAGATCTGAAGGTGTGTGTGTGTGTGTGTGTGTGTGTGTGTGTGTGTGTGTGTGTGTGTGTGTGTGTGTGTGTGTGTGTGATGTGGTGGTTCACTTTTTTTGCAGTAACTCTCCTTTGTTTTATATTATTTGTGTTTCTTCATTTCATATTTTTTAATCCTCTAATATAATCTTTCATTGCGTTTATCTTTGTTTCTATTAGCTTATGTTTGAGTCTGTGTGTCTGTTTATCATCCTTGCTGTCTGTCTGTATGGGATGTTGTCTGTACTTCTGTCTGTCTATCTGTGTATTTATTTCTGTCTGTGTCTGTGTAATATTCTCTCTCTCTCTCTCTCTCTCTCTCTCTCTCTCTCTCTCTCTCTCTCTCTCTCTCTCTCTCTCTCTCTCTCTCTCTCTCTCTCTCTCTCCCCCCCCCCCCCCCTCCCCGAAACACACACACCCCAGGGAGTCTGCGTCTTCTCTCTCTCACCTCATCCATCACACTTTTTCCCTCCTCGCCCCTCCCATCTTTATCACCTTTTTTTTCCCGGCGCCTTCAGGAACAAAACAGAGTCAGAGAGGTGATGCAAAGGGCCAGAGGAAATGAGGAAAAGGGTCCCTTCATTTGCATCTACTTCGTCTTTGTGTGGGTGGGTGGATGGGTGTGGGTGGTAGTGGGAGTGGGCGTGTGTGTGAGCGTGAGGGTGGAATGTCTTTTGTTTCGTTTCATAATTTCCTTTTTAACTTTTTATATATTTATTTTTTTATTCGTCAATGCATATTTTGTTTTCCTTGTTCTCTGTTTGTCTCTTTCCCTCCCTTTGTCCCGGTTTTCCAATTCTTCCTTTCTCCATATATTTATTTCATTCTTACCCTCTTTATTCCTTCTGTATATTTTCTCTTCTTTTCCACACACCTCCACTCCTTCACTCTTACCCTTTCAGTCTTTCTCCTTTCTTTCTATCCCTTTTCTTTCCTTATCATTCCCATATAACTAACCTGTATACATTCACGTGTTTTTTTATATTCTTTCCCCTTTCCATTTTTTCCCTGCTTCCTTCCTTCTTGCATTCTTTCCATTATTCCATCTTTCTTTTCTTTCCCTTCCCTTCTTCCTTCATTTCGTCACTTCACCCCTGTCATCCTTCTGTTACTCCGGTCTTCCTTTTATCCATTTCCTTCATTTTATCAGTTCTCTTTTTCCCCTCTTATCATTCCTGTCCTCCTTCTATCCATCTTTTTTTTTCCTTCCAGACGCCGGCTCTTCTTATCAGCCCCTCATCACCGCCACCCTTCACTCAGCGTTCACTCCCAACCCACATTTCACTCTCCCAGAAACGTGAGTAAAAAAGTATTAAGAAAGAGAACTTATGTCTACACTTTCGCAAAACTTGACGGCGACGCGAAACGGGGAGGAATTTTAACCAACTCGCGAGAATATCTAAAATTATTGACACTAGATAATACAAATGCTGAAGTAATGGCAGATTAGATTTTAACGCGCCCGGGAAAATAAAGTAAAACAGTTTTGCCATAACTTGAAAGACCTGCCAGAGAGTGCTTTGTAAACCATCGCGCGAGGAAAATGAGGGAAAATGAGGCGCAGGATCGGGTGTAATATTGAGGCACGGGTCGGTTGATGGAGTGTGTGTGTGTGTGTGTGTGTGTGTGTGTGTGTGCGCGTGTGTGCGTGTGCGTAAGTGCGTATGCGTGTGCGTGCGTGCGTGTGCGTGTGTGCACGCGCGCTTGTGCGTGTGCATGTGTATACGCACATGCGTGTGAATGTGCTTGCCTGTGCGTGCGCACGCCTGGTGCAGACCGGCCGGTAAGTAATGAGCGACACAAAGATGATCACGATTAGCAGCGAGCAGCTTAATTAAGTTACTTAGAAATTAATCAGCTTCAGGATACATTAAAATGGCTTAATCTTAATGAATTCATGGACAGGAAACATACGATATATATATATATATATATATATATATATATATATATATATATATATATATATATATATATATATATATATATATATATATATATATATATATATATATATATATATATATATATATATATACATATATATATATATATATATATATATATATATATATATATATATATATATATATATATATATATATATATATATATATTTCTGTATATATGTGTGAGGTATTGTTTTAATCTCATGTTCCGGCTCCATACACACGCCTGCCTTATATGCTCTGCTCCCGGTGTAATAATTTAATGCTAAAACACTAATTAAGGTTTCAGCAATGGTGTTATCCCTTTAATTTGATCGTCGCCGCGGAAGACTCGCCGTCCATGAATAAAACTGGTCCAGGGACGTTAAGAAGCTAAATATTTTAAAATGATGGCGCCTCGTCAATGCTTACATTATATACTTTACGTTCCGGCGGGAGTGTGATGTATCCAGAAAATGTGGAGGGAAAGGTAGAGGAAAATGGATAAGTACCTGGGATGGAGAGGCGGGGAGGGGGAAGAAGCTGGGAGGCGTGTAACAACTGAACTCCCCCTGGGGTGGCTGCGTCCCTCCACCCTCCCCAGTCCTTGGCCGCTCTGTGTTGTCGTAGAGGGGACAGCTGCGGTGATTAATTAGTTATTGTTGACTGATTATTAACAAGGTGACGCAATTATCCGCATGTGAGGACAGGGGGTGAGGGAGGGATGCTGTACTAAAGAGTTAATAAGGAAAACTATTGGAGCGGGATGTGGGACGCGGTAGTGATGGGAGGAGCAGTGATGTGAGGTAAGTGCCAATTAATGAAGAAGAGAAAGTGAGTGTGAAAACGACCACATTACTGAAAGGAAAGCAGGACAGGGAACAGGTGAAATGTATAGATTAATGAGAAAGAAAGGTGTAGGGGTGATATTAAAAGATGAATGGCTTATCAATTTAGCAGATTGTTAATTTAAAGGTATGGAGTGGAAGATAACAGGGGAGTGGAATATGGATGTGAAAGAAAGTAATGAGTAATAAGTGTAATAAGTGTGTGTGTGTGTGTGTGTGTGTGTGTGTGTGTGTGTGTGTGTGTGTGTGTGTGTGTGTTGCGTGATTGTTAAACGTCTGTCTTTCTTTTAAGTTAGTGACCTACTCTCTCTTCTCTCCCTCCCTCTCTCACTTCCCCCTTTCCCTCCTTCCCTCCCTCCCCTCCTCCCTGGATTGATTATGGAAGATAAAACGGAAAACGGTACTATAGAGGTAAGGTGAAGCAGATAGAAGAACAGTGATAAACAAATGGAATGAAAATAGGAGCAAAAGAAAGGATTGAAAAGAGGAAGGAATTGTGAGAAGAAGAAAAAAAACGCTGGGAAGATTGCGAAAAATAAACTGAACTGATAGAGGAGAGAAAGTAAGAATTAAAATAGATGTAGAGATTGTGAAAAAGAAAACCTTGGTAAGATTACGAGAGAGAAACGAAATGAAGACAGGAAAGTAAGTGGTAGGGATTGAGAAGAAGAAAACCCAAGGAAAATTACGAGAAAACCGGAATGAAGATAAGAAAGTCAGAAATAAAAAGAGGTAGAAATTGAAAAAAAATAAACCATAGGAATATTACAAGGAAGAAGGAATGTCAAATGCGAGCGAAGAAATCCTAAGAAAGTAAGAATTAAAAACAGGTAGAAATTGAGAAGAAAAAAAAACGCTTGGAAGATTACGAGTAAAAAATGATGGCAAATGAAAGCGAAGAAATCCTGATCTGTTACCTGGAATCGGGCTGCCGAGATTTATTAATTACTTTTCACACCTGCCAGTAACGGATAGTTCTCCTCTCGCGTCCAATTTAATGCTGGAAAGTCTTAATTAACATGCCAATGCACCCCCAGAAACACCCATTGCCAGTAGAGGTCCTTCTACTCATGTTTCAGCCTCGTATCCGTCCTGTTTGAGTGTGGCTGCGGTAGGTTTTTTATGCCATTATATTTGGGTTTGAGACGTGTTTCAATTGTTTTTCCTGTTGGGTTGTATTGGTTTTAGTTGTGATAATCTCCTTCGTTATCTTCTTGGTGTTGTTTTGGTAATGTTTCAGTCGTGTTTTCCTCATGTTTTAGTGTAGTTGTGGTATTTTTTTTTATATATACGTGTTATTATATTTGGGTTTCAATTTTTGTTTTCAGTGGGTTTATATTTGTTTCTGTCGTGGTAGTCTCTTCGTTGTCTTGTCTTTTGAGGAGGTTTCAGTCATGTTTCTATCGTGTTTCAGTCGCGTTTCATTTCTCCAGTTAGTTTTCTCTCTTAATATACTTCTATTTTAATTGCTTTTCGCCTTCAGTTTATTGTACATTTATTCTTTTTTTTTTCATTTTCATTTATTTCATCTTCACATCTTACATTTTGTTATTATGAAGTGATGTTTTATAGTTTTCTTATTTATATTTGATTTCTTGGTCCATATTCTGTCCGACAATATTTTCTCTTCGTCCGTGATTTCCATATTTCTGATTGCTTCTTACCGCTTCTTACCTGTTAGTCTTCCGGATGATTGCCACACCTGATAATCTTGCATCTGATTGGTTCTTACCTGTGAATCTGACAGCCCAGGATTCTCTACACCTGTTAATTGTCTTTGATCCTTGGTTTTAGTGCACCTTGTATCGACTCCTCAGGTAAATTTTGAACAATAAACGGTGAATCTTATTTTTCGTTAAATTCTGATAAATGTTTTTCCCCATAACATGATACCCACGATTGATGATGGTGTTTGTCAATAGATCGCGTTACATTATTAATAGGCTATCCATGTTCATTTTAATCGTTTTCTGTTTGGGTAATAGCCGTAGTATTTGTTAATAGATTACTACGCTGTCAATGAATTATAGAGCGTTTTGTCACAAGCATTACCTGCTGAAAAGTATTACCGGGTACGTTCATGAATATTTGCAAAGCCCCGCAAGGCAAACGCTTGAAATACGCCTCGTTTTGCATAGTTATGAAGTAAAGTGAATGGAAACAGCGGACGGGACGAAATAAAAAGCCGCCTGCTCTGGTTCACTACACTCCGCGCTACTCTGTTCATCCCCGTCCACCTGTCCTGGCGACCCACCTGCCCGGCCTACCTGCGTGTGTGTGTAGTGTGTTGATGTTTGAGAAGGTACGAAAGACTTGGGAGTAGAATGAGTTATCGTCTGTGTATGTGTGTTTAGCTTTATGTTGGTGAGGTGTACCTAGTGTAATATTGTCATAGCCATCATCATTACTGTGAGCATTCATCATTATTCATTTATTTTCATTTTATTCTTATTTTCGACATTTTCTCCATTTCCAAATTTTTCCCCGCCTCCTCCTCTTTCGCCTTCTATTTTCCTCCTCCTCCTCTTCCTCCTTCTATTTTCTTCCTCCTCCTCTTCCTCCTCCTCCTGTTTTCCATTTTCATTCTCCTCATTTGCATTAGTACCGTCATATCTTTCATCATCATCATCATCATCATCATCATCATAGTTGAATTGTTTTGTGCGTTTGAACCGAACCCGAATATTATGTAAAATTCTGTTGTTGTTGTTCGTTGAAATGAAATGGGCTTAATATAGACATTAAACAAACCAACAGCCAGACTCCACACGCATTCGGAAAAAATAACAAAATAATATCTATAATTCCGACAGATGAAAAGTAAAATCGTTTTACAAAACTTCGACCAAAGGTTTTACTGATGGTACTTCGGAAACGCATTTACGCGCGTTAATATTGTTGTTGTTGTTGTTGTTGTTGTTGTTGTTGTTGTTGTTGTTGTTGTTGTTGTTGATACTGCTGATGATGCGCTTGTTTTTGTTTTAGTGGGTTTCTTGTTATTGTTTTTCCTCCTTGTTCTTCTTGTTCTTGTTCATTTCTTGTTTTTTTTTCTTCAAGCTCTTTTTCTCTTATTTTTTTCGTGTAAATATTTTCGTTTTATTTTTTCTTCCTTCTATCCTCTTGGTCTTCTTTTTTTTGTTTGTTACTTTTTCTTGTTAATGTTTTTGTTCTTTATTTCTTTTTCCTTCTATTCTCTTGGTCTTCTTTTTTTGTTTGTTACTTTTTCTTGTTAATGATTTTCTCTTTTTTTTTTCTTCCTTTTATCCTCTTGGTCTTCTGTTTTGCTATTGTCGCCGTTGTTGTTGTCGTTGTTCTTGTTGTTGTTGTTGGTGGTGGTGGCTGTGGTTTGTGCCTTGCTGTTCTTGTCGTCGTTGCTGTTGTTGTCATTGTCGCTATTATTGTTGTTGTTCCTGCTGTCACTATACTCACCTGGACACAATGAACAGGTAGTAAACTTGATTAGCAGCGATTGACATCCAGGTGCGTGAGGTGCGAGGAAATGGAATGCGATGAATGGCAAATGGAATGAGTTGTGGCGGAGAGCAGCGCGAGGTGGAGCTTCCCGCAGAGGCATGGGGTGTGTGAGTGAGTGGAGTTGTGAAACGCACCTCAGTACCTGCGAGCGTTGATTAAATCTCTTCACCTGTACACCGTGTTCGGAAGCTGCAAAATTCCACACCGCGCTCAGCTTTTTATTTCCACGCTTATTTATCTATCTGTCTTTGTTTATCGTCTACTGAATGTCTATTTATTTATCTATTGTCTTTTTGTCTATTTTTTCATGCTGTTATTTATTTTTTGTCTATTCTCCTACGCGTATTTCTTTGTTTGTCTTTATTTCTTCATGGATTTACTTGCTTATTTGTTTCGAAAGTTGAGTGCAAGGGATTGAGGAAGGGAGGAAAAGCGGTTTGTGAGAGGGAAAACATACGAGAAAGAGAGAGAGAGAGAGGGAGAGAGGGAAAAAGGGAGAGACGAAGAGAGTGAGTGAGCGAGAGCGAGAGCGAGTAAGTTTAATGGATATATGTGTGAGAAATATTTAAGGCGAAGTAGGTCATCAATGAATGTGTAATGGAGGGCAGAAGATGAATGAGGAGAAGCTCGGGGAAAAATACGCGAGGGAAGTGTATTATTAAAATGGGGGAGGAGAGTAGATGAATATATATATAGAGGTAACGCGAAGAGCTAATAGATGAGGAAGCTGAACTAGAGAGTAGAGGGAGAGAAAGAAAAGCGCGGCGTATGTCAAAGAGGAGAGTGATGAATTATGAATAAGGAATGGAGAGGGAAGAAGGGGAGGAGGGGAAGGAGTGGGATGAGACGGGTCGTGATGTATGCCCTTCTTGTTGTCGCTCCTCACTTTTGTTGTTTTGGGGGAAGTGTTGTCATCTCATTCCACTCACAAATGTCTTACGCGTGGAATGAAAAGTGGAATGAATCGTAAGGTGTCTTTAGCTTTCCTCTCTCTTATCTTCCTCTCCTCTCTCCCTTCCTTTATGTAACGATTTTTTGCTTTATTTTTTTTCCTCCACTCCCTCTTTCTTCTTAACAGTCTTTTATTCATTCTTCTCCGTTCTCTATTCATGATTCTCTTCCACATTGCTTTATATTTTCTCTTTTCTATATTTCCACATCTAATTTTCTTTTTTATAGTCACTTTTTTCTTTTTTTCGTTTTTTTTTTGCATTCTTTTCCATAATTTTACTTTCTTGTAGCATCCTTTTTTGCTTCACTTTATCTATTGTTTCCCTTGTTCCTTCAGCATTCTATTTTCACTTATTTTTGGTACTCTTCTTTTTTTTCACAATATTTAAAACCTATCCTCTATTCCGCATTCTTTCTCACTTCTTTACATATCCTTTTCCCCAATGTCTTTTCCTCCCATACGTTTGTCTTATCTATTTTACTACTTTTTCACACTGTATTTCTTCTCTTATCTATAAGCCCGACCGTCTTCTTGTTCTCTCTCTCTCTCTCATCCTTTTGTATTTACTCTCCAGTGATTTCTCCCACTTACCTTCTTTCATTCACTGTTTTCTGTTTTCTTATCCTCACAATTTCATCACCTCGGTACATTTTCTTTCACTTGATCCTCCTTGTAACTCCTTTCTGGGGCCGCTTAACATGATCTCCTCTTTCAACACTTCAATGACACATCTTCCTCGTCTTTATACACTTTTTTCCAGACACTTAATCTCCTCCTTATGCTTCTTTGTGACAGTTACACTACGTCCTCATCCTGTCCTCTTATACTTTGAACCTTCTCTTTACCTCCTCTTTACCTCCTCTTAACTCTGCCCTCTGATACCTGACGCTCGCCTGACTTCAATCCTCTTTGTCCTCTTTCTTTTCCTCTTCCCTTTCTCAATTCTCCTTCCCTTCCTAAATCATCATTCTTCCTCTCCCCGTTTTTCATCCGCCTCTCCTTTCATATTCCTTTTACTTCTAACACAATCCTCTATTTTCTCTTTATCTTTCCCCTCTCTTATCTTCCTTTCCTCTCTCCCTTCTCTTATTTAACGATTTCTTGCTTCATTTATTTTCCTCCACTCCCTCTCTCTTCTTCAGTCTTCTATTCATTCTTCTCTGTTCTATACTCATGTTTCTCTTTTACCCTTCCTCCTGGTTTCATTCATTTTTTTCCCATACATCTTTTTCATCCTCCTTTTCGTCTCTGCTTCCTCTACTTCTCCATTTCTAACGCCTCACTATCACTTTTTTCTTCCTCCTCCCTCTCTTTTCCTGCTCCTTTTTTTTGTTTTTATTTACATCTTTTCTTCTCTTCCTACACGCCCTTGTGCTGATCTCTTTTATCCTTGACTATTCGCTACTTCTCCCTTCATTTCTGTTTGCCTTCATGCTCTCTACTTTATTCTACTCCTCTTTACTCCGTTATACTGCTACTTCATTCAATTTGTTCTATCTCTTTCCTCTTCTGTGTTCTGATCTCTTCCTTCCACTCTTTATGTTGCTCCTTCCTTGGCTCCTGTTCTTTATCTCTTTATTTTCCCGCTTCTCTTTTTAATTCTCCTCTTTCTCCTCCATGTCATATAATTTACGTCTTTCCTGTCCACCCATAAGAGTCTTGATCCACTTATCTTCTCTTTCCTTTTCGCCTATCTTTAATTTTCGCCATCTTTATCTCCATTATCTCTCTTTCATTCTGTATGCTCTTGCTTTGTCTCTGTTCATTAGACTTTTCTTTTGTTGCGCTCTTTATTCTGATTCTTCTCTTCTCTCCTGCAAGCCATTTTCTTTACCTTGTTCCTCTCGATCCACCTGAGTTCATTTTCCTGTCTTCTTTTCGCCATTCTGATCCCCTCTATCATTTCCGCTCTTCACGCTTGTTTCTTCCTCTCCTTTTGCTCATTATTTTCTTGTTTTCTACGCTCCTCTTCTTCATTCTTCTCTTTTTCTGCCATTTTCTTTACATTAATCATTTATCATTTTCTTTCCCTCCTTCCTCTCCACCCACTTGACTCTTGATCCACTTCCGTTCTCTTTCCTGCTCTCTATTCTGCTCCTGCTCCTCCTCCCGCTCATCGTCCTCTCCCTCCCTCAAGTTTTTAAGGGTCGTAAGCCCTCAAGCACATTCACACACGTTGGACTTCGAGGCACGAAAAGAATCCACGGTTCGTTGAGTCTCCCTTTAAACAGGCTCAGAGCGAAGGCCGGTTTTTTCATTAATTTCGCTGTTTATTAGTAAAACGACGCCATTAATGACAGATAATTACGCTGGATGGGTTAATTAATTCGGACGGGCAGGTAGAAGGATCATAATTACGTAGATCAGCTGGTGTGCTACTTTCGCCGTTAGTTAGGCCAATAAACGGACGGGAGAACGCATTGATGGAGTGCTTATGGTAATTACGAAGGGAATGGACGCGAGGGCCGTGAAAACGAATGTGAGAATAATTATACCCAGACGTGACCTTATTTTCATGCTGTATTAATCACACTGTCCTCCTTCGCAACTGGTTTTCCCCTCCGTTTAAACTTACATTCTTTTCCCTTTGAGGAGATGCGCGTATCATTTTCCCTTCTTCACCGTTTCTTCGTAAAAATTCGTCAGATTTAGAGTGAAACAATGCTGCAGAAAGGTCGTGGGAGTTTTTTTTTTTTAAGTAAGTGTTTGGAATTGGATTTTTCTTCATGAGGAGATCCACATATCATTTTCCCTTCTTCACCGTTTCTACATAAAATATAATTCGTCAGGTAGTAAGTGTACGGACGCTGCACGATACTGAAACACATTAGTCTGTCTGAGTTTTGTTTAAGTAAGTGTTTGGTATTGGATTTTTCTTCATGAGGAGAGCCACATATAATTTTCCCTTCTTCACCGTTTCTACATAAAATATAATTCGTCAGGTAGTAGGTGTACGAATGCGGCACGATACTGAAACACATTGTCTGTCTGAGTTTTGTTGTAGAAAAGTTGGTGTTGGACTTTTTGAGGAAGCGTTAGAGGGCGACCCAATTCTGTTCTGGAGCGAGTGAACTTTTTTTTTACGCAGTTGCACTCTCAAGGGTTATGATGCTTCACGCTGGTTCAGGTATTCAAAGCCGTAATTAAAGGCGAGAGTTGACTTTGGCGACTGTCCTCTCATAGTCTGATGGAGGGATGGATGGAGAAATGACATGAGGAGGAATGTGATGAAGGAAACTGCGATGAAGGAAAAGTAACTAAGGAAGGAAACTGGATGGCGAAAAAGGAGGTGACGAAGAAGTGAAATGGACGCGAGACTAAAAGTGTTTGATTTTTACTGTTTTTTTTCTTGGGGCTAAAATGACAACGCAGAGAGCTCGTTCATCGGCGGGCCTGGCAGGTGAACAGTACTCCCATTACTTACTTCATTCCGTTGCGTTGTTCATATAGCCTTCGTCTCGCCGCGCTTAAGCCGGAAAAGTGTTGGAATCGTTAATTAAAAGAACGTCAACTCTGAATATGCAAATGAAATTGGGAGCGAAAGATACACGGACTTTTAATCAACAGTCGTATTAATAGGCTTATGTGTCATTCCCGAAATTACGTTATGATGATTTATTTTCTTGCTGGCCGTATCTATTCTTTTGCTTCATGCGTATAGTTATTATTATATCTGCGTTTTGAGAGTGAGAGTGAGAGTGAACATGAATGAATGAATGAATAAATGAATGAATAACTGACAGAAAATAGTTCATGAGGCTTCCAGGAATGTGTGTGTGTGTGTGTGTGTGTGTGTGTGTGTGTGTGTGTGTGTGTGTGTGTCGCTGCCTGTTCCAAGTGGCGCACACAGGTGGCTTCAAAGGGGATGTGGGCAGGAGGAGCAGGTGTTCCTCCCCCTGTTTGAAGCTCTACACGAAGCCTTTCCGTGAAGCCCTAGATGTTCCGCTTCTTAATGTGGACTGGATTCCTTGCCTTTCTCTTTCGTCTCGTCCTTGGCATTGTGAGTCGCGCCTCTCACTCTCATTCCCTTTCAATTCCTCAACTCCTCCGTCTCCTTTCTCTAACCCCTTTTCCCCTTATTTTCTTTTTTTTTCTTTTCATTCTCCTTCATCACTACCCCACTTCACAATTCAATCTTCTTCTTTTCCTTCTCTCTTTTCCCTCTCTTAGGGTTTGGAAAAAAAAAGTTTAGTTTTTTGAACAGTAACACAAATAGCCAAAATTTATGGTATAAATCAACAAAGAATGACCTCACACTGTTTGAATCACCTGGTTATTAGTATATCATATGTAGAATTTATGAGGGCATATAATAGCTGTTTGTGGTTTTGTTTGGTTTAGGTTTAAGGCATCTTCAAACACATGATAGCCAGCAACTTATGGCATAAATAGACAAAGATTGGCCTCATTTTTTTGTATAGGAAGTCTCATCAGTAAAGAAGCATATATGAATTTTCTTAGTCAAGACCTATAGTTACTGTTTGGGGATTAATAAGGCTAGGTTAAGTTTAGGATATCTTCAAACACATGATTGCCAGCACCTTATGGTATAAATCAACAAAGAATTACTTCACTTTGTTGTATAGAAAGTCTAATTAGTAAGGAAACCTATATGAATTTTCTGAGTCAAGACCTATAGTAACTGCGATTTTGTTAGGTTAGGTTAGGGTAGGTTAAGTTTAGGGTATCTTCAGACACATGATAGCCAACAACTTATGGTATAAATCAACAAAGAATAAACTCACTTTGTTGTATAGAAAGTCTAATTAGTACGGAAACCTATATGAATTTTCTGAGTCAAGACATCTAGAAGCTGTTTGGAGTTTTGTTAGGTTAGGTTAGGTTTAAGATATCTTCAATTACACGATTGCCAGCACCTCTTATTCTCTACTTTACCTTCCTCTTTCAGTGCTTGTTTTTTTATTCTCACCTTACTCCTCTCCTTCACTTTTCTTCAGTTTCTACTTCTCCTTCCCTTTCTTTGCCCACTTATTCGTATCCTTAACTACATATCTTTCGTCCGTTCTTTCTCTCTTTTCCACCATCTCCTTCACTAACCACTAATATTTTATCTCCTACTTACGCTTGTCTGTCGCTTCTTGTCTTTTTTTTCCCCTGCTACCTTATCCTTTCTCTTATTCTTTTTAGCTTCTTCCGTTCATCTCACTCTCTAGATTCACTCACTCACCCTCATCCCCGCTTCCTCCCTGTTCATTCCACTGTATCACTCCTTGTTCACTCATCTCTTAACCATTTTTCCTCCCACGAACATTCTTACCCTCATTTGATACTTTATAATTCATGTTCATTTCGCATGTCTGAAGTGCTTCCTGGCTGCTCATGCTCAATTTCCCATGTATCATTCACGCTCATTCCTTTTTTCATTTCTTTTATAACAACTAACTCCCAATTTTCGTTTCATTCGCTCTGTTTCATTTTTTCCCATTACTAAAACATGGAGGTCTGTTTTTGGGGCCTTAATTTTTGGTGTGAAGCGGTTGTTTTCGACCAGTATTTCGCTTCCATGTTCCTTATGTAAAATTCAGTGTAAACACTCGCTTAATCCATTATTCATTTGTCTGGATTAACTGCGCGGATCAACCGGTATTTTATTTTCAGCTCTGTACTTTTTTTCTCAGTCACTTGTTCCCTACTCTTTAAGATCTCTAGCCTTTGTACTGTCTCACCCTTTGACTTTCCTTTGTGACTCTCCTGCCCACTCACCTCCTTTGTTACGCTGCCCACTCACTCTCCTTGATGTTACGTACCTTCCTGTCATTCTACATCAAGGCGTCTACTCATTAGCTATATACATTTGCTACCCACGCAGTCCACTTTTTCTCGTCTCCATCCTACTAATTTCTTGCGCATTCACTCTGATTCATATTCGGTCTCCTGCTTCGGGGCTCCTACTCATTTACTTCATTAATATGCTACCCACAGAATCTCCTTCCTATCTCTATCCTTCTAATCTGTCATGCATTCACTCTGTTTCTCACTCGTTCTCCTACTCGTGTGTTGTTATTCTCTACCCACTGGCTTGTTACTGTGCTCTTTTGTGTTACCTGATTGCTCTATACGTATCTCTAGTTAGTTTAGTCATTACGTCTCACTCTCAGTCCCACCCACCCCTGTCATTCTCAGTCAATTTCAGTCACTTCCAATTACTTCCTCTAATTCACATCCGCTCCCAGTCACTAATAGTTATCTTCAGGCCTTCCCTCTTATTATCAGCCACTCCCAGTAATTTTCAGTCACTCCAACTCATTGTCAACCACTCTTAGTCACTCTTAGCCACGCTGCAAGTTAGTCTCACTCTTTCCAAGTCATGTACAATCAATTGGTTACTTTCAGACACTCCTACCAACTCCTAGTCACTCACAGTCATTCTCTCTTATCTCCTGACCACTGCAAGTTACCCAGAGTCTCCCCCTACTACGCATCACTCTCTTTCTCTCTCAATCATTCCTTTTCATCTCCCAACCACTGCAAGTTACCCAGAGTTACTCCCTTCCCCTTTGAATCACTCTCATTTACTCCCCATCTTATGCTCTCTGTCTCTCGACCACTGCAAGCTACCCCGAGTCACTCCCTCCCAATTCGCATCACTCAGTCCTTCCGCCACTCCCCGTCACATCTGCCTCTCCTACCCTACCCACTCCAGTCACTCCCTGTCATTCCCTCTTATCTCCCAGCCACTGCAAACTACCCCAAGTCACTCCCTCCCACTTCGCATCACTGTCCCCTCTGCCACTCCCCGTCACGTCTGCCTCTCCTACCCTACCCACTCCAGTCACTCCCTGTCATTCCGTCTTATCTCCCAGCCACTGCAAACTACCCCGAGCTACTCCCTCCCACCTCGCATCACTCATTCCCTCCGCCACTCTCCGTCATGTCTGCCATTCCTACCCTACCCACTCCAGTCACTCCCTGTCATTCCCTCTTATCTCCCAGCCACTGAAAACTACCCCGAGTCACTCCCTCCCACTTCGCATCACTCAGTCACCCCGCCACTCCCCGTCACGGTCCGTCATTTCCAGCGTCACCGTCACGTAAAATCTCGTACAAACACCCGCCTCGCGCACCGCTTTCCGTCACGCTACTAAAGCTGGCTCGTACTTCCCGTAGGATGACGAATGGAATGAATTAATTAAAACTACACAACATGGCGGGCAGGAAAAGGTTAAAATCAACAAAGCCTGGCGGTGGTGGAGCGCAGATTATTACTTTTTTTTTAACACATGACTCGGGGAGGGAAAAAAAATAGCGATGAATGACATGTTGAGGAATGTGATGAAGTATTCTTGTTGGGATTTCTCAGTTGTGGTGTAGAGGTGGAGGTGTAGGTGAATGTTTTTTTTTTCTATCGTTACTCAGAGAAAAATATTTGTGGTGTAAATGAGGGAGGAATGACATGTAGAGGAATGAGTTGAAATGTACTTGTAGGGATTTTTCAGTTGTGGTGTAGAGGTAGAGGTGTAGGTGAATGCTTTTTTTTTCTTTCGTTACTCTGAGAAAAATACTTGTGGTGTAAATGAGGGAGGAATGACATGTAGGGAAATGAGTTGAAATATATTTGTAGGGATTTTTCAGTTGGGGTGTCTGTGTATACTTTTTTCCTTCATTACTCCAAGAAAAATATATGAGGTTTAAATGAAGGAGGAAAACCATGGAAAGAAAGGCGACTGACGAAGTGAAATAGACGTAGATTTGTAGGTATATTATTTTTTCTGAAGACTTTAGGGTGTGTCGAGGTGGAAGTGTATATATAAAAGTGTGTCCTGTTCTCTTAAATCAGGTATAGGAGTAAGTGTATAGGGTGTAGGTGTGGGTATAGGTAGCTGGTATACTAGAGTTACCTAAGCCAGTTGTAGATAAGATTGGTAAGTTAAACTCGTTAATGTTTTTTCATGTTTTATTTTTTTTAACTTTTTTCTTGGAATTTAGAACTATGCGAAAATAATGGGCAATATAAACTAACAAACTAATTAAAACTATAGTGTGTGTGTGTGTGTGTGTGTGTGTGTGTGTGTGTGTGTGTGTGTGTGTGTGTGTGTGTGTGTGTGTGTGTGTGTGTGTGTGTGTGTGTTTGCTTGTGTGCTCTGTTTGCCTAAGCCCGGGACAGGTGGAGCATCTAACTAATTAACACACGTCCATATATACTCTGTGGTGTTTTTTTTTCCGGCCCTCTCGTCCGAATTAGTGTTTAGGGTTAAAGTACCAGTGTTTTATACCGCCAAACACAGCTGGGTGTAATTGGCTGCCTGGGTGCACGTGTATGTTTGTGTGTGTGTGTGTGTGTGTGTGTGTGTGTGTGTGTGTGTGTGTGTGTGTGTGTGTGTGTGTGTGTGTGTTTGAGTCTGCCTCTTTGTTTGTATGGGTATTTGTGGCAAGGGATTTAATCTGAAACACACACGTTGTTCCTCCCCCCTAAAAAAAAAATAAACCACACAAACGAAAAATTCCAGGATCACCGAATTTTAGAAACGTGCGGTGTGGATAGCGATGGAAAAGAACAGACAACCGCACGGAAAATGGTTATATAAATGCATAGAAAATTGATACATTCGGGGCGGCGTGTTGTAGATTGCTGAGCTTGTCTGTTGGAGAGGCTTACTGTTCATCATTGGCCGGCCTCGGTGCGCGTGTGGAGCGGTTGTGTAAAGAGTGGCGGGCATTGTGTGGTGCCGGAGTGTGAGTGAGAGTGAGGGTGAGAGGGAGAGGGAGAAGAGAAAAGAGTAAAAAGAGGGACGGGAAGGGAAGGAAAAAGAAGGAAAGGGAAATGAAAGGGAAAGGAAGAGAAGAGAAGTGAAAAGAAAAATACAATTAACAACCCTTTCCCTGCATTATGTGAGGAAAGAAGAGGGACGTGAGAGGAGGAGGAGGAGAAGGAGGAGGAGCAGGAGGAGGAGGAGGAGGAGGAGGAGGAGGAGGAGGAGGAGGAGGAGGAAGGTCATTCACTGATTAATGTATTGATTGACAAACCTCAACCCGGTCTGGACATCTGAACCATCAAACAAGAGCAATCACGTGGGAAGCCATATTCTCTCTCTCTCTCTCTCTCTCTCTCTCTCTCTCTCTCTCTCTCTCTCTCTCTCTCTCTCTCTCTCTCTCTCTCTCTCTCTCTCTCTCTCTCTCTCTCTCTCTCTCTCTCTCTCTCTCTCTCTCTCTCTCTTGTTTGGATGTAAGGCATTATTAGGTCTTATATTATGTGGTGGTGAATATTTACCTGTTTACCTCCTACCTGAGAGAGAGAGAGAGAGAGAGAGAGAGAGAGAGAGAGAGAGGTGCATTATGGTCCTTCATACCTGTGATTGAAGAGAAACGTCCTCTCTCTCCTTCCATTTCTCCATCCTCGCCTCCTCCTGCTCTCCTTCCTTTCGTTCTCTTCCTCCTTTCCTCCCTTCCTCCCTTTCCTTCCTTCCTGCGTTTCCTGATTCGTTCTTTCCCTCGCGCAGAAGACTCTCAGAAATCCGGTTCCAGGAATATGTGCGTAATATGTCTACCTATTCTATCGTTTGCAGGTGGAACGGGTGAATGTATGTATATATGTATGTATATATGTATGTATGTATGTATGTATGTATGTATTTATGAATGTAGTTACTTATCCATGCATATATACAATTCTTCTCCACTTACTTGAATTTATGGATGAAAGAGATTAGGGAAAGTGTGTGAAAATAGAATAAAGAGATAGATAGATAGGTAGATAGACTCACACACACACACACACACACACACACACACACACACACACACACACACACACACACACACACACACACACTCACACTCACACACACACACACACACACACACACACACACACACACACACACACACACACACACACACGTTGAGAGGGAGGTAAAATATTGGCCAGAGTTGAATTTCTTTACAATCCCCGACCAGCCAAGAAGATCTATTGGCTTGGTAGTGATGAATGGGAGGGAGGGGGCCGAGGGGAATAAGGGGATGAGGGAGGGGGGAGGGGTGGAGGTGAAGGGTATGATCGTGGTGGTGGTGATGGTGGTGTGAGAGGAAGGCTAAAAGGAGGGAGAGCGAAAAAAAAGGAGGCCAATGTGTTTTTTTTCTTCTTTCCCTATTTTTTTTTTTTTTACGGCCGTGGCGTGTGAAGAAAGTGATGAGAATAATGGCTTTTGTGTGAGTGGTTGGTATTGAGGTTTTTGTTTTGTTTTTGTATTGGTTGGTTGGTCAGGGGGAAAGGTGTTTGCTCGGCCTGCTTATTTGTTTGTATGTGTTTTTGGTTGTGTTTGTGGTATCTGATTAGTGTGTTTCGTTTGTATTATCATTTATTATTATTATTATTATTATTATTATTATTATTATTATTATTATTATTATTATTATTATTATTATTATTATTATTATTATTATTATTATTATTATTATTATTATTATTATTATTATTATTATTATTATTATTATTACTATTATATACTAATACTATTGCTTCTCATTATTGCATTCCGTCCTTGTCACATTATTCACAAACTTCAATGCACTTGTCTTG
This sequence comes from Eriocheir sinensis, assembly GCF_024679095.1. Lineage (NCBI taxonomy): Eukaryota > Metazoa > Arthropoda > Malacostraca > Decapoda > Varunidae > Eriocheir > Eriocheir sinensis. Next base: position 14,611,134 of record NC_066517.1, on the reverse strand, counting down.
AACACATTAACACACACACACACACACACACACACACACACACACACACACACACACACACACACACACACACACACACACACACGCACACACACACACACACCTGTCTTTTCACCTGATAAATTAACTCCCGCGTTGGCTGTTTGGCGTGAGTGAAATTAATATAGTTCCTGGGAGGCCATTTTTCAGTATTGTTGATGATAATGATGGAGTTGATAATGATGCTGATGGTGATGATGATGGTGAGTTGTGATGAAGTGATGTCGATAGGAAAGCTTTAGTGTGCCGTTCATTTATTATATATTTTCTGTCGTTACATAAATAGATGCATTCAGTTTTTTATTAGTTTTGTTCATTCATTTGTTCATCCAGATATAGTTTTCTCTCTCTCTCTCTCTCTCTCTCTCTCTCTCTCTCTCTCTCTCTCTCTCTCTCTCTCTCTCTCTCTCTCTCTCTCTCTCTCTCTCTCTCTCTCTCTCTCTCTCTCTCTCTCTCTCTCTCTCTCATTCCTTCCTTCATTCATTCTCACGCATTTTTTTTCATCGTATTATTTTCGTTCTCTTTCAATTATCTTATTTTCCTCTTCCTCCTCTACCACTATCTCTGTTTACTCCTGTTCTTTTATTCCTCCTCATGCTCCTCCTCCTTTTCCTCCTCCTCCTCCGTTTCCTCCTTTTTTTCTCTTTTTTGTGCCTTTTATCCACCGTTTTCCCTCCTTTCTTATCTCGCTCTCAATCTTTCCTCCACCATCTTCATCCCTCCATCCAGCCTCTTCTCTCAGTTATTACCTCCGTTCTTTTACCTGTTTCCCTGTCTCTCCCACGTTTGTCTGTCCACCTCTATCCTTCCCTTGCTTTTTCCTACCCTCCCTCTCTCCCTTTCTTTCTAGTTCTCCTTTTATTTATTATTGTCACTCCTTTATTTATTTTGATTGTGTCTCCCTTTCCTTTCTTTCTTCCTCTTTTTACGTCATTCTATTCATCCTTTCTTTTCTGTCTTAATTTTCTTCCATCTATCCTTCCGTCCCACACTTCTTCCTTTCCTTCACTTTCATAATTCATTCGTCCTTTTTCCCTTGCTTCCTTTCCTTTGTTATTGCTTTCCATTCTGTCTCTATTCTTCTTTTCGTCCTAACCCTCAACCCTTACTCCCTCCCTCCCTCCCTCTCTTCGTCTCCTGCCGCTGCCCTCCCTCCCACCCATCCCGACCCTACCTTCCACCCTCCCTCTCTCTCTCCCTCCCTCCCTCCCTCCCTCCTTCCCTTCCCCCCAGGGTCACATAGCGGCACATAGGCAGCACGTAACACACTAAAGGGTAATTGGATCGTATTTTTCGTCGTCACCCGAGTGATGGCGGCCAACTAAACGTGAGGGGGGGGGGAGAGAGAGAGAGAGAGAGAGAGAGAGAGAGAGAGAGAGTTACAGACAAACGACAGACGCAGATAGGTAGACAGACAGACAGACAGACACATGCAGACAAACAAACAGACAAACACATACACAAACACAGATACACAGAAAGTCAGACACAAATGAAAGACAAAAACACAGAATTACAAAAAAATAGATTCAGAGAAGCAAATAAATAAATAGAGAAAACAATACCAAGAGAGACATGCCTATAGCCAGACACATGAATATTAATTAGAGTGAAAACAAAACTGACACGCACCGACAGTAAAAACACAGACAGGCAGAAATACAAACAGACTGACAAATAACTATAGACTAAAAGAGAGACAGGCAAACAGGGACGGGACACACGGGATAAAAAAAAAAAAACTCGAACTACACAATAAAGTCAGTTCACCTTTTTGTTCAGTAATGATGCGCGCGGCGGTAAAGGCTGTAACGTACAGAAAATGGGAATTTGTTATTTAATAGAAAATGGAAAACGGTTATTACACGAACTGCCCAGGCACACACACCCACACACACACACACACACACACACACACACACACACACGCGAGGGCTAGTGATGTATTACGCTGTATGGAATCCGAAATAAAGGTCGCGTTTGATGCTTAGTTGTATCGTTGTGGTTGGGTATTGCGGCTCCCACTGAATTACGTATTTTCATGCATGTTAAGCGCCCCTTGACCCGTGGATCGGCGGGGATAACAAAAAACGCGGCCACGGGTTACTGAAACGATAAAAAACTTGTCCCGCCTCCGCCACCACCACCACTTTTTAGTCGTATTTTTTTGTCATTATTACCTCTTTTTTTTTTTTACTGTAAAGGATACAGCACAAGGGCACAAAAAAAGGAAACAATAATAAAAAAAGCCCGCTTCTCGCTGCTCCTGTAAAGAATCCGAAGAGATGGCCGAAAGGGAGGTCAATTACTTCTGTTGCTGTTTAGTTTGTTTTGTTTTCCTTTATTCTCTGCGTTTTCCATCAGTCTGTTTCTCTGTTCTGTTTTTTTTCTGTTTTCTTCCTTTTTATTTTTTCTTCGGTTCCTTTTTTCTGTTTCTTCTATACTACTGTTACTACTAATGCTTTTTTATTGGTTTTTTTCTTCTTTTTTACTTCTTTTGCTATCATGTTTGCATTTCTTTTACTACTCCTTGTGTTACCGTTACTACTGTCCAGACAACTGTTACTACTATTTTCTTGGCGTTCGTTACTTTTCTTTCCTTCACTATTTTCTCTCGATATTCTACTCCTACCATCGTTGCGTTTATTACTATTACAACCACCACTATTACTACTTCCTTCCATAATACTCCTCTTGCTAGTAAATTTTCTTGCATACATTACTGTTACCAAACGCTGCTCCTACTAACTTCCATAATATTAAAGTTGTTTCTATCCTTTCTACAGTTGCTGCGTTTAAATATTCATTCCTGAGCTGCTATTTCTGGAACCGCTACTCCACATACACCACTATTATTAATTTCCACACTACTCACGTTGCTACTGTCCCTTCTACTGTTGCTACCTTCAATTATTCATTCTCCTGCAGCTATATCTGGTGGCTCTTCTTCATAAATGCCTTTTGTTTCAACTGCCGCAATTTCTCCCTCTGGTGCCGCCGCTGGTGCTGCCGACGCTTTTGTTCACCTTCCTTTACTGCCGCTCCTCTCCGTGCCACTAATATTCTGTCGGCGCTGGTGTTGCGAGTAAAGGCGGGCGATTCCATGTTGTTAAAAATAGGCCGCTTAATACCTGCGGCGAAACACCTGCCTGCGCCGGTAAATGATTCCGGTAACAGGTGTGTGTGTGGTGTGTCGCGCCGAGCTTGTTAGCGGGCTGGTCTTTGTTATTTTTTTGTGTGTGATCGTTTACGTGTTTGGGAGATTGTATGTGTGTGTGTGGGGTGGAGGGGGAGGGATTGGCGCGTGTGTGTGTGTGTGTGTGTGTGTGTGTGTGTGTGTGTGTGTGTGTGTGTGTGTGTGTGTGTGTGAGTAATTTTCCAGCTCTGTTTACTGATGCTTAAGCTAATACTATTAACTTCACTGCTACTGTTAAAGCTTTTGATGATGATAGTAAGACTGCTTTTGCTACTTAAACTACTACTACTACTACTACTACTACTACTACTACTACTGTTGATTATGTAGCAGTCATTTGTCATTCTGTTAGTCCGTATCTGTCTGTCGTATCCAAAGCCTGACACCACCACCACCATCACCACCATTTATCCGCCATACACATCACCACCACCACCACCACCACTACCATTCATCAAAACCACCATCATAAAACCACAACCAGCATTCATAATCTTTGCCGCACACCGCACACTCATTCATCACAATTACGCCCCCCCCTTCACCACCACCACCACCATAGCCATCACCATCACCACCATCAATCACCATCAATATCTTTGGCAACTACCACTATCTGTCGGAAATCACTACCACCACCATCGGATATTTCGGGCCGCCGCTGTAATTCACCTCCACCTCCACCTCCACCACCACCACCACCACCACCACCACAATACAACCAATAAAATCCATACCAATTTAATCAACACCTCTGCTACTATTCATATAACAACAATGACTACTACTACTACTACTACTACTACCACTACTACCATTACTACTACTACTACTACTACTACTATTACTACCACCACCATCACTTCTACTACCATATCCTTTCCAAACCACCACCACCACCACCAACAACAACAAGAACAACAACAACAACAACAACAACAACAGCACCTCCACCCATCAACCAGGCCGCCAACATCAATCAACCAGGCCGGCACCTCAACCAAGCTACCCTGCCACAATTTCCTGCCTCCGCCACCATCTATCAGTGGGCGAAATGCAGCCGAACGATTTATTCATTCTGACCCCGACGATCCTTTAATGGGAAGAGTAGAGCGGCCGTCACCAGTCACACAGCCACAGGGGGGGGGGGTGATGCGGGGGAGGGAAGGTGAAAGAGGAGGAGGTGGACAGTGGGAGTGAGTACGAGAGGGAATGGGGAAAGGTCAGAACTGGTAAGGGTGGGGGATGGGAGGGCAAGGGAATAGAAATTGGGATACAGAGAGAGATGGAGAAAGTAATACGGGAAGAATAGCAAGATAAGGAGGAGGAGAATGAGGGAATGGAGTGTGGGAGTGAATGGGAGAAAGGATAAGGCTGGTAAAAGTGAGTATAAGGGGAAGAGAGCCTGATACCGGGAAGGGAAAGTGAAAGAGAAAGAGGATAAAGGAGAGTGAGAGAGGGAATCGGGGGAAGAGAAGGTGAAAGAAAAGGATAAAGGAGGAAGAAAGTACGAAAGGAAATGAAGGAGAGGAAGAAGGTAGCGGAGAGGGAGAACGAGAAAAGGATACGGTGGGGAGAGGAAAGAGGAAGAGGGTAAGGGAGAAGGGAGTGCGAAAAGAACAGGGGAGAGGGATAACAATGAAAAGAAAACGGTAGGGAGAGGGAGAGAAAGATGAAGAGGGGAACGGTGAGGAAAGGGAGAGGGAGAGGGAGGTAAGGATTGGTAAAGCTGGATGTGAGGGTAAATATTAGAGGAAGAACGATAAGGGTGAGAGAGAGAAAGAAGAAAGAGAACTCGAGGGAGTGACATAAGGGCGGATATAAGAAAAAAGGTGAAGTAGAAAACAGAACAAAGAATAGAAGGACGGCATGGAAAGAGAAAAAGAAAAAGTGAAAGGGGAAAAGAACGAGAAGAGGTAAAAACGTGTGACAAAAAGGTAGGGCCGAGGAGAGAGAGAAAAGAGTAGAGGAAGAGATGAATTGGTCGATGGCATATAGAAGGAGAGGGGCGGGGGAGAGGGAGGGTGTAGGATGAATAGGAAGTTAACAGGGTGAGATGAAGTGTTAAGAGGTGGGGGACTATGGAGAGGACGAAGGGAATGGGACTGAAAGGGGTGCGAAGATGGGAAAGATAGGTAACGTGATAGAGTGGAAGATAAGAGAAAGGGGGAAGTGTGTAGGGGCGTAAAGGGAGAGAGGAAGAAGGGAAGAGGAGACAGAGAAGGGAAGAGAGAAAGGTAACGGAGAGGATATGAAGGGGTAAGAAAGAATAGGAGGAAAGGAAAGGAGATAACAGGAAGGAATTTGGAGGAGGAAAAAAAAGTGTAAGGGAGGTATAGGAGAGGAAAGGAGAGGAGGTTCTTGGAAAACGGTCGAGGGAAAAGAGGTAAGAAAAAGGGAGGTAAGATAAAGGAGGAAAAGGAGAGGAGGGGAAACAAGAGGGAATGAAGTGAATGAAGAAGAATAAGGGAGAATGGATGAAAGAAGGAAGAAGGAAGGAGAGGAGAGGAAACCAAGGGAAGGAAGAGGGAAGAAGAGAGGAAACCAAACGAAGGGGGAGAGAGAGAGAAATGATACAAGGAGAAAAAAAAATGGGTGTGAGAGGAAGAGAAGGGATGGAAAGGAAGGGAGAGACACGGGGAAGAGGGGAGAAGGGGAGTGGGAGGGGAGAAGTGGGGGGAGAGGGGGGAAAGGGGAGGGTGAGTACAAATTTTAGCTACAAAGGCTGACAGGCAGGGAAGGACTGATTGACTGATATTTGGTTAATTTTTGTGCGCGGCTTTTTCCGAGGTCCAAATGATTCTGTAAATTCTGCATGACCCTCCCTGGCCGCCCTGTCCTCACCCGCCACTCCGTCACATTTCAACATTTCATTCCCTCTCTTCTAAATTCTCTGCTACTCGCATACTCTGTCAAATATTTCATCTCTTCACTCGCTTTCTCTTCTACTTTATCTACTCGCCTACTCTACTCACCGCTTTCTCTTCTCGCTTACTCGCTCATCTTTCAACGTTTCATTTTCTCTCTTTTGCCTTTTATACTCTTCTACTCTGTTTTACCTTTCATGATTTCACTCGTTCTTGTCTACTTTCTACTCTCCCGTACTCTGTCAAATGTTTATATCTTTCACTCCTTCTCTTCTACCTTCTCTCGCATTCTTTATAAAATCTTCGGTCTTGTCTACTTTCTACTCTCCCGTACTCTGTCAAATGTTTCTATCTTTCACTCCTCTTCTACCTTCTCCTCTCGCATTCTTTATCAGGTCTTTCAACATTATATTTATTCTCTTCTATCTCCTCTTCTCTCATGCTCTGTTAAATCTTTCAACACGTCACTTCCTCTCTTTTGCTTCCTCCCTCCGCCCACTCCGTCAGTTATTTCGACACTTTATTCGTTCTCTTGTACATCCTCCATTCCCATACTCTGTCAAGCGTTTCAACACTTTATTCACTCTCTTCTGTCTCCTCCATTATTTCATTATCAAACATTTTAACACAACTCTCACTCCTTATTGCAGTTCCCACTCATTACATTACAATCCCACTCACTTCAAACAAACTCCCATTTTCTTCTAACACAATCCTTTTCATTATATCCACCATCCTCTATATCCAACTCTGGCTCAACCCTCAACAATCGCACTCACAATGCCCCCCATCATCTCCACAATCCCATTCATCATCTCGGCGCTCCACTCGTCTTTCTTTCTAGTCCCACTCCGCCAGGCTTCCATCACCATCACTCAAGCTACAAAGAAAGTGAGAGAGTGAGTGGGTGAGTGACTAAACTAGTCAGTCCGCCTTTTTCCCCTCCCTCAGTCACTCATCTTATTTCCAAGTTAACTGTTCTATTCTCGCGAGGAAATAAAAGTGATTTTCATATATAAGTTATTCATGATTTTCGCGTCCGTCCGCCTCTTATTCCCCGCTTTTATTATTCTTTTTGATGTTCTTTATTGAGTTTCCTTTATTTACATTCTCCACATCACATCGTTTATCATTTCAACAACGCCTCTCGCTCCCTCTATCTCCCTCTTTCTCTCTTTACTCTCCTTCCTTCCCTTCCTATCCCTACTGTTTCCTCGTCTTTCCTTCTCTTTTGTTTTGTTTTAGTGCCCCTTCCCTTCCTGTCCTGTCCTTTGTTCTGCCTCCCTCCGTGTTATCCTACGTATCCAAAGAAAACGTGGGGTGATGAAAATGTTACTGCTGCTACACCTCCCACTACTTTAAGTTTACTACTACAGCTACCACTACTACTACTACTACTACTTTAACTGCTGCTGCTACTGCTACTACTACTACTATTCCTGTTCCTGCTACTACTACTGCTTTTATGGCTACTGTTACTACTACTACTACTTTTATTGCTGTTGTTGCTACTACTTCTACTACTACTACTACTACTACTACTACTACTATTCCTGCTTCTATTATTGCTACTACTACTACCGTCACTATCTAACCATTATCACCATCAATAGTAATAATAGTAATAATAATGATAATAATAATAATAATAATAATAATAATAATAATAATAATAATAATAATAATAATAATAATAATAATAATAACAACAACCATATCATCATCGTCATCATCACCTCTATTATTATTATGACAAAAGAACCAACAAATCGCCTTTCAATTTCACACTTTCACAAACGGACTTTTCTATTCCGAGCGCCTCTTTTTTTTCCTTCCCTTTTTTTCCCGCCCCGTGATGAATATTTAAATAATATTCTGGATCGAGCATATATTTTCAAACCCATCGCTTACCACACACCTCCGGGGGAGAGAGAGAGTGAGAGTGAGAGAGTTAGAGATTTAGATTCAGAGTGTGCGAGAGTGTGAGTGTGAGAGTGTGTGAGTGTGTGAGAGAGAGAGAGAGAGAGAGAGAGAGAGAGAGAGAGAGAGAGAGAGAGAGAGAGAGAGAGAGAGAGAGAGAGAGAGAGAGAGAGAGAGAGAGAGAGAGAGAGAGAGAGAGAGAGAGAGAATAAAAAAATAGACATTACCATATTTCCATCATTCATGCCGTGAGTGTTGACCACGAGCCACTCAGTCCCCGCGGTCCGATGAGAGAGAGAGAGAGAGAGAGAGAGAGAGAGAGAGAGAGAGAGAGAGAGAGAGAGAGAGAGAGAGAGAGAGAGAGAGAGAGAGCAAACCTTTTTCCTCTCCACACCTTTTACCTATTTTCACAGAGGATCGCTATTTAGGGAAAGTTGTGGTTTTAAGGCTTATGGGGACTGGTGCCCTTTGTAACTCCACGCGGCAGCACTGGGGTTCGAACCGGCTCCCCGTGTCTCTTAACTTTCTTGGCTTTGTGTTCTAACCCACTAGACCACCGCGCCGCACTGAGAGAGAGACTAACCCGAAGTGTCAGAAAGGATGATGGAGAGATAAGAAAGACGGAGACTTAGACAAATTCAAGGGAGAGAACGATGATGCAGACTCACAAACGGATAGGAAGGTAGACAGACGGACAGACAGACAGACAAACCAACAGACGTAAGGGCAAACAGAGGCAGACAATCACAGAGGCAGGTAGATTTACAGGCAGACAGACAAACAGACATATAACATTGAAGAGAACATACACAGAAACACATAACAATACTTGAAAACAAACATACACACATACACACACACACACACACACACACACACACACACACACACACACAAACACACAAAAGACCAGAAACAGAAAGACACAAACACACCAACAAACAAATACCCAAACAAATAACGTCACTCAAACATCTATAAAAAAAAGAAAACGCAAAGAAAATCCGCAAAACAAACACCCCACACACACATACAAACAAACAAACAAACAAAACACTGATAAAAAAAGAAGGAAAAAAAGAAAAGCCACCATGATCTTTTTTTTTCAAGTAACCTGGGAATCTTACTTTTTGCGCGGCTTACATCGAGGTTTAAATTTAAGTGGAAAGGTAAGAAGCTGCATTTTGGGTAAGAACTCCTTTAAGTGGCTTACTCAGGTGGCCTTCAATGGCACCACCTTAAGGGGAGGAGGGGGTGGGAAGGAGGAGGAGGAGGAGGAGGAGGAGGAGGAGAAGAAGGAGGAGGAGAAGCGAAAGAAAGTAGGAAGGAAGGAAGTGAGGCGAGGAAACGAACAAGGGAGGTAAGACAAGAGAAGGATTGGATGGTGAGGACGCGAAAGAGACGGTTGGGAGAGAAAGAGGAGGGAGGTAGAGAGGTAAGGAGAGAGAAAAAGGAGTGAAGAAAGGAATGGCAGGAAGAAGAGGGGAAAGAGGAAGGTGGAGAGGAAGGAAAAAAGCGTGAAAGAGAATTGAGGAAAAGGAGGGAGGTAGAGAGGTAAGGAGAGAGAAAAAGAAGTGAAGAAGGGGATGGGAGGAAGAAGAGAGGAAAGAGGAAGGTGGAGAGGAAGGAAAAAACGTGAAGGAGAATTGAGGAAGAGGAGGGAGGGAGGGAGGGAGGGAGGTACGGAATGAAAAAATAAGAAATGAAGAAGGGGATCGGAAAAAGAGGAAAGGCAAGAGGAGAAACATAGGAGGAGAGGAAGGAAGGAACAAACAAGGGAAATGTGGAAGAAAGGAGAGAAGGAAGGAAGGACCAGGGAGGAACAACACAGGGGAAGGAAGAAAATGGAGGAAAGAAAGAAAGAAAGAAAAGAAGGAAAGGAAGGAATGATGATAAGGAGGAGAAAAGTATAAAAAACCCACCAAAATATCCCAAAAAAACAAAACGTACGAAAAAGAGAGAAACATATAGGTAAAAAAAAGGGAGATAGGAGAGAAAGTGGAAAAGTATCAGGAGGGAGGGAGGAAAGATACACGCTGGAGGTAAAAGTGTAGAAATATGAGGAGGAAAGGAGAAAGGAAGAGTAAAGAAAAGGAGAGCTGGAGTGTAGAAAAAGAGAATAAAATCGAGAGGTAGGTAGGAAGGGAAGAGAGGGTGAAACTGAAGATCGCAGAGAGGAGAAATAGAGGAAAGAAAAAAAGAAATGTACCAAAAAAATGAATGGAAAAGCTAAGGAGATACGAACAGAAGGGAGCAAGGAAAACAACGAAGGAGAGAGATAAAGGAAAGGTATAGTAGGAACAGAAAGAAACAGGAAGAAGGAAAGATAAACGGCAAAGGGAGACAGAAACGAAGAAAGACAGAGAAAAGGAAGGGAGAAAGAAGGAGGGAAAAAAGATGAAAAGAGAGAGAGAGAGAGAGAGAGAGAGAGAGAGAGAGAGAGAGAGAGAGAGAGAGAGAGAGAGAGAGAGAGAGAGAGAGAGAGAGAGAGAGAGAGAGAGCACATAAGGAGCGGGTTTGATTGGAGTTTGTAAAGGAACTAACAGGTTTGGGATCAAGAATTTACCTTCCTGTCGTAAGCGGCGGAAGTTGAGTTTGCAAGACTGCTCTAACCATTCTCTCTCTCTCTCTCTCTCTCTCTCTCTCTCTCTCTTTTTCCATTTTTTTTTATCTTTTTCTATCTCTCTACCTATGATTATCTATCTATCTATCTAGCCATCCATCTCTTATTTCTCTCTCTTTCTCACACACACACACACACACACACACACACACACACACACACACACACACACACACACACACACACATCACCCCCCCCCACACACACACTCCTCCCCACACTCTCCCACACTCACACACACCTCACCCCCCCTACCCCCACACACACACAGACACACTCGTCCCAGGCTTGTCCTACCTCTGGGCACACATTCCTCCTAAAGGCGTGGAGGCGTGAGAGAGATAAGATAGTAAACGGGCAGAGGACCTGAAATGAATGATAATTGACCCAATATTCGTGTGCCTCTAGTACCAGGAGGAGGAGGAGGAAGAGGAGGAGGAGGAGGAGGAAGAGAAGGAGGAAGAAGAGGAGGAGGAGGAGGGAGAGGATGAAAGCCTTTGTTCCTCGGCAGCACAACCGCAGGAGAGAGAGAGAGAGAGAGAGAGAGAGAGAGAGAGAGAGAGAGAGAGAGAGAGAGAGAGAGAGAGAGAGAGAGAGAGAGAGAGAGAGAGAGAGAGAGAGAGAGAGAGAGAGAGAGAGAGAGAGAGAGAGAGAGAGAGAGAGAGAGAGAGAGAGAGAGAGAGAGAGAGAGAGAGAGAGAGAGAGAACATTGAAGAGAAAAAGAGAGGAGAAGAGGAGAGAAGAGAAGAAACGACAGAAGAAAAGAGAGGAGAGGATAAGAGAGAAGAGAGAGAAATAGAGAAAAGAAATGAAAGAGAGAAAAGGAATGAAAGAGAGAAAAGAAATGAAAGAGAAAAAGAAAAGAGCATAAAAAAAATAAAGGAGAAGAGAAAGGAGAGAGAGAGAGAGAGAGAGAGAGAGAGAACGACACCGAGGAGAGAGAACGACACCGAGAGAACGAGAACGAGACCAAGAGAACGGGAGAACGCATTTTGGATACACGTTCCCAAAGGATTTAATCTGCCCGGCAAGACAGGAATATAGGAGCGGACAACAGGTGTGGGGCGGAGATGCAGGTGTGTGGAAGCAGGTAAAGGTGTGGGAGAGGGTACAGGTGTGTGGAAGGGAGCGACACTTATCCAGTAGGAAGAAAATTAAGTGAAAATTTAATCGCCAAGAAACAGAGAAAAAGAAAATAAAGAAAATGGTCAAGGTAAAGTAAATGTTAACAATAAAGAGGCGATGAAGGAGTCGATGAAGAAGGGAAGTAAGAGAAAAAAATGAAAGAAAGGATGAGAGAAAGAGCAAGATGG
>NC_066517.1:14526676-14594176 GCF_024679095.1 Eriocheir sinensis | reverse complement strand
GAGGAGGAGGAAGAATAGTAGTAGGAGGAGGAGGAGGAGGGGATGAGGAGGAGGAGAAGGAGAAGGAGGAGGAGGACATTGAGTGAAGGCAGAAGAAATAGGAGAAAGGTTAATGGAGTACGAAGAGAAGGGAAGGAGAAGTAGCAGAAAGAAGAGAAGGAGGAGGAGGAAAAGGAAGAGGAAGAGGGAAAGGAAAAGTAGAAAAGACTGGAGTAGAAAGAGAATAAGTACGAGGAAATAAAGAAAATATTATGAGAAAGAAGAGGAAGAAGGGCAAAGAAATGGAGCGTAATACAAGAAGGGGAATATAAAACGAAGTGGAGGAATTAGAGGTGAAAGAAGTTGAGGAACGTTTTTCAGTGATAGGAAGGGAGCGGAATGGACGAGTGGGAAAGGTGGCAATTTTTTCCCTACGCGAGGGTTTGTGAGTATGTGAATGGGTGAGAGGGAGAACATTTTAAAAAGGAGAGAAACTGTTGGAAAAAGAAGAAGGGGGAAGAAGAACCTGAAGAGGAGGGGAGAGAAAATATATAAAAGGCAAGTAGACGAGATGTGTAGAGGTAAATATTAAGAGCGGAAGAGATGAAAAAAAACATCAAGAATATTTAATATAGTTAGTAAACAGGAGGGAAGGTAGAAGAGGAGATGGAAGAACATTATAAAGAAGGACGATATAAGGAGGGTACGGCAAATCTATCTAGTCAGTATGATGCGAGAGATGGTAGAGTAAAAAGGAAGAAAAAAGTAAAAGGAAGAGGAAGAGGAAGAGGAAGAAAAAATAAATTAGAGGAAGAAAACAGTATAAGGAAAATAGAATAAAATGAAAAGAGTAAGAGAAAAAGGAAAGAAAACGCAAAGAGGAAGAGCTAGAAAAAATGAAAAGAGTAAGTGGGAATAGAAAATAAAAGAAAAGGAAGAAAAAAGAGGACGAGAAAGCAAAAGAAAAAGAAAATTAATAGAGGAAGAAGAAGAAAAAAGAAAAGAGTAAGAGAAAAGAAAGTAAAAAGAGTAAGAGTAAGAAAAAAGTAAGAGGCAGAAAATGTAAGAGGAAAAGCAGGAAATAGCGTGTTAGGCGTATATCAAGGAAGAGAGGGAGTGATGGTTGTGTAATTCGTCGTGATTGTGATAGAAACTCTTATGCTGAAGGAAGAGGAAGAGGAAGCAAAAAATGATAAAGGTGAAAAGAATGAGAAAACTTGATTGGGCGATGCCATAAATTATTCCCGAGTCGGCATGATTCTTCTATTATCATTTTTCTTCCTGTCCATTTCCTCTCCTTCCCAATTATTACTTTTTCTTCCTTTCGTTTTTTTTTTTTTTCATTTCTAAACACTCATTTTTTCCAGATTTTTTCCTTTGGTTTATTTTTTTCCTTCTTCATTTTCTCTTCTTCTATTCCTCTTAATTTCTTCCTCTCTTATTCATGTTTTCATTTCCAAACACTTTTCTGATTTTCCTGATGTTTTTCGTATGTTTATTTTGCTCCTTTTCCTCCTCCTTTTCCATTCCTCCATTTAACTTACTTTCTTTAACTTCAATCATCCAGTTTTATCTACCTTTTTCCTCTATATGAATTTCTTCCATCTTTTTCCTTTTCTTTATCTTTTCATTTTCTCCTTTGCCATTCCTCCTTTAAACAAACTTTCTGTAATTTCAATCATCTAGTTTTATCTACTTTTTTCTATATATATATATATATTTATTCCATTTTTCCCTTTTCTTCATATTTTCGTTCTCATTTTCTCTCCTCTTCAGGTAGTTCTCCCACTTCACGTATTTCTTTGTCCCCTCTATGTAAGTACAGTTTCTTCCCATTATCTTTCTTTTCTCTATGTTTTACTGTTCATTTTCTCCGCTTGTCTTCTCACAGTTCCCCCTTGCTTTCCACTTTTTCCTTTTCTTCCCTCCGGTGTCCTGTCCGTATCCTCCTCCTCTTCCATCACTCCCTCTCCTCTCATCCCTCTCGCCTCCACGCCCTTCTTTGTCCATAGCTCCTCCCTGCAACCTCTTTTCTCTTTTCCTGCTTCCCTTTCTCGTTAACTTCTTCCCATTCTTTTCTTCTCTTCTACCCTCTCTCTCTTTCTATCTCTCCACATTAGTTACTCCTTAGCTTTGTCTTTTATTTTTGCTTTTTTCTTCCTTCTCAAATCCCATCCACTTCTCATTGTTATTCTTTTCTCAACCTCTGTTCATCATGCACAAACTTTATCTCTCTGTATTCCTTTCCATCTCTTCCTAGATTCCTCACTCTTTCCCCTCCTCTCCATCCCTTGTTTACCTGTTCTCTCCCTTCCCTTCCTCCCCTCTCCCAGCCTCTCATCTTAGTCCTTTTCTCCTCCTCTATCTTCCCCTTCATCCTCCTTCCTCTCTCCGTTTTTTCCTCCCCTTCCATATCCTTCCCCATTCTTTTACCTTCCTCCTATTCTTTCCTCCCCTCCTTCTCTCGCTAACTTACCCTCTCCATCTCTCCTCCCCTCAGCCTCCCTTTTCTTAGTCCCTTCATCCCCTCTTTCTCCCCTTTCCTACCCTCGCTACCTTGCCCTTTCCCTCTCTTTCCTCCCCTCAGCCTCCCTCATCCTAGTTGCTTCCTCTCCACAAGTTATCTCTCCTCTCATCCTTCCGTTTCTGGTCCCTCCACAACTTCTTCCCCCTCTTTCTTTCCTCCCGTTCCTCCTCCTCCTCCTCGCCCTCGTACTCCTTCTCCACTTCATCACTCCTCCTTCTCCCCCTCGTCGTCTCCCCCCTTTCTCCTCCTCCTCCTCCTCCTCCTCCTCCTCCTGCGTGACAGTGCCGCTTCCAAGACGTCGCAATATCTGTCGTGGAGGCGTGTTGTTGTCGTCGCTTCTGTCGTGAGTCGCGGGAAATGGCGTGTCTTGGGCTGCAGTGTGGCTAGCGCTTGGTTCCGAAACGCACACACGCACACGCACACACACACACACACACACACACACACACACACACACACACACACACACACACACACACACACACACACACACACACACACACACACACACACACACACACACACACACACACACACACACACACACACACACACACACACACACACTCTTCTTCGGGGAAAACAGCGGAAAAGCGAGACTTGTTAGAGTGTATCGCCTTCCCAGCTTGTGTATGCTTTTGCCTCTCCTTACTCTCCTTCCTTAGCTTCCTTCCTTCCTATTTCCTTCGTTCCTTTCTTCTATGTTTTCTCTCTTTCTTTATTACTCCATTCTTTCCCTTCTTTTTGCCTCTATTTCGTTCTTTTATATAATCTTTCCCTTCATTCTTTCTTCGTTCCTCCTTATTATCTTCGTGCTTCATTCCTTCCTTTTTTCCTTCGTTCTTTTCCTTCTATTTCTTCCTTCATTTCTTTTCATTCAACCTCCCTTTGTCTTCCTCCCTTCGTTCCGCTTCTATCTTTTCTTTCTTGCTTAATTCTCTTCTTTCCTTCTTTACTTCCCCTTTTCCATCCTACATTGTTTTCTCCATACCTTGTCTCGTTGTTTCTTATATTTGTTCTTTCACTCCTTTTTCCTATTTCATATTTTCGTGTATTTTTCTCCGTTCCTTCGTTTGCTTGTTTGTTCCTTCCATCTTTCTTGCTCTATTTCTTTCTCTTCGTGTCCTCCATCGTTCCATTTTTCCCTCCCTTCTTCTTTCCTTTCTTATTCGCTGTTTTCTTGCTTCCTTTCACAATTACCTTTACTGTCTTTCCTTTTCTTTCCTATCTCCGCTTTTTCAGCTGTGTCCTACTTACATATTGCATTTTTTATTAACCTTTTCGTCTTTCCTCAAGGCTGTGTGAGTATTGTGTTCATCATTACCATTGTTTTTTCCCCTCGTTTCTTTACCTACACTTCGTTTCTCTGCGTCCCCAGTGCAGGTAAATCGGGTTATTTTTCTTTAGAAGACCAAAATGCGATTATAAAAACGCGAATGCTAAAAAGCCTCTCCTTCTTTCTTGTTCATTTTCGAGGCAAAGAAAGACACAGCGGGCCAGTAGCGAGTTCTTGGAAGGCAATAATGCGAGGAGAGAGAGAGGGAGAGGGAGAGGGAGAGGGAGAGGGAGATGGAAGAGAGGAGAAAACAAACAATTGAAACAGACAGACGGACATATAAAAGTAAACTAAAAACAATTTTAGTGGGCGAAATAATGCTTGAGAGAGAGAGAGAGAGAGAGAGAGAGAGAGAGAGAGAGAGAGAGAGAGAGAAACTAGAAGCATTTTCAGTGGGTGCAAAATTGTATTGTAAAAGGTTTGTGATCTATTTTTTTATTTTATAATTGGTTAAATAAAACTATATATTATTCTTTCTTTTTCATATAAATTTGAAACACGTGCAAAAGGCATATATTTCTACTTTTTTACATACCTGCCACCCACAATTTGCCCTCAAGGAACACTAACACAACAGGGGAATAAGAAAAGACTGAAACATATGATAAAAAGCATAATGGAGGAAACGCAGGACGTGGGGGTAAATATGTCGATGTGAAAACTCTACGGTGCCAGCTTGCCCCATTTCATTTACTGCTCCGGTGGGCCGCTCTGTTGGCATCGCCGTAAATTTCATATTGAGTTACTAATGAACTCTCTCTGATAACAATTAATTATCTGACACCAGAGCGAATTTGCTATTTTACGTCATGCGCATGTGACTAAATGGTTTACGGTGTTGGTTTCACTGCGATTGATTTTTTTTTTTCGTACTTCGATGTTTTTTTCAGTGTTTCTTGGCTGCATATTCTCACTTTATAATGTCTTCGTTTTTTTTCTTCTATATTACTGCGCTCTCTGTGGCTGTGATGAAGGCTTTTATGTGCACAGTTTTGGTGTATTTTTTTTTTAGAGAGAAACATTGTTCTTTGCCGACCTTCTTGGAGTGAAATTAACACGAGTTGCATAATTTATTTTCGTAGTCTTCCTTTACTAATTTTCAATGTCAAATTTCTACATTCTTTCTCAGGAGTCTTGACTTTTTTATTGCTCTACATTTCTTCCATCAAACTATCGGGAACCTTCTCTTTCTTTTTCTCTTCTTTTTTCAATAACTTTTTTTTTTCCATTCTGCGTATTGCTCCTCCTCCTCCTCCTCCTCCTCCTCCTCCTCTCCATCTCCATCTCCGCCTCGCTCCCCTCGCATGCGTCAGTCATGGTTAAGACGGAGAAACACGAAGCATCAACCACTGAATTATTTTTTTTTTAGCAAAGTAACAAAACGCATACTATTTCGAGGTTGGTTTGTGACGGCTTTTCTTCTTTCACTTATTTGCTTTATTCTTTTCTTTTCCTCTTTTTTCGTGACTCACTCACTCACTGACTGATTTTTTCCCCTTTCTTTTCTATTTTTTCGTTATTCCAAAGTGCGTCGAGTTTCTCTTCTTTGACCTTTCCCTGTTTTTCTTCTTTAACTTTTTCTTCTTTTCATCACTATTCATCCTTCTTATTTCTTCCTGAGCTTTCCGTCTCCATTACTTCCCTGCTCTATCTCTCTCTCTCTCTCTCTGTCTCTCTCTCTCTCTCTCTCTCTCTCTCTCTCTCTCTCTCTCTCTCTCTCTCTCTCTCTCTCTCTCTCTCTCTCTCTCTCTCTCTCTCTCTCTCTCTCTCTCTCTCTCTCTCTCTCTCTCTCTCTCTCTCTCTCTCTCTCTCTCTCTCTCTCTCGCTTTCTCTCTCTCTCTCTCTCTCTCTCTCTCTCTCTCTCTCTCTCTCTCTCTCTCTCTCTCTCTCTCTCTCTCTCTCTCTCTCTCTCTCTCTCTCTCTCTCTCTCTCTCGGAAGGTGAGGAGGTAAAAGATGGTATTACATAAGGTTAGGAAGGGCTATAACACAAAAGAAAACAGGAAAACAGAGGGAACGGAGAGAATGGGTTTACTGTAAAGAGGAAAAACTAAGCCGGTTTGTATCTTGTAAATGGGTTATTCTTTTATATTCTCTCTCTCTCTCTCTCTCTCTCTCTCTCTCTCTCTCTCTCTCTCTCTCTCTCTCTCTCTCTCTCTCTCTCTCTCTCTCTCTCTCTCTCTCTCTCTCTCTCTCTCTCTCTTCCTCCCTTATTCCTGCGTCCCTTCCCCTCCCTCGTGCCTAATAATGCGCGATACGAGAAATGCAACTTCTTTATAACGTGAGAGGAAATTGCAAAATTCAAAAAGCGTGTTAGTAATGGATATGAAAAGTTAAACATTCTTTACGAGGGGAAATAAACCCAAGTGTTCCGGACGCCCTTTTTGGCTTTTTTTTTTACGGTGTGTATTTTGCAGCAGTTTGTTTAAAAGGAAAATTTCGCCATGTTTTTGTATTTTTTAATCACCGAAAGATTCACAAAGCAATACTGTTATGGTTACTCTGATAAAATTCCCGTTGTTTTAGTAAAATTATTATTGTTATTTTAATTATTGTTATTGTTATCATTATTTCTTAATTCTACTGCTACTGTTATATGTACCACAACTACTACTACTTCAACTACTACTACTACTACTACTACTACTACCACCTGTTACTACAACAGCCACATTGCATTGGTAGTCAGTGTCGTATCATAATCGTGTTTCATCATTCGCCTCGCATCTAAGAATCGGCTACATAATCTGTTGTTTAACATTTATTAATTACACATTGTTCCGCGCTGGATGAAGTTTCACATTTAAAAGAATATTTTTGTTGTGACAGCATGGAGAGAAATACCTAAATGCGTTGTTTTAATCACCTACCTTTGTGTTTGAAATCGTATAAATGACTTGATGTTTTAAAACAACGCCAGGGCGAGGCTCATTTTAATAATTCGGTTGATAATAATGTTATAAATGCAACATTTTGTGGATAATTATTTTAATGTACAGTTAATGCGCGTCCAGGATATTGAATTTCGACAATTTTTTTTACTACGAATATATAAACGAGAGTTCATTATAAAATGAATGAAAAAAAATCACAGGATTATATTATTATATCTCGTTATGTTTGATCCTCTCTCTCTCTCTCTCTCTCTCTCTCTCTCTCTCTCTCTCTCTCTCTCTCTCTCTCTCTCTCTCTCTCTCTCTCTCTCTCTCTCTCTCTCTCTCTCTCTCTCTCTCTCTCTCTCTCTCTCTCTCTCTCTCTCTCTCTCTCTCTCTCTCTCTCTCTCTCTCTCTCTCTCTCTCTCTCTCTCTCTCTCTCTCTCTCTCTCTCTCTCTCTCTCTCTCTCTCTCTCTCTCTCTCTCTCTCTCTCTCTCTCTCTCTCTCTCTCTCTCTCTCTCTCTCTCTCTCTCTCTCTCATTCTTGTCCCCTCTATTGGTAGTTGTACATCTGCATGATTCATTATTAATTTATTTCTTTTTCCGTTTTGTTTCTCTTCCTCTTCATTCTCCTCCAATTCATGCAGTTCTCCCCTTACTCTCTTCTCTGCTTCCCCTTTCCCTCTTCCCCGGATTCTCCAGTGTCTCGTTCTTTCTATCAACTCCCCTTGTTCTGCTATGTCTAATTTTTCATATGTATTTCCAACCTTTCTCGTTTCCCCTCTTCCTTTCCCCTCCACTTGCACCTGTCTTCCCTATCCCTCAACGCCTTCCTCCTCCTCCTCCTCCTCCTCCTCTGCATCTTGGCTTTCTTTGCTCTTCCATTTCCACCTCACCTTGTCGTAACCTTTCCTAGATCCTTTTTTTTTTTTTTTAGATATTTTTTCTAGTTTCTTTTATATGTCTTGTTTGTCCATTTTTCGTCTTTCATTGCCACTTTTTTACGCCCAGCCTTGATTCCATTATTCTCTCTCTCTCTCTCTCTCTCTCTCTCTCTCTCTCTCTCTCTCTCTCTCTCTCTCTCTCTCTCTCTCTCTCTCTCTCTCTCTCTCTCTCTCTCTCTCTCTCTCTCTCTCTCTCTCTCTCTCTCTCTCTCTCTCTCTCTCTCTCTCTCTCTCTCTCTCTCTCTCTCTCTCTCTCTCTCTCTCTCTCTCTCTGTTATTATTCTGTCTGTCTATCCATCTATCTCTCTATCTATCTATTTATTTCTATCTCTCTATCTATCTATCTATCTGTGTGGACCAATCTACCTTGCTCCTTTATTCCATTGTTCATTTTCCTTGTCTTTGTTTCTCTTTTTTTTTGTTTCCTGTTCCGGGTTTTGTTTCTTTAAGGTTTTCATAAATGCTTCTCCTTTTTTATGTTCTCGTGGTTTCTTTTCTGTGCAGAAACAAATATTTTTTTCTATCCCTGTTTGTGTATTTGTTTCCTGTTTATTATATTGTTTTTTGTGTGTGTGAAATTTTCTTTCCCCTGTATTTGTATGTCTACACTTTTGTTGCTGTATAATTTTTTTTTTATCCAGGCTTTATGCATTTCAAGTATTTTTTTGTCGGACTACCATGTTTGCCCTCTGAATTTCGAAGGTCTTGTTGTTACCAAATGAAATAAATTTTATTTTAATTCTAGTTCCGGTTTCTGTTCAACGCTTATATACGTTTTTTTTTATTTTTATGGGAGATATATACTAGTCTTAGCAACTGTTCTGTTTCTTGACCATTAGAAAAAAAAGATATATTGCATTATATTTGTTTCTACACTAAAAAAAAAGTTTCTTCTTTTCTCTTTTTCTCTTGTTTTAAAGGAAAGAAAGCAATCCGAAAAAAAAAACGTACTACAAATTTCAGTATTTTTTACCAACATTTTATTCGTATCGTTCTCTATATATGTTTCATCTTTAGTCTCGCTTTCATAAATTTGTTCGTCATTATTACAAGAAAAAACCACGAGAAACAACAACGTCTAACATATTTAATACGTTTCATTAACATCTTTCTCGCATTGTTCTTTCTTTCTCGTCGTTTCCTCAACTCATGCGGCAGAAAATCCCACAGAATCACGCGGAAAATTGACATTCTCCTTCCGCCTCTTGTTTCTCGGAGGCAAAAAGTAGTAGAAATATGAAGAAAAAACCTTTGTATTTACTATCTGTCAACCTGAGGCGTCCAGTTTCCGGTTACCATTATGTGAGCCATTTTTCCTTGTCCTGCCTCTCTGCCTCTCTCCTACCCTCCCTTTCTTCCCCTCTCCCTTGCTCTCATTCTCTCTTCTCTTCCTCTTTCATTTCTTCTGACTCCTCTCCACGATTTTCTCCCTGCTTCCTTACCTTTCTTCCCTTCTCTCCTTCCAACCCTCCTTCTCTCCCCCTATACCTTGCTCCCATTCTCCCTCCTCTTCCTCTTTAATTTCTCTTGTATTCTCTCCACGACTTTCTCCCTGCCTTCCTATTTCTCCTCCCTTCTCTCCTTCCAACTCTCCTTTTCTCCCGCTTTTACCTTCCTCCCATTCTCTCTACTTCTCCTCCCCTCGCTCCTTCCAACCCTCCTTCTCTCCTGCCTTTACCTTCCTCCCATTCTCTCTCCTCTTCCTCTTTCATTTCTCTTGTCTCCTCTCCACACCCTTCTCCCTTGCCACTTTCACGTCCTGTCCCTCTGTGTGTGTGTGTGTGTGTGTGTGTGTGTGTGTGTGTGTGTGTGTGTGTGTGTGTGTGTGTGTGTGTGTGTGTGCCTCCATCTCTCTTTCTCTCTTTCCTTTCTATTTTTCCTTCTCACTCTCATCTTTGGCGCCATAAAACGAGCGTGTGGGTTTATGATTCACCAGTTTTAGGGGTTTTTAATTTTTTTTTTGTCCTTTTATTGTTATGCATCCAGGAGAAGTTTTTGTCTTATTTCCTTTTCCATTTTCCATTCTCATACTTACGTCTTTTATTATCTCTTCATCAGTTTTTATTATTTTTGTTTGATTCCTCTTTTCTACTTTTCTGTCTCTCATTTTCGTCTTTCAGCGCTCATGTTTTCCCTTCTGTTCAATCTTGTTTCCTTTCATTATTTTTTCTATCTTTCGCTATCTTTCCATCGTTTTTTCATTCATTGTTTGTTAAAGCTCTCCTTCTTTCTTTGCTTTCTCTGCTTTCCATCTTTCAGCACTGATAATATTGGTTTCTCTTTTTTTTTTCAATCTCATTTTCTTTTTTCGTTCTCATTTTCTTTCATTATTTTCCTATCCTTGGCTCCCTTGTCCATTCCGCCCGTGTTATTGCAGTGTTAGAATATCGTTACTGTTTTACATATTCCTTTGTATTTGGTCTGATGGCGGTAGGGAAAGAAAATGCGATGAGAATAGAGGTAGATGAGCAGGAGAAAGGAGAGGAGCAGCAACAGGAGGAGGAGGAAGAAGAGGAGGAGAAGGAAGAAGAGGTGAAAGAGAAGGAAAAAGAAGGAAGAAGAGGAGGAGTCAAAAGAAGAGGAGAAGGAAAAGGAAGAAAAGGAGAAGGAGAAGGAAGAAGAGGTGAAGGAGAAAGAAGAAAAAAAGAAGGAAGAAGAGGAGGAGACAGACAAAGAGGAGAAGGAGAAGGAAGAAGAGGAGTAGGAAAAGGAAGAAGAGGAGGAGAAGGAGGAAGAGGAGAAGGAGACGGAAGAAGAGAAGGAGAAGGAGGAAGAGGAGAAGAAGGAAGAGGCGAAGGAAGAAGAGAAGAAGGAAGAAGAAGAGAAGGAGAAGGCGGAAGAGGAGAAGGAAGAAGAGACGGAGAAGGAAGATGAGGAGAAGAAGGAAGAAGAGGAGTAGGAGGAAGAGGAAGAGGAGGAGGAGGAAGAGGACAAAGAAAAAGAATAATTATGTGTAAAGAGATAAATGATGTCAGAAAGATTTAAATGAAGGCAATAATAATGAAAGAGCAAAACCACTCGAGAATGGTGTGATAAATGTGGAGTAATAAAACAAATAGAGGAAGGAATCACAGCAAAGTCAAGCGAAGAATGATATATAAGAGAAACACCACACATGAAAGAAAGGGGAGGGAAACGCGGAACCACAATAAAAAATGATTAAGGAACAGCGGTGAAATGGAGGAGAGTGAACAGTTAAAAGAAAAAAAAACAAGGGAGGAAAAATAAAAACCAAAAATAAATAAAGAGCTGAAAATAAAGTTATGGTGGAGATGCAGAATACGGAAAAGAAAAAGAAAGAATGGTTGACATGGATGAAGTCAGTAAGAATGGAAATAAAAAAGAATCAAGGGATAATAATACGTGAAAAAGAGTAGGAATGATAACTTAGTATACAGGCACTAAAGAAAAGAGTAAAATATAGATAAAGCTTAGGAGACGAATGAAGAAAATATAGGAAAATGTATATAGGCACTAAAAACGAGAGTAAAATTGAGAGAAAGAAGAGAAGAATGATGAAAAAATAGAGAAAGTTGTATATTGTCTTCAAAGCAAAGAGTAAAATATAGATGATGCGGAGGAGAAGAATGAAAAAAATGTAGTGAAATCTATAGAGGCACTAAAAACGAGAGTAAAATTGAGAGAAGGAAGAGAAGAATGATGAAAATATAGAGAAAGTTGTATATTGTCTTCAAAGCAAAGAGTAAAATATAGATGATGCGGAGGAGAAGAATGAAAAAAAATGTAGTGAAATCTATAGAGGCACTAAAAACGAAAGTAAAATTGAGAGAAAGAAGAGAAGAATGATGAAAAAATAGAGAAAGTTGTATATTGGCTTTAAAGCAAAGAGTAAAATATAGATGATGCGGAGGAGAAGAATGAAAAAAAAATGTAGTGAAATCTATAGAGGCACTAAAAGCGAGAGTAAAATTGAGAGAAGGAAGAGAAGAATGATGAAAAAAAAACAAAGTTGTATATTGGCATTAAAAAAAAGAGTTAAATATAGATGTAGGGGAAGAGAACAATGAGAAAAAAATATAATAAAATGTATATAAGCACTACAAACGAGAGTAAAATATAGAGAAAGGAAAGAAGGAAAAAATAATACAGTCAAAAAGTTAAATAATAGAAGAGTCAAGAATGAGTGTAAAGCAGATTTAGGAATATGAAGGAAGACTGATTGCTGAAGATGTGTGAGTAAAACAGTTGCAAATAAAGTAAAGGGGGAGGAGAGGCGTTGGGTAAAAGATGAGGGAACGCGTCAAGAATGGAATAAAAAGGAAAATATGGATAGAAGCGAAAGAGTGAAGTGCGCAAGGAAGGAAGGAAGGAGACATAGTGTGAAGAAGAATAAGGAAAGGTTGAGGAATAGAAAGAGATGGAAAGGACAATAAAAAAAACGCGAAAGGGAAAAATGTGGAAGATTGAATGAGCGCAATAGAAGCAAAAGAATAAAAAAAAGCTAGAAAGATGAGAGAGAGAGAATAGGAGGCAAGGCAAGAGAAGAAGAGGGACCAAGGAAAGGAGAGAAGGAGACAAGCAGTGACAGGTGGTTGCTGAATCACATCCAGGAATACAAATGACAGATATCAGGGAACCAGATCTTCTTGCTTCCTCCACTTCTTCCTCTTGCTCCTTCTCCACCTCCTTGTCCTTCTTTTCCTCTTTTAATTACTACTACTATTATTTCTTCTACTATTTCTACTACTACTGCTACTTCTACTGGTACTTCTGCTCTTCTTCCTCTGTTCCATCTTCCTCCAGTTTCTCTCCTTTTTTCTCTTTCTTTAATTTGATTCTGTCATCTTCCCCTCCTCCTCCTCATCATCCTCTGCATTTCACGAGTTTCCCTCTTGATTATATTTTAAGAATCTATTCACGTCTCTCTCTCACTTTCTCTCTCTCTTACTCTCTCTCTCTCTCTCTCTCTCTCTCTCTCTCTCTCTCTCTCTCTCTCTCTCTCTCTCTCTCTCTCTCTCTCTCTCTCTCTCTCTCTCTCTCTCTCTCTCTCTCTCTCTCTCTCTCTCTCTCTCTCTCTCTCTCTCTCTCTCTCTCTCTCTCTCTCTCAAATATTCTCTGCTTACATTAATCCTTATTCTTCTTTCCTTCCCTCTTTATTTTTTTTCTTCGGCCCATATTATTTCCTCTCCCCTCTCCTCTTTTCTATTGCTTATGCGGTCTCTTCTTCTCTCCTCTCCTACTTCCCTCCTTTTATTCTCTCCCTTTGTGCTCGCCATTATCGCCCCTCATGTCTTTATCTCTCTCTATCCCCTTGCCTTGTCTTCTGGAAGCTCTCTCTTTTCCCTATTCTATCTCCTCCTATCCATTATTTCTCTCCCTTTGCGTGTCTATACCTGCTGTTCTCCTTTCTCTCTCTCTCTCTCTCTCTCTCTCTCTCTCTCTCTCTCTCTCTCTCTCTCTCTCTCTCTCTCTCTCTCTCTCTCTCTCTCTCTCTCTCTCTCTCTCTCTCTCTCTCTCTCTCTCTCTCTCTCTCTCTCTCTCTCTCTCTCTCTCTCTCTCTCTCTCTCTCTCTCTCTCTCTCTCTCTCTCTCTCTCTCACTCCTTTCTCTCCCCTTCCTCCTCAACACGCTCACACCTTCTCCTCCTTCTTCCTCTCACTCTGTCAAGCAATAGACTTATGGGTAAAAGGAGGTGGCCCCCTTCCTGCCCCCCTTCCGCTTCCCTTTTCCGTCCGTTCCCCCCTCCTCCTCATCGTCGTCTTGCTCTTCCTCTTCTTCCCACGCTTTTCCTTTTCTTTATCATCTTCCTGTTGACCGCTTCCTCCTCCTCCCTTCTCATTTCCCTTTCACCTATTTTTACTCCTTTTCCTTTACTTTATTTTTCATGTCTGTTTACTCTTTTCTGTGACTTGTTCTTGTTTTCCTCTTTTTTTTGCTCATTTTCCTAAACACGATTTATTTTCCTTTTCTTTCTTTTTCCTTTTTGTTTTTGTTCATAAGCCGTCATCTTTTATCATCTTTTTCTTCTTTTATTACTCCGCTTACTCCTCTTCGTCATATTCCTCCTCTTCTTCCTCTCGGAATATTAGAAGTTGACGATTCTATGAAAACTCCGATCCCGCACTGGTCGGACAATTTGAGTACTTCGAGCAATCTTTGGAGGAGCTGAAAGAACACGATTACTTTTCTTATACCGGTGCTGGATTGAAGGAAATCTTTCTGACCCCGAAATGAAATAACTTGTAGTACCTTAGAAGTAGTAGTAGTAGTAGTAGTAGTAGTAGTTGAAGTAATAATAATAATGTGACAAGGACGGCAAGCAATAATGACAGTAGTAGTAGTATTAGTAGTAGTATTAGTATTAGTAGTAGTAGTAGTAGTAGTAATGGACAACATAGTCAACATTTACCTTACCTGGAGTCTACTCACCCGTCTCAATTAGGAAGTGAGAGCAAACATTCCATTTTTGAGCCGAGTATAACAACAAACAACCCTCTTTAATTAACTTTCCCCTTAAAAATAAAACGAAAAAAAAGGAAAACACGAATAGCACCCGCCCCGCCCCCTCCCCCCCCCAAAAAAAAAAGGTGGAGGTAATCAAGTACAAACACAGCAGAAACCATGACGAACAACAAAAACAACAAGAAGAAAAGTAAACACCACGAGGACCTTTATTAATTCTCGGGTTTACCTTTGTTACCCCCATTTTTTTCCACTGACCCCGTTTTCTTCGCCGGCCGTGACGTCATCGGGTATCCTAATAGAGGGCGTGTTTGTTGCGTCACTGATCTCCTTTACATCACCGAGGGCAAACAAAGGGACCTTTACGCCTGACGTCACGCGATGGAGGAGGATGTAAAGGGTAAACAGGACTTTGATGAACGACCTCGTAAATGTAAACAATCCCAAGAGAGAGAGAGAGAGAGAGAGAGAGAGAGAGAGAGGGAGAGGGAGAGGGAGAGGGAGACTGAGGTAGACCGACAGACAGACACACAGATACAGACAGACAGACAGACAGCGAAAAAAATATCCATAGACAGCCAAAAATAAACAGGCAAATGAAAGAAGCCAAAAAAATAAAAGATGTAGACATAAAAATCAACTGAAATAAAGAAATCGGTATAAGAGAGAACTGGCTCCCACAATGCGCCTCTTGTCCATTGAGGGGCATTTGGCAGAGCCCGTCTCTCTTTATCGCTGGCCCGGCTAATAATGTTCCTCTTGCATAATTTCAGAGTCCCGAAAGAGGAAGAAGAAGAGGACGAGGACGAAGAAGAGAAGGAGAAGGGTGAGTACTATTGTTGGTTCGTTCGTGTGTGTGTGTAGGTGTGTGTGTGTTGGGAGGTGTATGTGTGTATGTGTGCGTGTATGTGTGAATCGGTTTTTTTTTATGTATATATATCCAGTTAAGTTCTTTTGCGCAGTTTTTGCTTTTTGAACATATACGTCTCTCTCTCTCTCTCTCTCTCTCTCTCTCTCTCTCTCTCTCTCTCTCTCTCTCTCTCTCTCTCTCTGTCTCTCTCTCTCTCTCTCTCTCTCTCTCTCTCTCTCTCTCTCTCTCTCTCTCTCTCTCTCTCTCTCTCTCTCTCTCTCTCTCTCTCTCTCTCTCTCTCTCTCTCTCTCTCTCTCTCTCTCTCTCTCTCTCTCTCTCTCGTGGTGGCTTTAGGATAGTAAACTTTTCATCCATTTATTTCCTTTGTTTACTACTTCCCTTCCGCTGTTTATCTGAACATTCTGCTCCTCTTCCTTCTCCTCCTCCTCCTCCTCCTCCTATTTCTTTTCTGTTACCTATTTTCTGCCATTTTCATCTCCTTTTTCTTAATCTATCTTTGTCTTCGTGTCTCTCTCTCTCTCTCTCTCTCTCTCTCTCTCTCTCTCTCTCTCTCTCTCTCTCTCTCTCTCTCTCTCTCTCTCTCTCTCTCTCTCTCTCTCTCTCTCTCTCTCTCTCTCTCTCTCTCTCTCTCTCTCTCTCTCTCTCTCTCTCTCTCTCTCTCTCTTATTCTTATTTTTATCATCATTTTTCTTTTATACCTCCCATCCAATTTTTTATTTCTCTGTTTACGTTCTCTCCTCTCCCTCAACCTGATTTTTCCTTCACTCAGCTTGTCTTTTCCTCCCCTACCTCTCGCTCTTTTTCTCTCTCTCATCCAAGGCCTATATCTTTTTATCAAGGTTTCTTTCATTCCTCCCTTTACTCTGTCCACACTTTCTCCCCTTGTCTCCTCTCCCCTCTTTTGTTTCCCATTCCAGTTCCTTTGCTTTCTCTTTCTCCTTGTATTTACCTCCCTTCCTTCCTTCCCTCTTCTCCCATCTTCCCTCAAGCCTGCTCCTCCCTTTTCCTCACCGTTTCTCTGTGTTTTATGTCTTCTATTCCCCTCTCCTCTTAGTTTGTTACTCCTAACGTTCTCTTTGGACCCTCTCTTACATCCCTGTCCTAGTATTCCCCTTTTCCCCCACCCTCCATTATCCCCCTTTCCCCTCTCCATCTTACCCTTCCTCTCTATATTCCTCTTCATTCTCCCTCTCACTTCCTTTCCCTCCCACGTTTGTTTGTTCTCATCTTTTCTTGCTTCCTTCCCCCTGTACCCTCCCTCCTCCAATCGTCTCTTCTTACCTTCTTCCCCTTCCCATGCTCACCTCTTTTCCCCCTTTTATTATCTTGTTTTGTGCTCACCTTCCCTCCACTCCCCCCTCCCTCCCTCCTCCTCTCAGTTACCCTCCCTCTCCTTCCTTCACATACACCCCATTCTCCCCTTCTTTTTCTCACCACTTTCCCCTTCCTATCACCTCCCTGTTATCACCTCCCTGTTTTGTGTCCCCTTTCCCTCCCTCTCCTCCCTCCTCAGCTCCCCTCCCTCTTCTCCCTTCACAAACACACCCTTCTCCCCTTCCCATTCTCACCTCTTATTCCCCTCTTCTTTGCTTCTCCCTTTCCCCTCCTTTCCTCCCTCCCTCCCTCCCCCTTTCAGCTCCCCTCCCTCCCTCCTTCCCCCAACACATACAAAATAACGCTCAAAATCGCCCTCGACACGAGATTAAGGATAATTTATGGAATTAATATATAATTATGCTAATCCGAGGTGACACGCGGCTGCATAAACACTTTTTTTTCGTCTCTTTGTGGCCCTGGTGACTCTGACGGGACTTAGGGGAGGGGGGGGGAGGAGAAGGGAGAGGGGAGGGAAGGGAAGAGGAATTGGAGGGGAGGAGGAAGAGGGTCAGGGCGCATGAAAGCCAGATACAGAAATGGGGAAAGGGAGAGAGGAAGGAAGAGGAGAAGGGGAGATAGGGGAAGAAGGGAAAGAGGTACTGGGAGGAGGAGGAAGAGGGTAAGACAGATGGAGAAATGGGTGAAAGGAAGGAAGAGGAGGAGGAAGGAAAAGGGAGAGAGGAAAGGGGGGGGTGAGGGGAGAATAAGGTAAGGGTGCTGAAGGTAAGGAAAGGTTAGGAGGGAGAAGGCGAAAGATGGAAAAGGAGGCGGGAGGAAGAGGGGAAGAGGAGGAAGGAAAGGGAAAAGAGGACAGGTAGGAGTTAGGGAGGTTTAGATAAGGGTGCTAAAGGTAGGAAGAAGGAATCGGCAATGAGGGAGAATGGAGAGATAGAGAAAGAGGAGAGTAAGCAGGGTATGAGGCGGTTGAAGAGGATGGAGAGAGAGAATGGAGAGGAGGAAGGAGAGGGGAAGGGTGCATATTTGAAAGGTAGGTAGAGGGAGCGAGAATAGAGAGAGAAAGCGGGAAAAGGGGGTAAGAGTAGGCAGATATAAAAAAAGGTGGTTTGTGATATAAAAAAAGAAGAAAAAAATAGAGAAAAAGTTTGGTTAATTAAGGAAAGGGGAGGGGGAAGAGGAAAGTAGAAATGAGGAATGATATATAGGGAAGAATAGAGGTAGAAAGGAATAATGAAGTGAAAAAGATATACAAAAGGGAGAAAGAAATAAGGGAGAAGGAATAAGAGGAAAAGAAAAAAAGGGAAAAAATAAAGAAAAAAAGCAAAGGAGTAAAGCTTAGCAGGAAAGGTGCGTGAGAGTGAGAGAGGAAGAGAAAAGGTGATGAAGAAATGGGAACAGGAAGGAAGAGAAATGGATGGAGATTAAGGGATGGAAGGGAGGAGAGGAGGGAACGGGAGAGCAAAAGATGAAAGGAGGAGGAGGAGGAGAGGGAGGAAGAGGGGTGAGAGGGAGGTAGTTACGACTGGGATCATTAGTGGTGGAGGTGGAGGTGGTGGAGGTGGTGGTAGTGGTGATGAAGGTTTAAGATTATGCAGATGATAGTGGTGTTTGATAGTGATAGTGGTGATGGTGATGAGTGTCGGTGATGAACGGCGATGGTTTTGTGTTGACGGTGGAGGTGGGGGAATAAAAAAGAGAAAATGGAAGTTAGAGAAATACTTGCTTTACTTTTTATTTCTTTTTTCATTCAGTGGCGTGACGTATTCATCAGGCAATTGTGTGATCCGAACTTGCCTCTTTAAACTTACCTGAAAGTCTTCCTCATTAGTATAAATATATATATCAAAACCATAAGAAAATACCGTACTAATACAATACACAAACGACGCTATAGTATAATGACAAACACATAAATATTTGTACGTATTCTATTCTATTATTTTCTGCTATTTTTTGTTATTTTCTATCCTCTTATAAAATAATATAATACCGAATAAAATAAACGAGAATCTGCAAAAAAGGAGACGACGCATAATATTACTACAGACAAACAGGAAATATTTGTACGTATTCTCCTCCATTCATTCCTATTCTTTTCTATTCTTTTATATTCTTTCATAAATAAAATGCAATACCAATAAAACAAATAATTTGCAATGATGTAATAACACTAAATATTACAATGACAAAGACAGGAAATATTTGTACTTTTTCTAATCTATTATTGTTTCTATTATGTTCTATTCCTTTATAAAAAAATACATTACTAATAAAATAAAATAAAATCCACAATGAGATGACGACACAATCTTACAATGACAAACCCAAGAACTAATAATTATACGTTTTCCATTATTTTTTTTATTCTTTTACCATTAAGTGGAATGCAAATGATAAAAAAAGGGTCGGGGAAAAAATAATCCGTCGCGGGAAAACTGCAAACCGAGTCAATTTTTGCGCCTGAATTATATATTTTAGAAAAAGTTTCCCCTTCTCTCTCCGGCGTCCCCCAGCAAGGCCACGAGGGGAGGGCTGTGTTACTGCCCCTCTCTCTCTCTCTCTCTCTCTCTCTCTCTCTCTCTCTCTCTCTCTCTCTCTCTCTCTCTCTCTCTCTCTCTCTCTCTCGCTCTCGCTCTCTCTCTCTCTCTCTCTCTCTCTCTCTCTCTCTCTCTCTCTCTCTCTCTCTCTCTCTCTCTCTCTCTCTCTCTCTCTCTCTCTCTCTCTCTCTCTCTCTCTCTCTCTCTCTCTCTCTCTCTCTCTCTCTCTCTCTCTCTCTCTCTCTCTCTCTCTCTCTCTCTCTCTCTCTCTCTCTCTCTCTGTATCTCTCTCTCTCTCTCTCTCTCTCTCTCTCTCTCTCTCTCTCTCTCTCTCTCTCTCTCTCTCTCTCTCTCTCTCTCTCTCTCTCTCTCTCTCTCTCTCTCTCATCAAGAAGCAAGATAACCAGAACCCTCCCTTACCTACCTCCTTCCTTCTCTTCCTTCCTTCCTCCTCCTCCTCACCACCTGTCAGCTGGATCAGACGTCTGCTTTCCCTCCTCCTCCTCCTTGTCCTCCTCTTCCTCCTCCTTCTCTTCCTCCTCCTCCTCTTCCTTGCACCATCTGGGCCCAAACACCACCAGCTGGAGAGAGACCGTCAGCCTAAGAGGTGGACATCTATATTCTCCCGAGACGTAAAATCTTTTCCTTAACTCCATTCGAAAATTCTTTCTCTTCTTGAAACCATTTTTGTGAAACTTATTTTCCCCTCTCTTTCTTTCTCTTGGTCCGCCGCCTCTCTTTCTCCTGTGTTCTTGCTCTTTCCCCTCCCCCGCTTTCTCTCTCTCTCTCTCTCTCTCTCTCTCTCTCTCTCTCTCTCTCTCTCTCTCTCTCTCTCTCTCTCTCTCTCTCTCTCTCTCTCTCTCTCTCTCTCTCTCTCTCTCTCTCTCTCTCTCTCTCTCTCTCTCTCTCTCTCTCTCTCTCTCTCTCTGTCGCACGTGAGGTTCTTTTTATCCTTTCTCTCCCTTTCTTTCCTCAAGCCGTCCATTCCTCTCCATGCAGAATGTCTTTTTCATCTGTAATTTCCCTTCGCGCACTCACATTCTCTACCTCCGTCTTTCTCTTTAAGGTTCTCCACTTTTCCGAGTCCGTTTTCCAATCATGAATTTCCAGGCGATATTCCGAAGGTAGTTTTGGGGGACGCGCGGCGGCCGGGCTTGTTGGAGATTCATGCGATGCCGACTCACACTTGCACGGCTCTTCTGCAACACAAATTGGTCACTTCTGCGGGAACCTTGACTCGCTGCCGCTTCTGCCTCTCTCGGGGTTTGCTCTGATCCCCCGATTCCTGTTTTGCGTTCCTTTGTTTGGCTGCTTTGTGGAATCGAAGTCTGAATCGACTGATGCCGGAATTAGACCGCTTATGAATATTCCTTGTTTTGCTTCCGTGATGACGATCGCTGGAATTGTTTGTTTACGTGGGTTTGTTGGTTTTGTTTTTTGGAATCAAATAATCTTTCACTTATATTGCTTTAATGAATTTATAGCTTTTATGCATTGTTTGTTTAGATTCGGTGATCCTTTTGGCCACTCCTCTTAACTTTTTATAGGAGCAGTGATTTGCGGGCTTTTTTTTTCATTATTGTTTTTTATTTTTTGCCTTTGAGCTGTTTCCTTTCTGTAAAAAAAAGGTTATAATTAGAATGTCTTCCTGGTATTATTCTTTTGTTTAAATCGTCTTTCAGTTATATCGTTTAATTAGAATCATAGCGTCTGAGAATGACTTACGTAGCGTCGATAATAGCAATGATTTGAATGTGTATCTTCGTCTGGTAATTCCTTTGTTAATTAGAAGTAAATAACCTCTCTCTTACATCACTTTGCAGATGTATTACTATTTATAGCGTTTATGAGATATTTCTCTAAATTCTGAGATAATAAGATTTTTAATTATATATCTGCGTGCTTATTATTTTGTTAGTTGGAAATAACCCATCTCTTCTTTTAATCACATCGGTTTCTATTTTATTCGCAAACTATTTCAAGCAACCACAGATCTGCTTTTGATGTGCTTCTTCCATTACTATTTTCCCCCGCGGTTTTAATTTACCCCAAATGATCATATATATTGCTAAATGACCTCGTTTTCTTCATTTGGGTTCATTAAAATTCCTCCTTACATTAATAAATCAACCTCCAAACTTGGCCGGGTTCTTCGTTTTCCATTTTTCTTCCTTTTTTTTATTTTCTTATTTTACTTTCTTCTTCTTTTTAGACCGTAAGTACATTATATTCTCTTACATTTTCTTTACATTCACTCTAACAACATAACCTAATAATACCTCACATCTTCTTATGCTTCTTTTCTTAGTGTTACGGTGTCTTATTTTCCGAGTTGTATGTTATTGGTCTTTCTGTTCCTTCTTTCTTTTACAAACTAACATTTATTACGTTCTTATCCCTCCTTAGCATTATTCGTCCTCCTGATATTCCTCCTCCTCCTCCTCGTCCCTCAGCCATAGCTTTCTAAATCCCACAATTGCCAGTGACCACAAATCCCGCAAGAGTCCCTCCCACCCCACAAATTCTCTCCTTTTCCCTAACTTCCTCTTGTTGTAAATTCTCCCAGGGTCCTTCACTCCTCCCTCTCCATCTCTCTCGCTCTCACTCGATTTCTCCTACTTTTAAGTCTTCCCTCCCTCCCTCCCTCCCTCCATCTTTCTTGCCTTCTTCATTCCTCTCTTTCTCTCCATTTATCTCTTCCTTCCCTCCCTTTGTCTCCCTTTCCTAATCTTTTCCACCTACACTTTTGAAGATTCCTCCATTTCTCTCTTTCTCTCTCGTGCTCCTGTTTTCTCTCTCTCATTTTCTCTCCGTCTTTTCTCTCTCGTCCGTCTCTGTCTAATTTTTTCCCTTCTTCCTCTTTCTCCACTCAATAGCTTCTTCACTCATCCTCTCCACCCTCATTTTCCCCTTTCCCTCCCTCCCTCTCCCTCTCTTTACCTCTCTCCTCCATTTTTTTTCCTCCTCTTCCTTCTCCTCCTCAAATGTCTCGTCAATATTTCTCTCCTCAAGGGGAAGAAGGTGAGAAGGTGAATAATTAGGAGAGAGAGAGAGAGAGAGAGAGAGAGAGAGAGAGAGAGAGAGAGACGATGACAAAGATAGATTAAGAAAAAGGAGATGAAAATGGCAGAAAATAGGTGACAGAAAAGAAATAGGAAGAGGAGGAGGAGGAGGAGGAAGAGGAGGAGGAGGAGGAGGAGGAGGAGGAGGAGATAAACAGTGGAAGGGAAGTAGTAAACAAAGAAAATAAATGGATGAAAAGTTTACTATCCTAAAGCCACCACGAGAGAGAGAGAGAGAGAGAGAGAGAGAGAATCTGATCTCCTCATCACTACAAATTTCCCACAAAATTGCTGCCTCTCTCAATGCAGATTTCCTCCCCCCTCCTCTCCCCTTGAGCTTGTTAATGCCCCCTCCTCCTCCTCCTCCTCCTCCTCCTCCCGTTCTCCTCCTTTTCGTCTCATCTTCTCTCAGGTCCAGATTCTCAGTAATATCCATATTTTCTTTGTTATAATCAACTCATGATTCTTTCCCTTTTTCTTCTCTAAGTAAAAATAAATGTATTACTTCCATGTTTGTTTTGATATTAAGTTCTCTCTCTCTCTCGCTCTCTCTCTCTCTCTCTCTCTCTCTCTCTCTCTCTCTCTCTCTCTCTCTCTCTCTATCTCTCTCTCTCTCTCTTCTCCCTCCGTCCTTCCTACGTCGTCTTTCATTCGTTATTTTCTCTCTACTTTCGTTCCTCATGTTATTTCTTCCTTTATTACTTTGTTCTGCTCTTCCTTTCGTGCTGTCATTCTTTCTTTTTTAATCCCTTATCTTTCCATCTTTCCTTTCTTGTTATATTTCCTTCCTTCCTTTCTTCCTTCCTCCCCTCGTTTCTTTTTCTTCTTCTGTGCCGGTGAACAATTTATTTTTATCTTTTCTTCCTTCTATTCTCTTCTACATGCCTAAATTCCTTCCTTCTTTCCTTTCTTTCTTCCTTGCATCTCTTCCATCCTCCTCCCTTCCTTACTTCTACCCTTCCGCCTTCCTTCCTTCGTTCTTTCCATTCTTTATATTTTTCCGTTCTTTCCTCCCTTCTCCCTTTCTCCTATTAATATCTTCCACGTTCCTTCCTTTTCCCTTCCATTCTTTATTTCCTGCCTTATTACCTCCCTCCTTTCTCCTGTGACTGTCTTTCACGTACCTTCCTTCTTTCCTTCCTTTGTTTTCCCTTCTCCACATTTCGATCTTCGCTTCTTCCATTCTTTAATTCCACTCGTCTTTCCTCCCTCCTTTCTCCTATGACTGTCTTCAACGTATCTTTCTTCTCTCCTTCCGTTCTTTAATTGCCCTCCTCCCTCCCTCCCTCCCTCCTTTTTTTCCTTATGAGTGTAAACAGGGTATTGTCATTATTTTTCCTCCCTCACTTTTCCGTACCCTCCCCTCGCGCTTCACATGCTCCGCCGCCGCCGTTCTGTGGGACAATGCTGCGTGTTCCATCCAAGAGTGTTTAATCCCTTTTTCCGTCGCTGGATCGTCTTGTTGAGTTGACAAAGCTCGCTCCATATGAGACTACGTGGCTTGTCAATTTTTTTTCTCCTCCTTTTGTTAATTGAATGTGTGTTTCTCTCCACCACCTGCTCTCTCCTTGTTATTTGTGGGTGTTTTGTTATTTTTTTTTTGGTGGGTTGTGTTTATTTGTCAGTCCTTTAATTTATATGTGAGTCGGTGTTCTTTTTTTTCTTTTTCTGTTTGTTTTGTAAGTTTGAAGATGTTTTGCTTGCCTGTTGTCTCCTTTTGTTATTGTTTTTATCTGTGTGACCTTTTTTCTCTCGCTGTTGGTCTGCCTGTTTAATCAACTACATGTGTTTCTTTCCTTGTTTTTGTTTGTTGATGTTATGAAGCTCTGGTCGTTTATTTTTTGTGCATTATTTATTTCCTCTCCTTTCTCCTTATTCTATCCTACATAAAGTTTTTTGGCATCTTCTTTCGCTTTTATATAATGTCCCCTTCCTGGCATTTCTTTACGTACCTTTTCTTTCACTCATTATTTCTTTCCCTCTCTTTACTTTGAATAAGCTGCATGATATTTTTGACATTCTTCTTCCGTTTTTTTTAATTATTTTCCCTCGTACGGCATTCCTATATATGTGTACATTCTCCTTTATTAATTATTTCTTTCCTCTCTTTCCTTATTCTAACCTACATGACATTTTTGACAATCTTCCTTCTCTTTTATTTAATTATCCTGTCCCGGCATTCCTATATATATGTAAATTCTCCTTTATTCATTATTTCTTTCCCTCCCTTTCCTTACTCTACCCTTCATAATATCTTTCACATTCTTCATTCACTTTTATTCAATTTCCCCGTCCCGGCATTCCTATATATAGCTCCTCCTTTATTCATAGTTTGAAATGCGCCCAAAAGATTAAGTCGCCGGGAAAAACAAGTCTTCGTTTATTTTTTCCTTCGCCAATTGGCAGCGCGAAACAGGCGGCGGCGGGGCGTGAACGAAGGACGCTCTTGCCCGCGCCTCGTCAGTGTTACGTGCGGAGAGAGGAAAAAAAAGGAGAAAATTTAGCAACGAAGTAAAAAAAATGGAGAAAAATGTCAAGAAAAAAATTGTAAGAAGAAAATAAAGTAAGAATTCAGAAATGAAATGGAAGAAGTTCTAGACGTAAATAGAAACAAAAATAAAATATAAAAGTGACCGTTAAAAATGTAAGAATGAAAAAGTTAGAATTCAGAAGTAAAACGTAACTAGTTTTAGACGTAAATAGGAACAATAAATGAAAAAAAAATATGGAACCTTGTGTCCTTCAAAGCCTCAAAAACCCAATTTCTGCACTTATCAACTCGATACAATCTTCCAAACACCTATCCCCTATTCTTCAACAACACTCCGCTGTCACCTTCTTCAACACTAAACATCCTCGGTCTATCCTTAACTCAAAATCGTAACTGGAAACCTCACATCTCCTCTCTCACTAAATCAACTTCCTCGAGGTTGGGCGTTCTGTATCGTCTCTGCCAGTTCTTCTCTCCCGCACAGTTACTATCCATATACAGGGGGCTTGTTCACCCTCGTATGGAATATGCATTTTGCGTGTGGGGGGCTCCACTCACACAGCTCTCTCGGACAGTGAAGTCAAGGTTATTCGTCTCATCAGCTCTCCTCCTTTTACTGATAATCTTCTACCTCTTAAATTCCGCCGCCATGTTGTCTCTCTCTTTATCTTCTATCGATATTTTCACGCTGCCCTTGAGCTGTTTCCTCTGCTGTAAAAAAAAGAAAAAGAAAAAAGGGAAGAAAATACTGGAAAATGAAGGAAGGAAGAAAGTAGGAATTCAGAAGTAAAATGTATGAAGCCCTAGACGAATATATAAAGAAAAACGTAAACTGTTTGAATTCATAAAAGAAAAAGTAGAAAAAAGAAGTAAAAATGAAACTAGTAAAAAATGAAGGAAGGAAACAGTAAAAATTCGGAAGTAAATGTAAGGAGTTATAGACGTAAATAAAAAGAAAAATCGTAATAAGCATGAATTTATGAGAGAAAATTCACCAGCTAAGAAATAAAAGAAGTAAAAAAGAAACTGGTAAAATGAATGAAAGAAATGTAAGAATTCAGAAGTAAAATTTAAGTTGAAGACGTAAATAAAAGCAAAAAAAAGTGTAAGTGTGAATTGAAAAAGAGAAAATTTACCAACGAAGAGGTAAAAGAAGAAATAAAAATGTGTGCTAAAAGAATGTAGATTGGAAAAAGTAAGAAATTAAAAGTAAAATTAAAGTTCTAGACGTAAATGAAAGCAGAAAAAAAGGTAAAAGTAGGAATTGAAAAGAAAATTTACCAATGAAGAAGTAAAAGAAGAAAAAAAATGTGGGAGGGAAAAAGGAAAAAAGTAAGAATCCAGAGGTAAAACGTAAGAAGGAATAAACGTAAAAAAGGGAGAAAAAACGAAAAAGGTACGAATTGAAAAAGTAAAATAAAAAAACGTAAGGAATAAAATAGTAAAAGAGAAGTGGAAAAAAATTTTGTGAAAAAATTGAGAAGCGTATAAAAAAAGTTGAAACGCATGCATATATAGAGGAAGGAAATGAAACACACACACACACACACACACACACACACACACACACACACACACACACACACACACACACACACACACACCTCTTCGTGGCGCAATTGGCCGGATTCTTTCAGTTGACTAGGAGAGGTTACTGTCCCCCCTTGAGCAAGGGGGATGAGGTGTGTGGTGTGTGAGGTCCTGGCAGTACCCAGAGATCGACTAAATGAGCACTTGCTCTGTCGGGAGGGTACCTGCTGGCGATTTCGAGTCCAACTCG
The DNA here is from genome assembly GCF_024679095.1 of Eriocheir sinensis. Taxonomy (NCBI): domain Eukaryota; kingdom Metazoa; phylum Arthropoda; class Malacostraca; order Decapoda; family Varunidae; genus Eriocheir; species Eriocheir sinensis. The sequence continues at coordinate 14,568,021 of NC_066517.1, read as the reverse complement.
CGATCAGGCCGTGGTGAATTACACACACACACACACACACACACACACACACACTCACACTCACACAGGTAAATAAAAGCTTAGCCTGAAACACGTCAATAATTAAGTCTTACAGGTGAGGGGTCAGAGGGGTGAAGGAGGAGGTGCAGGAGGAGGAGGGGGTGGTGGTGAGGGAGGAGAGGTGTTATTGGCATCTGAATAGGGAGAGTGGAGCAAGTAAGAGAAGGGAATGGGAAGGAGAAGTGGAGGAAATGGGGGGAAATGGTGTGTCACGATGGGAAGGAAGAGAAGGAAATAGAAGTAAGGAAGGGTAGAAGAGTGTGAAAAAGTCGCGAAGGGAAAGTTGGAAAGGAGGGACGGGACAGGGGGAAGGAAAGGGAGGGCTAAATAAAGAAAAAGAGGAGGAAGGAAGGGAAGGAGAAGGAGATGTAGGGGTGGGAAGGTGAGCTGGAGTGAAGGAACGGTTAAATAAAAAAAGAGGAAAGGAGGGGACAGAAAAGGGAGGGAGAAGTGGTAGGAAGGTAAGGTGGGGTGAATGAACGATTAAATGATGAATAGAGGGGAAGAGAATGGGAGGGAGATTTAGGTCGAGGAGGGAGAGGGGTGGAAACGGGAGGTTTAAATGAATAAAAAAGGGGAAAGAGGGGAAGGGGAAGGAGAGGGAAGTGAATGTGGTTTGAAGGAAGGGTTTAATGAAGAAAATAAGGGAAAATTATAGAACGGAATGGGAAGGGAGGGAAATGGGACGGGGAGAGAGAGATAGGGGTAGGAAATAAAGATTGGGTGAAGGTGAGTGTTGAAAGAAGGAGAGGGGAGAAGATGGGAAGGGAATGGGAGGTAAGGGTAGGTAGGGGAGGGATAGAGGTAGGGTTATGAAAGGAAGGAGGGATAAAGAAAGTGTTAAAAGAAGAAGAAAGGGGAAAAGAGGGGAAGTGGAGGTAGAGGTAAGGGTAGGAAGAGAAGGGTGAGAGGCAGGGTTAGGAACGGACAGGGGGGAGGAAAAAAAAGAGGGGAAAGAAATGATAAGGTAAGTGTAGAAAGGGAAAGGGGAAGTAGGGGAAGGGGAGGGAGATAGGTAGGGGTAGGAGGGGAAAGTGGGATGAAGGAAATAGTTATAAATGAAGAAAAAAAAGGTGAAAAGAAGGGGGAAGGGAATGATGTGGTAAAGGTGGGAAGGGGAAGGAGAAGTAAGGGTAAGAAGGGAGGGAGGGATGAAGAAAGGGTTAAATAAAGAGAAGAGGCGGATAAAGGGAAAGGAGAGGGAGACGTAGGGCCAGGAAGGTAAGAAGAAAAGAAGGGATGAATGGGTAGAGGAGGGAGAGGTAGAGGATAAGGTGGGGTGAAAAGGGTGAGTTAAATGAAGAAAAGAGGGTGAGAGAAGGGAAGGGGAGGGAGAGGTGGGGGTAAGAACGTAAGGGGTCTGAAGGAAGGGTTTGATCACACTATAATTTACTTCATGGACGAAGAATTCCACTTAACCTGCCGTGCTAAGTGTTCCCGCGCCACACCTGGAGGGGGAACGGGTTATTAAGAATCCTGGGGGTCGAGAGAGAGAGAATGAATAAGTATGAGTGAGTGAGTGGATGGGTGAAGAAAGTGACAGAAGAGAGTAAGAGAAGACAGTTTGAAAAGAGTGTGAAAAGAGTGAGGAAAGAGAGGGAGAAAAGAGAGGGAGGAAAGAGAAGGAGAAAGGAGTGAGAGAAAAAAGTGAAGAATGAAAAAAAGTGAGAAAGAGTGAGAAAGAGTGAGAAAGAGTATGTAAGAGTGTGTAAGTGTGTAAGAATGTAAAAGTGTGAGTGTGAAGGAGTGTGAAGGAGTGTGTAAGAGTGTGTTAGAGTGTGTTAGAGTGCGTAAGAGTGTGTTAGAGTGCGTAAGAGTGAGAAAAGAGCAAAAGAGAGAGAGAGAGAGAGAGAGAGAGATTAATTCCAGGTAAAAGATATTCCTTCTTAATGGAAAACGGGGTATTCATTACAAGGGGCAAATAATAGTCTTTTTTAAGTTAGTTTTATGCGTTTGCGAAGATGAAAGAATTAATTACTGATTAAATGGTAGAACAACAAAACTCATATCGAAAGGTCAATGGCACTACTCGATAATTAAAACATTTGATATTAATGAGTCAATAAACGAGTTGAGGGAGTCTGTGTTATTTATTAAAAGCTGAATTGACGAGGTTTGTATGTAGGGTTGAGGGGAATGGTTCGTGGCGTGGTGACCTGCATGTGCTTCAAAAGTGGAGTAATTTTTTTCTTCATGAGGGGAGAGTCTTAATCACTGTTGCCAGATTGTCGTACTCAGAGCATAGTATTTACCGGTTTCTGACGACTAGCTATTGCCAAGAAACATCAGGAATTAACTATTTTAACGATAATTATAAGTGAATCTCCTTACTGGGGTCCAGGAGACAGTTTTTGTGCTGGAAGTCGGTAAATATAAGAGGCTGAGTAAGACAATCTGGCAGGGCTGGCCTTAACGAGGGGATGCACGCGGTAAGGGAGGAAGAGGCCCAGAGAAATTGAGGGTCGTGCTGACAAAAAAAAAAAGAAGGAAATAGTGTTGATTTGTACGCAGAGAAACAATGTCAATTCGTATACAAAGAAATGGTGATAATTCGTATGCAAGGAAAGAGTGTTGATTAGTACGTATAGAAATAGTGCTAATTCGTATACGCAAAGAAATAGTGTTGATTTGTACGTAAAGAAATGGTTTTAATTCATATTCAATTCGCATATTAGAAATTAGTCTCTCTCTCTCTCTCTCTCTCTCTCTCTCTCTCTGATCGAATTTGAAAGACGTAAGACGGTGATGACAAAGAAGATGTAATTAAGTATTATTGCAGTCAGTAGAAGGAAACGTGAAATATATAATCGGTTACATAATAAAAAAAAAAACTAGAAAAAAGACAACGAGGAGAAAGGACAATAATTGCAGCCTCACAAAGAAATATAACTCAAGTATTATTTAAGTCTTTAGATAGAAACTCATATAATCAAAGTTACATAAGAAAAAATAGAAAAGAAGACCAATAAATGAATGAGGAGAAAGGACAGTAATTGCAGACACACAAAGAAATATTGCTCAAGTTCGGGGCTTCATCTGAAGAAACAACGGCGTATCTGTGAAATTAATATAAGAAAACCGGGTACGACGCGGCTAAAAGTTTGTGAAAATAAAACTAAACAGAAAGGATGTTGTGCAATTAGATTAAGATATTTCAAGAAAATATTAGGTCTTGAAACTTTAGCAGACAAGAAACAAAAGAAAACAAGTATGAAAGAACACGAAGGCAACGAGCTCAACGAAGAAAATAAATAGTAAAAATAAAAGTAGGGAGAAGATAAAAAGCAATAAAAGTAATGAGATAAAGGGAAAGGGAAAAAAGGGGAAACAAGGAAAACACGATGACAGAAACGTGATTGTAAACTTTTAATAAGACAAAGTAATGAAAAAAAAGTAGAAAAAAGATAACAGTAAAAATAAAAAGGAAAGGATAAAAAGCAATAAAAGTAATGAGATACCAGCGAAAGAAAACAGGGAAAACACAATGAAAATACCCGACATAAATGTGATTGTAAACTTTCAAGAAGATAAAGTAATGGGAAAAAATGAAAAAAATGTAGAAAAGAGCATTGCCGGTGAACTCATCATTGTCATTCAGCTCACCTGTGAATAATTAATTACTTCGCACCTTACATTCGCACCTGATGAAATGGCCTGCATGGGTAATGGATGGTGTGTAGGCATCCATCCAGATATCCTCTTTAACTGCTATCTTTCTCGAATCTATACTTTCACAGTTTTCATTGACTTTCCTTCACTAACCTCAAAAGCAGAAAGAAAACTATGAAACCAGATGAGAAAAGAAAATCCTGACCTTTCCTAAATCTGTACTTTCACTCCCTTTATTTACTTTACTTTACCACCTTACCTTAACCTCTACTTTCACACTTTTTATTTACTTTCCTTCACTAACCTCAAAAGCAGGAAAAAGAAAACTATGAATCCAGATGAAGAAAAAAAATACTGACACCTAAATCTTGAATCGCACACTTCTCATTGTCATTCCTTCACAAATTTCAAAAGCAGAAAGAAAAATACAAACTCAGTTGAAGAAATAAAAATCCAAAAACTAAACCAAACCTTAAAGTATGAGAAAACGAAATAGAGAGCATCCTAAAATATGAAAAAAGTATAATAGCAAAAAGGTTCAAGGAGAACAGCCCACCCAATAAGTACCTAAGACCCCCCCCCAAGTTAAAACAAAGAAAACCGTGTCGGAAAGAAAACGAGGGGCGCATGAAAAACGGAGGGAGCGCCATAATTCAGCCGCTAACGAGTTCTTGGACGGATTGTCATAAATTGAATAAAGGAAATGCGTCTCAGCTCCTCATTCTACCCGGAGAGAGAGAGAGAGAGAGAGAGAGAGAGAGAGCGCAAAAGGAACGTTGCTGCTCGAACCTAAAATGGGAAATCGTTGGTTCGGAAACAAAATCTTTGCATTTTATATACACTTATAAAAGATTTTTCCTCCTGAATCCACGGCAAGAGAAGTAGTAGTAGTGGTGGTAGTAGTAGTAGTAGTAGCAGTAGTAGTAGTAGTAGTAGCAGCAGTAGTAGCTTTAGTCAGAATAATATTACTAGTTGTAGTATTAGTATCAGTATTAGTTATTAGGAGAAGGAGGAAGAGCAGGGGGAGGAGGAGGAGGAGTAAAAATAATAATAATAAAATAGTAATAACAATAGTAATAATAGTAAGAGAAAAGTTGAGAGGAAACTGGAGGAAAGGAACAAATTGGAGAGAAAGGAGAAGAATTAAATGTTACAGACAAGCTGGAGAAAAATGAGAGAGAGAGAGAGAGAGAGAGAGAGAGAGAGAGAGAGTAGAAGAATGAAAGTGAGAAATAAAAAATGAAAAAAAGAATGAGAATGAAAATTGAGAATGAAGAATAAGAATGAAGAATGAGAATAAAGAATGAGAATAAAGAATGTGAATAAGGAATTAGAATAAAGAATGAGAGAGAGAATAAGAGAGAGAGAGAGAGAGAGAGAGAGAGAGAGAGAGAGAGAGAGAGAGAGAGAGAGTTAGAATGACCAAAGAGAGAGAGTTAGTGCCTCTGCCCGACGTATTGCACCCCTCTCTTCTCTCCCCTCCCTCCCATCTCCCCTCCCTCTCATCTCCCCTCTCCCCTCTCACCTACCCCTCTCCCTCTCTTCCCTCTCTCCTGTTTCCCTCCTTTTTTCTTGCCTTATCTCTCCCCACATCTCCCTTTTTACTTTTCCTCCCCCGTCTACTTATTCTCTTCTCCCTCCTGTTTCCCTCCTTTTTTCTTGCCCTATCTCTCCCCACATCTCCCTTTTTACTTTTCCTCCCCGTCTACTTATTCTCTTCTCTTTATTTATTATCTTTTTTTTCGGCGTCGCAGATGCCGATCAACAGATTGTCCATCTTCTTGTCGTTGTTGTTCTCTTCAAGTTGTTTTCCTGGCTTACCCATGCATTGCAGACATGACATTGTATAATAACATTTTAGACCCCTAGTTACATAATATAAATTGTTGGGGGGGTGTTGGAGGGTCATGCGACGCCGATCTAGCACAGTTTTTGTGGTATTAACACTTGTTTCTTCTATCTTTTCTTTTTTCTATTCCTCTTCGCCTCTGCTGTTCTTCATTGTCTCCTCCTCCTCCTCCTCTTTTCTCTCTATCTATTTATCTATCTCATATCTTTCTCCTGCCTGTGTCCCAATTCCTCCCTCTCTCTCCTTTCGTCCCTCTTTTGTCTCTTCTCTCTCTCTCTCTCTCTCTCTCTCACGCCAAAATATCAGAGAAACGGTGAATTGCGATTTTAGTGAATTCAATTTTGTGTTCTATTAAATATCATCATGAGCGTGGATAATACTGTTTGGTAATGTCGGTTTTTCATTTCGTTTGATGTTCCGTATTAGTGTGTATTTGCGTTATTCGGGCCCCCGTTATTATGGCAAATGTTACCGAAAAAAAAGAATTAGTTGTGATGCGCAGTTCATCGGGTGGAAGGAAAAAAATGTAGTATGCGTGTGTGACTTCGTAGTGGGTGTTTTTTTTTGTTTTTTTTTGCGGGTGTGAGAACTTTTTATTTGTTATATTTTTTTTTTGTGTGTGTGTCGGATGAAAGAAAGTGTTGCACAAAAAGTCATGGAAAGTTTAAGGTGTCGATGAGCGGGCAAGTGACGATGACTCTACTTTTTTTATATATATTCTTTATTTTTGTCATGAAAGTTTATTTATTTATATTCTTTAACCTTTTATATATTTTTTGGTTTAATTCTTTTTAGCGACACGAGTTTTTTTATTTGCGTTTTGCGTTATTATTTAAAACATTCACTTATTTGAATTTTAGTGTTTGTTTTTAATTAATGGCTCACTTTTCTTTTTGTATATTGTTGGCCTTTTCTTTTCCATTATTTTTTTATTCATATTTATTTTTCTTGTTCTTGTTGTTCTTGTTCTCCATATTCTTGTTTCCCTTTTCTTCTTTTCTATTATTATTCTTTCTCTTTCCAATTATTCATATTTATTATTCTCGTTCTTGCTCTTGCTCTTGTTCTTCTTGTTCATATTCCTGGTCTCCTTTTTCTTCTTCTCATTTTTGTTATCGTTATTATTTTTCAACTCCCAAACGGGGTGTGAAGGAAGAATCCACGAGGAAGGTGAGGAATTTCGGATGCCAGGCCAGTAGGGTGGAAGGAAGGAAGGAGAGAGCGAGGGAAGGAGGGAGGGAGGCCGATGGGGAGCAGAAAGGAGCGAGGGATGAAGGAGGGAAGGGCGACGCGGAAAGAAAGTGCCGTAATATGGAAGGAAGGAAGGAAGGGAGGAAATACGAGCTCTTCATCCTCTTCCTCTTAATCATCGTTTAGTTCCCTCTCTCCTCCTCCTCCTCCTCCTCCTCCTCCTCCTCCTCTCTCCTCCTCTTCCTCCTCATCTTCCTCCTCCTCCTCTTCTTCCTCCTCCTCCTCCTCCTCCTCCGTCATGCCGGAACACGTTATACAGTGTCCACTTGCACTGATTTACTGTTACAGGATTGTGTGTGTGTGTGTGTGTGTGTGTGTGTGTGTGTGTGTGTGTGTGTGTGTGTGTGTGTTGTGTACACGTTTACATATTCCGATGTATGCCGCCCTGCACACTCTGACTTCCAAGGTGCATACATGCCTACACAAACGTCCCCATTTTGTTGTATATGCATGTATACGTGTACATATGTATTCGTACACAGGTAACTCTTTCCATAGATGATACTCGCTAAATGTTTCAGGAGCTTCTCGGATGACTTTGTTAGTGGAGAATCAATTTCGAAAAGCTGCTTGTTTCCTTTGTCGGCCGAAACGTAGAGTGTCGTTTTAAAGTGTTGGAAAAGCTTATTTTGTTTGTTTTCAATCAGAACACGCAAGGAGATCGTATCCTGCTCCATTGAACGCAAACCATGACATGTTGTGCAGCCTCTAAAAAAGTTCGTTCAACATAAATTGGAGTTCCACTATTTTCCTGGGCGCGACACTTTCTATTTTCTCCGTGAGCTTTTATCGCTGTGGAAGAAGAGTACTGTTAGGCATCGCAATTGAGTACTACGAGATAACGCAGAAGGAGAAAGAAAAGGAGGGAAAGGGACATAATTCAACGCATAGACGAGAGGGAAGATATGATTATGATAAAGAAAGGGAGTAGAGGGGTTGGAAAGGGTAGAAAGAGTATTGAAGGGGATGGGATAAATGGGGAAAAAAGGGGAAGGAGAGTAGTAGACTTGAAGGGGTAGAAAGGGGATTGAAGGAAAGGTGATACGTGAGGAGAAAAGGGAATTGAAGAAGTAGTTAAGGTGAAGGGTTTAGATAGAGGATAGAAAGGAAGGAGATGGGTGAGAAATAAAGGGAAAGGGAGTAGATAAGTTGAAAGACCTGGAAAGAAGATTAAATGGGAGGTAATGGAAAGGGAGAAAATGGAAAGGGAAGTAGTTTAGTTGAAGGGACTAGAAAGAGGATTGATGGGGAGGTGATTTTTTTTTTCACAGTAAAGGAGACAGATCAAGGGCTTAAAAAAAAAGGGAAAACAATAATGAAAAAAAAAGTGTGGGAGAAAAAGGGGAAGAGAAAGGAAGCACCGAGGGGGGATAAAGAGGGGTTGGTGATGGGTCTGCATGGGGGGGGTAAGGAGGAAGGTGAGGTCAGGGTTCGCGTGATCCATCAGAGCGAGGGCTTCATAGGTTCTGATGAAGTCATAACCAGATAATTAATTTCATGCGCCACTGTCTCGTTTGGCGGCAACACGGAAGTAGGGGGTCGTTATTATGATTAGTATTGTTATTGATGTTGTTATTGGCATTATTATTATTATTATTGTTATTTTTATTATTATTATTATTATTATTATTATTATTATTATTATTATTATTATTATTATTATTATTATTATTATTATTATTATTATTATTAGTAGTAGTAGTAGTAGTAGTAGTAATAGTAGTAGTAGAAGTAGTAGTAGTAGTGGTAGTAGTAGTAGTAGTAGTAGTAGTGGCATCTGTTCATATTGTAGTGGTAGTGATTATTGTTATTATTATCGTCATCAATATTGTAGTAGATTTTGCTGATTCTGTTCATTTATTTTGATTCAGGAAAAGTATTTGTCAAAACTCTCTCGTTATCCCCATCTATTAAAATTTTACACTTCTATGAAAAATAATCTTTTTGTATCATTATTGTACTAATGAAATACGTCAAAGGCTATTTTTTCGGGATTTGTACAGTGCAAGTATTTTTTCTCCTTTACACATTTGTCATAAAGATAATCCCTGCTTTGGTGTCCTTTATGAGGGAGAGAAAGATAAAGTGATGGGATTAAAAGGGAAGAAGGGGAGGAAAGGTGAGGGAAGGATAGAAAGGAAGAGTGCGAGGAGAGGAGGGAACGGATGGGAAGGGAGATGAAGGAGAGGACATAAGGCAAGTGAACAAAGATGAGATGAAGGGAGAAGACGGGGACATGAGGGAGAGCAGATGAGGGAAAGTGAAAAAAAAGTGCAGAGTATAGAAAAGAAAAACTAGGCAAGCGTGACAAAGAAAAAGAGGAAGGCAGGAGATCGACCGGAGGAAGGCAAAGATGAGGGAAAGTTAAGGGAATGGAGGTAAGTTTCGGGGTGGGAGGAGGAGGAGGAGGAGAGGTGGGGAAAGGTGGAGGATGTGCACGGATAATTGGGAAACATATGCAGAAAACTTCCACCTCCAGCAGTAGGAAGTAAAAAAAAGTTGTGTTACGCTTAGCAGATTGATGGCCGGCAGACTTATATAACGAGGAGTGAAGTGCTAATTAGATACAGATGCTCAGGTACAGGTTTATAATTCTACTAATGAGGGCAGGGAAAGGTTAGTGGTCCTCCCCTCCCCTCTATTTTTTTTTGTATAATGTTTAAATGTTGGGTCTTTGTGAATGATAAAAGAAGTGAACTGCTAATGCGATGTTGATGCTCAGAAACAGGTGTATAATTTTGCTAATGAGCACAGGTAAGGGTTGTTGTGGTTCCCCTTTTTTTCATGATTTCAATGTTGGGTTTTGGCAAATGATAAAGGTAATTCTTATATGTAACCAGAAGTGAACTGCTAATGAGATATAAATGCTCAGAAACAGGTGTATAATTCTGCTAATGAGTACAGGTAAGGGTTGTTGTGGTTCCCCTTTTTTTCATGATTTCAATGTTGGGTTATGGCAAATGATAAAGGTAATTCTTATATGTAACTAGAAGTGAACTGCTAATGAGATATAGATGCTCAGAAACAGGTGTATAATTCTGCTAATGAGTACAGGTAAGGGTTGTTGTGGTTCCCCTTTTTTCATGATTTCAGTGTTGGGTTTTTGCGAATGATAAAGGTATTTTTTTTATATAACCAGAAGTGAACTACTAATGAGATAGAGATGCTCAGAAGCAGGTGTATGATTATCCTAATGAGTACAGGAAAAGGTGATTATGGTTTCCTTTTTTTCGATAAGGTTTATGTGCTGGGTCTTGTTGAGTGATAAAAGCAGACTTAGATAATGAGATACGGAGAAGCGACGCTCAGAATACAGATGCCTAGAAGGTGTGTGATTCTCCTGAGTGTCGGAAAGGGTTAGTGCCCCCTCCTCCCCTCCCCCCCCCCTTTTTTTAGTGTAAGCTTTGAATGTCAGCTCTTGGTGAATGATGAACGCAGCAGCTCTTTGATAGCATTACTGTTTAGTTCAACATTAATTAATCCGTATTGTGAAAGTGCAGCGCGGATGATGGTGTTTGCTCTGCCGTTCATCCTCGCCATACATATCATAAAGACCCATTATGTTGGTAAAGCCGCGGTATTAGGAATAATTCACTCTGTGGCGGCCGCGGATGTAGCGTTCATATAGTTTACCTGTCCAGTGCAATAGCTGTTAAATTAAATGACAACACTCTCCTCTTCTTCCTGTCCCCGTCTCTTCCTTTCATCCATGTTCACTTTCCTCACCTTCTCTCCTTCATGTCCTCGTCTTTTCCTCTTTCTCATATTTGTTCATTTTCCTCACCTTCTTTCCTTCCTGTCCCCGTCTCTTCCTTTCATCCATGTTCACTTTCCTCACCTTCTCTCTTTTATGTCCTCGTCTTTTCCTCTCTCTCTCTCTCTCTCTCTCTCTCTCTCTCTCTCTCTCTCTCTCTCTCTCTCTCTCTCTCTCTCTCTCTCTCTCTCTCTCTCTCTCTCTCTCTCTCTCTCTCTCTCTCTCTCTCTCTCTCTCTCTCTCTCTCTCTCTCTCTCTCTCTCTCTCTCTCTCTCTCTCTCTCTCTCTCTCTCTCTCTCTCTCTCTCTCTCTCATATTTGTTCACTTTCCTCACCTTCTTTCCTTCATGTCCCCGTCTCTTCCTCTCTCTCTCTTCTTTCTCTCACTCTCTCTCTCTCTCTCTCTCTCCTCTCTCTCTCTCTCTCTTTCATCCATGTTCACTTTCCTCTCTTCTCTCCTTCATGTCCTCGTCTTTCTCTCTCTCTCTCTCTCTCTCTCTCTCTCTCACTCTCTCTCTCTCTCTCTCTCTCTCTCTCTCTCTCTCTCATATTTGTTCACTTTCCTCACCTTCTTTCCTTCATGTCCCCGTCTCTTCCTTTCATCCATGTTCACTTTCCTCACCTTCTTTCCTTCATGTCCCCGTCTCTTCCTTTCATCCATGTTCACTTTCCTCACCTTTTCTCTTTTTTATGTCCTCGTGTTTTCCTCTCGCTCATCTTTGCTCACTTTCCTCACTTTCCCTCCTTCATGTCCCCGTCTCTTCCTCTCTCTCATCTTTGTTCACTTTCCTCACCTTCTTTCCTGCCTGTCCCCATCTCTTCCTTTCATCCTTGTTCATTTTCCTCACCTTCTTTCCTTCATGTCCTCGTCTTTTCCTTTCTCTCACCTTTGTTCGCTTTCCTAATCTGCTCTCCTCAGATTTCCTCTCCCTCTTCCTTCCTTCCAATCCTTTCCTTCCCTTTATTTCCTTTCCTTACCTTTAATCCCATCCCTTTATCGTCACTTTCTCTCCTTCAACATCCCTGACAACCCCTTCTTAGATTTCCTCGCTCTGTTCCTTCCTTCCAATCCTTTCCTTACCTTCCTTTCCTTTCCTTTTCCAATCACTTTTACTACCTCTAATTACTATCCTCGCCCTCTTCCTTCTTTCCAATCCTTACCTTTCTTTCCCTTCCTTACCTTTGACCCCATCCCTTTACCGTCCCTTCCTCACTATCTCTTCCTAATGAATGACACCGAAGCAGGAATGTTCTTTATGACTAACACGAGTTGAATGCAAGGGAATGAAGAGTTCGAGAGATGAAAAATATATATGAAAAAGGGGAAAAATATGAAGCGTGTTATTTTTTTTAGTGACAACAACAGCAGAATCAGCAGGTGTAGAAACAATAGCAAGAGCAGGAAAAAAATAGCACCGAGGGGAAAATAGGACAAGGAAACAAAGCAGATTTATACGGAACGGTCCATGCAAGCGAATGTTTCACTGATACCTATTGTGTTTCTCTCTCTCTCTCTCTCTCTCTCCTATTTCCCATAATCCTCTTTGTGTCTGGATTGCGTCCCATATTTTTGGTTTCGATTCTTTATTTCGTAGTTTTTAGTCTTTCAATTCTATTTCTGTTTTTCTGGATAACTTTATTTCGTGCAGTTCATCCTCGCTGGACACTTTTATTTGCCATCTACTGTATGATGCATTGGCACCCGTACTACTGTCTCTCTCTCTCTCTCTCTCTCTCTCTCTCTCTCTCTCTCTCTCTCTCTCTCTCTCTCTCTCTCTCTCTCTCTCTCTCTCTCTCTCTCTCTCTCTCTCTCTCTCTCTCTCTCTCTCTCTCTCTCTCTCTCTCTCTCTCTCTCTCTCTCTCTCTCGTTCGTTATCGGTACTACTCTTTTTTCTGCTTTTTTTATTTTCTTCTGTTTTTTCGCATTTTTCTCTCAGGTTTTCGGTTATCTGACTTTCCCTTTTGTTTACTCTAACTTGACGCAGAGATGTTGAAAACTTGTTCATTCCCTCTCTCTCTTTCCTCTCTCTCTCTCTCTCTCTCTCTCTCTCTCTCTCTCTCTCTCTCTCGCTCTCTCTCCCTTCCCCCTCCCCTTTCCATTAGCAAAACTTTTCATGTAATATCAAATTCAATTTCGCTATTCTTGCTGAAACATTTTTTGACAAACAGTAAAAGAGTGGACGTTGGTCGTTGGCTTCACATTTTTTTTTTCCTCATATATACTTCAGTTCTTACCTTTGATTGCCTGTATCTTTTTCCCAGTTGTTTTAAGCTCATTATTGGCTTTGTTATTGCTACCTAATTATTTTCTGCTCCATTCTTTTGTCTTCTGCGTAGATAGTTTGATTGTTTTTCCTTTTTGTTTATTTTCAGAGGTATTGTTTGGTGTTTATTTTCCTTCCTGCACACTCTCATCAACTCCTTTCCTTCTTTATTTACCTTCCTTCTCCCCTTCTTCTTTCTTTCTTCATTTAACTCTCTTCTCCCTTCTCCAATCCTCCCTCTTTCTTTTCTCATGAGTAGTTTTTCCTTCCTCTCTTCCTTTATTTCTCCATTGTCTTCTCCAACTATCTCCTTCTCCATCAGTCTTTTCTCCTCCTCTTCTTCTTCATTTACCTCCTCTATTTTTCCATTCCTTCCTTTCTCCGTTTGTGTCAGTTCTTTCTCCTTCCTTCCTTTCCTCCTTCAGTCTTTCCTTCTCTATCCCTCCCTCTCCATCAGTCGTATTTTTTCCTTTATCCATCTTTTCCTTCTTCATTTCTCCCTTCTCTCTTTCCTCATCGCCAATCTCCTTTCAATCCTTCCCTCCTTCGATTTTCTCTTCTCCCCTTCTCCATCCCTTGCTTTCCATCAGTCCCTTCTTATTCCCACCCTTCATTTCTCTCCCTTTATCCCTTCATCATCTTCATTTGTCTCCCTTCTCTCCTTCTCCCTCCTACCCTCTCTCTCTTTTCTCCCTCTATCCAATTCTTGCTTTTCATCGGTCTCTTTTTATCCCCACCCTTCACTTCTCTCCCTTATCCCTTCATCACCTTCATTTGTCTCCCTTCCCTCCTTTTCTCTCCTTCCCCTCGTCCTTTCCCTCCCGCTTCCCCCTTCCCCCCGGTTTGCTCTCTCCCCTCTCCCCCCTCTCCCCGTTTACTCCCCCCCTCCCCCCCGTTTTCTCTCTCCCTCTCCATCACGAAGAAAGCAATATCGGCGCAACATGGAGACGCGTAGACGTGGCTGCTTATAATGAAGACGTAGAAGTGGCATTAATCAATCTCTATGTACTTGTTCCCGTCTCTCTCTCTCTCTCTCTCCTTTTTTATCTTCACTTTTGCTTTTGTTTTATTTTTATGAAGTGTGCTTTTTATTTTTTTCGTTTCCTTTATTTTTGTTTCGTAATTTTTTGTTTTCACGTTTTCCAATCTTGTTCTGTCATAATATATCTTCTCTTTCCTTTCCTTTTCTTCTCTTCTCTTCGCTCTCTCTCTCTCTTTTTCCCTCTCTCTTTCTTCCTCCATCATTCTCTTCTCTGGCTATGTATCGCTTCATTTTTTTTCTTTCTTCCAATTTCTCTTTCCATATTGCTACAGTTTTCCTTTTCCGTCTTTTTTACCTTTTATAGTGTTTCTTTCTATTCCTCTCTACTTTTTGCACTTTACTTTTTTTTTTTTACTTGTCTTTTACTTTTTTTCTTTTTTTACATTTCACACCAGTCTTTTTACTGTTTTTTTTATTTTCATTGTCCTCTGCATCTCTTTCATTTATCAGTCTGAATGTATTTTTTCATCATATTTCTTTTTTTTTACACTCTCTCTCTCTCTCTCTCTCTCTCTCTCTCTCACACACACACACACACACACACACACACACACACCTTTCTAGTTTATCATCTTTCTTCTTTTTCCTTCCCTGCTTTTGTCTTTCCTCCAAATTACTTCTCCGCCTTACCTCCACAGTTTTTCCCTCCAACGCCTCTCCATCATCTTCATCGCTTCCCCTCCATCATTCCCTCCCTCCCTCCTTCCCTCCCTCCCTCCCTTCCTTCTTTGACTCACTCCTCTCTGCCTCTCTCTCCCTCTCTTTCTCTCTCACCCGCTCGCTCCCTCTTCCTAAACCGCTTTTCTGAAATAAGTTTTTATCGTTATGAAAAATTATTCTTTGTGTGCAGGTGTGGGTGTGTGATAGCGACAGGTGTGTGGTGATGAGAGGAACAGATGTGGGAGTTTGGTGAGGAGCGGCGGGCTGGTAGTGGTGGTGGAGGTGTAGGAGGTGATGAGGAGAAGGAAGGCGAGGTGGTGGTGTTGGTGGTGGGTGTCTGGTGTTGAGGAGAGAGCTATGGTGTTGTAAGGAGAGAGACAGGCTTGGGAGAGGAGAAAAAGAGAAGAGAGGAATCGCGTTGTAAAGTGTTGGATGCGCCTTCGGTTTTGCTAGAAAGGAAGACATTTGGAAGATAAGAGAAAGAGTGGAGAGAAAAAAGAAAAGGCTAAGTGTGTGGAAATGAGAAAACAAAGAAATCGTGCAAACGAAAGAAAAAGATAAAAATAGCCCTGATGTTGAGGAAGAAGGAGAGGAGAAAGCGAAGATTGCGTAAATTGTTAACCGTGTGTGTGTGTGTGTGTGTGTGTGTGTGTGTGTGTGTGTGTACTGGGGTAACTGGGGACGTGTACAACCCAAACAGACAAGGAAACAGATGTAAAGCGAGCTGCAAGGTGACGTGCACAGGTGAATTGGGAGGAGGAGCAGGAGCAGGAGCAGGTGATAGGGAAGGAACAAAAGCAGGGAGGAGGAAACATGAAGAGAGAATATGAATAATCAGCTTTTGACACGGCTGCAACTTCGGTGACCCAGAGAATAATTTAAAAGATTTGCTGTACGCTCGTTCGGAAACATTCATTTTACTCCTATTACATCAAAGTGACGGGCAGTGGTCTTCTGAAACGAGTTAACTGCCTCTGCGCTTGTTAATATTGCGGGATGTTTGTTGCAGTGGCAGATGACTTCGTTGTAAAAAAAAAAAAAAAAAAAAAAAAAAAAAATCTTGCAAGGGTCTATATTACGTCAGCCCACTTGAATCATCATACCGTCATTTCTAATTTGCGGATTAGTTTTGGAATTTAATAAGACTTGGGGGTGATTGGCGTTATTGAAGATGTTGAGGTACTTGAAGGCGTTGATTGAATTCCCTCGCGGTGGTTTCCTTTTCCAGCTAAGAGAGGTTGAGGTCTCATATTACTTTGCCCTTGAATTTATGACTTTCGTGGCGCGTCGCAGTACTCTAGTTATGAGATGTCGTCTTTGTATTTTGGAGACTTCATTATACGTGTTCCGAGTAAGGTATCAACAAATCGTTATAGAGGAGAGGGAGGACAAATGGGAGAAGGGAGAGGGAGAAGATGAAGAGAAGGAGGAGGAGGAGTAGGAGGGAGAGATGAATAAGGAGGAGGAAGAGAAAGTGGGAGGAAGAAGAGGAGGAGGAGGAGGAGGACGAGGATGATGATGAAGACGAAGAGGAAGGGGAAGAGAAAGAGGAAAGGGAAAAAGGACGAGGAACAGAAAGAGAAGAGGAGGACGAGGATGATGATGAAGACGAGGATAAGGAGGAAGACGAAGAGGAAGGGGAAGAGGAAGAGGAAGGGAAAAAGGAGGAGGAACAGAAGGGGAAGAGGAGGAAGACAAACAGTAGGAGGAAGGGAAAGAGGAATAGGAGGAGGAAGATTAGGGATGTTTAGACTGGAGGAGAGGTGACAGCAACACGTCTGGGAGTACAAGAGTAGGAGGAATAGGAAGAAGAGGAAGAGGAGGAAGAGGAGCTGGCGTTGTAGGTAGTTGTGTTGCAGTGTTACAGAGAGGAGCCTCGTGTTTTGGCGTTCTGTCCTTGCAATACCAGAGACACAACACCCCTGACCTTTGTCTTTCACCCCCCCCCCTCTCATCCCCCCCAGACACACACCTATACCATGCCTCTGCACACTCACCTCTTCGCATATCACCTTTGACACGCTATAGGTTTAGGAGGGGAGGGAGGGAGGGAAGGGAGAGAGAAAGGGAGGAAAGGGAAGTGAAAGGAAGGAAATTGAAAAATCGGAACGGTATGGGACAGGAATGAATGAAATGAGGAAAGGGAAGGGAAGGGAAGAGAAGGGAACGGAAGACAGGGAGTGAAAGAAACGGAACGGATGGGAAGTTAAAGGAAAAGAAAGGGAAGGGAATAGAGCCAATTCGGAATAAGTATGAGAGATAGAAAAGGGAAGGGAAAAGGAGGAGAGAAAAGTTAGTGTGAGAATCGAATGGTTGGAAAGAGAGGGAAAGGAAGGTAGGGAAAAGAAGGAAGAGGAAGAGAAGGGAGAGGAAGGGAAGATATAAAAGGAAAAGGAATAGGGATGGGACAGGAAGGAGAGGCGTTAGGGAATCGAGTATTAAGAAATAAAAAGAAAGAAGAGGAGAAGAAAAGAAGGACACGGAAGAAAAGTGAGAATGGGATAGTAGGAAAGGAAGGGAAGGGATTTGAAGGACGAGGAAGAGAAGGGAGAGGAAGGGAAAGCAAGACTGGAGAAGGTAAGGCAAGGCAAGTCAATTGAGTCCAAAGGGAAGGGAGGAACAGGGAAGTGAAGGGAAAGGGACTGGAAGAGCTTTGACGTGACTCGCTTTGCTTCTCGTTGCCGGAGAGGAAGGGAAGTGACCTCGCGCCTTGCCTCGAAGTGAGTAACGTAATCTGGCCGACATGTTCACCTTCTCGGGCAGTGAATAACAATGCTGAGCGCTCTCCGGAACCTGCATGGCGCGTTGTATGGCCTTGGGGGATGATTCTAGAGATTGTTTTTTGCTTTGCCGCCGTGTTGGGTTCGGGGTGTTGTATTGTCTATCTTCATTTGACCTTTTAATGGGTGGTATGATTTGCCTTTGGTTATGTGAGTGAGGGAAGAAAGAAGAAGGAAATTAAGAAAAACGGAACGGGGAAAAGAAATGGGAAGGGAAAGGAATAAAACCGATACAAAACAGGGAAGGATGAAAGAAAGAGAGGAAGAGAAAGGGAGGAGAGAAAAGTTAAGTGTGAGAATGGAATGATAGGGAAGGGAGGGAAAAAAAGGAAGAGGAAGAGAAGGGCGTATTTGGCTTTTTTTTTTTTTTTGTGAGTGTAGGAATTCATTTATATTTTTTTACTTGTCTTTCTTGTTTTGTTTTTCTGTGAGTTTAGGACTGGATGATGATTTAGCCTTTATTTGATTAGTCTTTTTTACTTTTTTTTCTGTGAGGGATATGATTTAGCCTTTCCATTTGATTTTACTTTCTGTTTTAGCGCTTCTTTGAGTAAGGGACTTGATTTAGCTTTTTCGTTTGATTAATTTCTCTCGTTTAACTGTTTTGTAAGTGCATTTATCTTTTTATTTTTGTTTTACTTACTCTTCGTTTAACTCGTATGTGTGATTGGTTGAATTAGCCTATATATCTAACTTAACTTAGCTTCATACTTAATTAACCTTGGCAGACTTTTGTTTTTCTTTCTTTATGCCCTTGAGCTTTTTCCATTGATGTAAAAATAAAAAAAGACTCCAGGATGTACATAATAAACTTCCTTTTTTGAACGTATTCCGGTAGTATTTTCCCCTACCGTAAATATCAAAAGCGTAGTTACAGCCAGACGCAACACAACACCATCGAGGGAGTTGGGTGTATTTCCGAGCATAACTGGACTGCTACACTGACTGGCTGGCGGGCGGGTGTGAGCTGCGTAATACTTCCCCTCATCGATTGCGTTCATAACCCATCTCCCTTCCCGTACGGTAAATAACGCTGATGGAGAGTCGCCAAACACAGCCTCACCGAACGTTCTTCACTCTCCTCGCTTCCCCGACTCCTGGATTAAGTTAATATGCAGCGCGGAGGACTTAACACTTACCTCGCTCCCGTAGCCCGCAGGTGTAAGTTAATACCACGCCCAGAGACATGTATAGTCCGGGAACAGAAAACGAGAACACAGAAGCTAGTACACTCTCTCGTCCAAGGCCGTCTATTGGTGTTCGTTGCGCTATCTACCGCCGCCCTCTACCGCCGCCCTCTACCGCCCTTACGCCTTCCTACCAGAGTCTAGAGCACAGCATCTCGCATCTTACGGCACAGCATCCGCCAGCCTCGCACAGCACAACGCTACCCACACTCCAGGCGGGATATATCGCCGAGTATAGCGTACATCACCGACTCTAACCTACCTCCCTCGCAGCCACGCCAGCTCCGGTTATAACCATTTGAGTATACTACCTCGCCTGCCCTCCCTCCCTGCCTCCAGCTTGTTCTTCCCCCTCCTCCTCCGCCTCCTACTCTTGTTCTCCTTCCCCCTCCTCCTCCTCCGCCTACTACTACTACTACTACTCTTCCTTCTCTCCTTGCTCCTCCTCCTCTCCCTCCTCCCCTTTCTTCTTATTCTGTTGTTGCCATCACCCCCAACCATCCACCATCCACCCTCTCCTTCCTTTTCTCCACTCCTTTGCTTGCTTCCTATCCACCTTACTCCTTGTATTCCTCCTTTTTCTCCTGCTCCTCCCTCTCTCATCCTCTTCTTATCCTTCTTATTATCTTTTACCGGTTCCATCCTCCTCTTCTACTACTCCTACAATCCTAATACTTTCCTTCTTAATCTGCTTCCTTCTCCTTCATCTCGTCCTCCTCCTCTTGTCTCCCTTCTTCTGTTTCCTCCTCATCCTCTTCATATCCTTTCCACTATCTTCTACCACCTCCTCCTCCTCCTCCTCCTCCTCCTCCTCCTTCTCCTCGTCTACTACAACGCCTAAAGTCCTGTTACCTTTCTTCTTCATCTGCTTTCTTCCCTTTCATCTCGTCTTTCTCCTCTTTTCTCCCTTCTTCTGTTCCTTCCTCATCCTCTTCATATCCTTTCCACTATCTTCTACCTCCTCCTCCTCCTCCTCCTCCTCGTCTACTACAACGCCTACGGTCCTGCTACCTTTCTTCTTCATCTGCTTCCTTCTCCTTCATCTCGCCCTCCTCCTCTTCTCTCCCTTCTTCTGTTCCCTCCTCATCCTCTTCATATCCTTTCCACTATCTACTACTTCCTCCTCCTCCTCCTCCTCCTCCTCTTCTACTACAACACCTTCAGTCCAGCTATCTTTCTTCTTGATCTGCTTCCTTCTCCTTCATCTCGTCCTCCTATTCTTCTCTCCCTTCTTCTGTTCCCTCCTCATCCCCTTCATATCCTTTCCACTATCTTCTACCTCCTCCTCCTCCTCCTCGTCTATTACAACGCCGTAAGTCCTGCTACCTTTCTTCTTCATCTGCTTCCTCGTCCTTCATTTCCTCCTCTTCCCTTTTCGCCCCTTGCCATCGCTGCCAGGAAGGGAAGGAGTGCTAGGCGCGGATCGTCTTGTTTCATATATTATTCCCGGGGATCCTTCAGCCTCGAGTGTGTGGCGTATAATGCAGTGCGCCAAGGCTGAATATACGAAGGGAAATGAAGGATGAGAAAGACGTACGCGAAGATGAATGTGCGCCGGCAAGGAAGATGATACACAGGGATGATGTTGCAAGAGGAGGAGGAGGAGGAGGAGGAGGAGGAGGAGGAGGAAGAAGCTTAAAGGATGCTGGCAAGACTACTAGGAACTGTTTGCTGCGAAGATGACGTTTGCAGAATTGTGTTGAGATGAAAGACGAAGATTTTTTTATTAAGTTGGATGTGCAAGAAAAATAATGGTGATTTCTTTTCTTTCTTCTGTTGTTGCTGTAATTTTTTTTTTGTGACTTGCTACTACCACATTTACTACTACAACTACTACTACTACTACTACTACTACTACTACTACTACTACTACTACTACTACTACTACTACTACTACTACTACTACTACTACTACTACTACTACTATTACCACTACTGCTTTCATTGTTACTATTACTATCACTACTAACGAAACATAAATACCAATAACGGAACACAACAAGCTTTTCAGGTAAACTCACAAACTCACGCACCTGTAAATACGTAACCATCCATCATCACCACCACCACCATCATCATCATCATCATCATCTGCCTTCTACGCTCCACTTTCTTTTAAAACCTTCCCTTGTTTGCTTGTGGTGAAAGGAAGGGAGGGAAAGATGAAAAAGAAGAGTAAAAAACAAGACAGGAATGAGAAGCAGGAGATTGGAGGAGGTGGAAGAGGGAGAAGGAAGAGAAAGAGGAAGAGGAGGAGGAGAAAGAGGAGATGAAGAAAGAGAAGGAGAAGAAGGAGGATGAAGAAGACAAAAAAAAACAAGAAAGGGATGAGAAGCAGGAGACAGGAAGAGGTGGAAAAGGGAGGAGGAAGAGGAAGAGGAGATGAAGGAGGAGGAGAAGGAGAAGAAGGAGGGTGAAGAAGAAAAAAAAACATGAAGGGATGAAAAGCAGGAAACAGGAGGAGAAGGAGGAAGATGAGATGAAGGAGGAGGAAGAGGAGATGAAAATGGAGGAGAAGGAGAAGAAGGAGGAGGAAGAAGACAAAAAACAAGGAAGGAATGAAAAGCAGGAAACAGGAGGAGGAGGAGGAGGAGGAGGAAGAGGAGATGAAGGAGGAGGAGAAGAAGAAGAAGGAGGAGGATGGAGAAGACAAAAAAACAAACAAGGAAGGAATGAGAAGCAGGAAACAGGAGGAGGAAGAGGAGGAGGAAGAGGAGGTGAAGGAGGAGGAGAAGGATGTTAATAGATGTGAAGGAGGGATCAGAGGGAGGAAAGAGGTTGGCTGTGGGTAAGGAGGTCAGGTAAGAGGAGGAGGAGGAGGTCAGGTAAGAGGAGGAGGAAGAGAAGGAGGAGCAGGAGGAGGAGGTAGGATTTCAAGGTGTAAATCCCCCCTCCATGATTTGTGTGGGCGAAGGATTTATCGTCACGAAGCTGCGGAATCCTTTCTTGGCGTAATTTTCGTGAGAGAGAGAGAGAGAGAGAGAGAGATAAACAGATAGACAGGCAAAACGAGATTGACACACAGAAAAATATAAAAGAAGAAAAATAGGGTAGGAAAAAAAGAAGCAGGAAAGTACATATGTAGACAGACAGACAGATAGGCAAACGTAGACAGGCACACACAAAGAGAAATATCTAAGTAGGAAGAGGGGAAGAGGGTAACTACGGTAAAGGAAAAGACAGAAAGGAACAGGTGCACAGACAGAACGAGAGACATAGAGAACAAGGAATAGAATGGAAATACACTGAAAATAGACCACACTGTTCTCTTTGTTGAACCCGCGTCGACTGCCCTTCAATTTCCATGTAAACAGAATCAAGCAGACAGCAAATAAAATCAGTAAGAGAGAGAGAGAGAGAGAGAGAGCAGAGAGCAGAGAAGTAGAGAAGTAGAAGAAAGAAGGTGAAAGAGAAAAGAGTAATACCAAATATAAAAAAAAGCAAAAATTAAAGAAGAATCACAGGAGAAAGAGAATAAAAAAGAAGAGAGAGAGAGAGAGAGAGAGAGAGAGAGAGAGAGAGACCCACCCATACCATAATTCTTCACCCAAACTTTTTTTCTTTTTAGCGCTGACGAAGAATCATAACATAAAAGGGGTGGAGGAAAATAAATTAACTAAGCCGAGAGGAAGTTGATAAATAAGTTCGTCACCCCCTTAAAAAATAAATCATAAAGAATGTCTCGCTCCCCCCTCCCTCATAAAAAAGCAATATTCGCCCCTAAAGTACCTCAGCTTTCACACTTTTGCCATTAAGCCTGAAAGAAAGTTATAATTTATTAGCGTGTGAAATTTCCCAGAGGCCTTCGTTATATACCTTTCGTTGTGTAGTACCGAACCTGGCGTCTGGCGTTATCTATTATTATTATTCTTTAAGTTTATGCTCTCTCCTTCCTCGTTTTCTGTTTACGTCAAGGCGCGGGAGAGTGCGTTGAGAATTTGGCACTGAGAGAGGTTGAAAGAATTGTCGTGTTTACTAGAATACTTTTGCTCTTCGTTACCGCCGTTTTTCATTTTAATTTCTCTCCCATTGTTCTCGTTTTCATTCGTTTTTCCCTTCTCTTCAACCGGAACGCGAGACTCCAGAATTCCTAAGTATACGATTGTTATGAAAATGTTTGTTCCGTAAAGAGTAATCCTATTTGTGTGTTCAAAGGATTTTTTTTTTCATTTTTTACTTCGTTTTTCTTCTAGTTTATTTATGTTTATTTCCAAGAAGCTTAGTCATGGCTCTTATTTTAGGTCTTATTTTCTATCATTTAATTGCTTTTACCTTTCTTGTCTTTACTTATATATCTTTACTTATTTATTTATTTTCTTTGTTTCTTTCTTGTTTAATTTTATCCATTTACACGACGATTTCTAGGTCTTATTTGGTCTAATTTAATTGCTCTCACCATTCCCATCTTTTCTTATTTTACTTTTTCGTTTCCATTTTCTCTTCCGTCCATTCATTTTTCAAGCCAGTGTTACTTCTCTTCATTTTTCCAACATCATTCCTTTATCGCTTTTACCACGTTTTATTTTGTTTTCCTTTGCATCTTGTCTTCCGTCCTTTCATGTCTCAAACCAGCGTTACTTCTCTTCATTTTTCCAACATCATTCTTTCATCGCTTTTATCTCCCCCGATCAATGAGTCCTTTGGTCCGTGTTTTTAACCATCTGTCTTTGTTCGAAGGAAGATGTTTTTCCTTTTTTATTCCCCCCTGCCAATATTTCCTTTCAATATTTATTTCCTCTCTCTCTCTCCCTCTCGCTCTTTTTCTTTCCATTATCTACTTATATTCTTTCGTTATTCGTACTTCCTTTTCGTTTTCTCTTTCTTCTTTTCTCTCATGCACTACACGCTTGTCTTTCTTCTTCCTGCTTCATTTTTCTCATTCTTATTTTTCCGTCTCCTTCTCTTATCCTTTCCTTCTTCATTTCCTTTATTTCGTTACCAGTTATTATTTTATTCCTTGTCATGTATCCCTTTTTTTCTACGAACGTCCCTTCCTTTCCATCCTTTCTCTTTGCATTCCTTTGTTATTTTATATCTTCTTTCTTTTCTGTTTTGTTTTTCTTCTCTCCTTTTCTCTTTCTCTCATCCATTTTAAGACTTTACCCGTTTCCTCCATTCTTCCTCCATACCTTCACTTCTTTTATCTTTATCTTTTCTCTCTTTCTCTCTCCCCTTCATCGTCTCTTTCTCTCTCACCTTTCTTCTTTAATCCGTTTTATTCTATTCACTTTATCCATCTTCATCGGTATTCTCCCCTTCCATTTTCTTCCATTTCCCTCTATCCCCTCATTTCTTTATCTATCTCACTGCATTCCACCTCTCCTTACCTCCCCCATCCATTATTTTCTCATCATATTTAATCCATTTGCTTTATTCTTCCATTATTTATTTTCCTCCATCCCCTCATTTCTTTATCCATGTCATTTCGTTCTACCTCTCCTTACCTTCCTCATCCATTATTTTCTCATCCAATCTCATCCGTTCTTCCATTATTCATTTTACTCCCATTCCTTCACGCTCTCACCCATTCCTTTCATCCTTCTCCTTTATCTCCTTCGTACACTTCCTTTCTCTTCTTTTCCTTCTCTTCTGCTTCATTCTCTTCTTTCTTCCCTTTCATATACCGTCTTTCTCTTCTTTCCCTTCTTCTTCTTCATCTCCTTTACCTCCTTCGTACACCGTCTTTCTCTTCTTTCCCTTCTTCTTCTTCATCTCCTTTACCTCCTTCGTTCACCGTCTTTCACCTCTTTTCCTTCCCTTCTGCTTCATCCTCTTCTTTCCGCTCTTTCTCTACGTTCTTCTTTTCTGTTTTGATCACCTAAACTTCGAGATAATTAGAACCTTTGAAGACAAGAAGAAGAAAGCTCTATCTATCAAGAGAGCCTGCTTTATCTACTCTCTCTCTCTCTCTCTCTCTCTCTCTCTCTCTCTCTCTCTCTCTCTCTCTCTCTCTCTCTCTCTCTCTCTCTCTCTCTCTCTCTCTCTCTCTCTCTCTCTCTCTCTCTCTCTCTCTCTCTCTCTCTCTCTCTCTCTCTCTCTCTCTCTCTCTCTCTCTCTCTCTCTCTCTCTCTCTCTCTCTCTCTCTCTCTCTCTCTCTCTCTCTCTCTCTCTCTCTCTCTCTCTCTCTCTCTCTCTCTCTCTCTCTCTCTCTCTCTCTCTCTCTCTCTCTCTCTCTTATTAGTCTGTCTTCCTCCACAGCTGAGTATTCTTTCTGTTTTTCCTCACATATTCTGGGACAGGTGGACTAATTGGAGGGTAGACAAAGGTATCGCGAAACATGCCTCAAGTTAAGCGATTCTTCTTCCTCTTCCTCGCACCGGCCGAAAGAGTCTGATCCCCAACAAAGAAGATTGATGCGACTTGTGTATGTGAGTTACGATTTTGTTTTGTGGGTCGGCGGGAGAGGGAGGGAGCGTCGGGTGTTTTGAAGGGGATTATTGTTTTTCTTTTCTACGGGGAGGAAATAATATATGATCAAGGAAATAGGTTTGTTTTTGTGCATAGTTAATGGCATACGCAGCTGCCACTACCGGTAATGTATACGTGGGTTCGAAGGGCTGTTTTAAGTTTACTGAAGACCCGTACAGATATAGAAATAGATACATAGGTAGACAAAGGTAAACAGATCGATAGATATAAAGATAAGCAGACAGATAGATGAACAGACTGACAGATAGATAGATAGATAGGTAGGTAGTTAGATAGATAGATAGAAATTTATATTTTGTGGCCCTTTTCTTTATTGTTTGCCTCCTGTTTGTGTCTCAATTAAAACCACAACCACTTTTTCGTTTCTTCACGTACGATACATGTGAGAAACAAGTCATTACACGGGAAATATTGTCATAAGTTTTTTTCCGAATTCATATAGATCAAGTATTATCTTCGCTTCGTGTGTGTGTGTGTGTGTGTGTGTGTGTGTGTGTGTGTGTGTGTGCAAAAGGTTTATATGTATTTTGATAGAGCGTGTTTTTTTTGTGTGTTTTTTTAAATTTTACACGTATGGTTCATGTAGGAAAATGTTGATTCTTATTGAGCTAAATGTTATTCCAAATCATGGTAAGCATATGCGAAGAAAACTATATCAGAAAACCACACGAGTAATGCTTCCTGAGTATTCCAACAATGCACATCATTCCCATTTCCAATTCTGCACGTCCGATTCACGCGCAAAACTGGTGATTAAAAAGGGAAGATATTAACTCTAATCTTGGTAATTTTCTATATACTCAAAGCAAAAATAAGGTTCGCCAGCATAATACACATTCGCTTCTCACTTTTAATGTCTTTATCCTCATCAGTATCGGCTTAATTAGAGCTTCACGGGAAAACAGTCTAATAATAACGGTGATTATAAGTCTCTCTTGTTGTTCGGAACCAGAGTAAAGAGAAGCGCTTGCAGTTTGTCTTAATTCCTTGTGAGTCAATTAGTAAATCAGCGGACGTGGGCGAGGTGTGAGAAGGGAGTGTCATTTGTCTCGTATGCAAATATTTATTGTTCTCTTAACTGATGATTGTTGTTTAATAATGATTTAGTTGTGTGCAAGTTCAAAGTGATGTAGGTGTATATTTTAATTCTTTGTTGCCGCCTCCAGAGAAAGAATGAAAATGTTAAAGCAAAGGCGAGAAAGAGGAAAAGAAATACAAAGAAAGATGAAGGAAAGAAAAAAGGAATGAAAGAAAAAGAAAAAAAGAAAGAAGAGTGTATTAATTCTTAGTTGTCGGCTCTGGAGAAAAAATGAAAATGTTAAAGAAAAGGTGAGAAATAAAATAAACTAAAGGCAAAGAAAGAAGAGAAAGATGAAGGAAAGAAAAATGGAATCAAAGAAAAAGAAAGAAAGAAAGAAGAGTATTTAATTCTTAGTTGTCGGCTCTAGAGAAAGAATGAAAATGTTAATGAAAAGGCGAGAAATAAAAAAAAACGAAAGGCAAAGAAAGAAGAGAAAGATGAAGGAAAGAAAGAAGGAATGAAAGAAAAAAAAAGAGAAAGAAAGAAGAGTGTATTTAATTCTTACTTGTCGGCTCTAGAGAAAGAATGAAAATGAAAAGATGAGAAAGAAAAAAGATAAAGGAAATAAATAAAGAAAGAAAGATAAAGAAAGAGAGAAAGAAAAGAAAGAATGAAGAAAGGGAAAGCTAAATGAAATAAAAAGTAAAAAAAAGGTAAAAGTAAAAAAGAAAAAGAAAGTAAAAGAAAGAGAAAAAAATAAGTTAACTAAATATGGCTCACAGGTGTCACAGTATATATAATTCTTAGCTGTCGCCTCCAGACCGTACTCATTTATTCCTCAACCTTCAGTCATTCATCTTTTTTCTTTCTGTCTAATAACACAACTTACACTCACCAGGCATCACCTTTTTACAGGAGTGTGCCCTTGAACTTGTCACTCACTTCTCGGAATTACAGTGTTCCTCAGAGCTGAAACAAATAAACAAGGACTTATGAGAGAGAGAGAGAGAGAGAGAAATAAAAATGTAAAAATGAAAGAGAGAAAGATTGAAAGAAAGAAAAGAGGCACGATAAAGAGAGAGAAAAATGAAAAAAAGTTAATTAAACTGGTATGAGAAGAGAAAATGAAAGACAATGAAAGAAAGATAGAAAGAAAGATAGAAAGAAAGAAAAAAAGAAGGAGAGAAAGAATAAGAGAAAGAAAAAGAAAGGAAAAAAGAAAAGAAACTAGAAAAAAAATAAAAAGAATGGAAGAAAGAAAAAATAGGAAAAATAGAAAACGAGAGTTGACTAAATAGGGCATGCAAAACCCGAAGCGATCGCCGGCAACAAGAGGCCGGAGAGTATTGCGGCGGTTCTCCGTAAAGATTAATTATTCCGCGCCCCATTACGGCCGCCACGCTGAAGCCCTGGCTCGGTACTTACCTGGGCCAATAACAACAGCAGCAACAACAACAACAAAAACAAGATAACCACCACCACCACCAACAACAACAAAAACAAAATAACCACCACCACCAACAACAACAACAAAAACAAGATAACCACCACCACCAACAACAACAACAAAAACAAAATAACCACCACCACCAACAACAACAACAAAAACAAAATAACCACCACCACCACCAACAACAACAAAAACAAAATAACCACCACCTCCACCAACAACAACAAAAACAAAATAACCACCACCTCCACCACCAACAACAAAAACAAAATAACCACCACCACCAACAACAACAACAACAAAAACAAAACAACCACCACCTCCACCAACAACAACAAAAACAAAATAACCACCACCACCACGAACAACAACAACAAAAACAAAATAACCACCACCACCAACATCAACAGCAGCAACAACAACAACAAAAACAAAATAACCACCACCAACAACAACAGCAGCAACAACAACAACAAAAACAAAATAACCACCACCACCACCAACAACAGCAGCAACAACAACAAAAACAAAATAACCACCACCACCACCAACAACAGCAGCAACAACAACAAAAACAAAATAATAATAACCCAACCTATGTATCTATCTCTATATCTGTACCAACAACAACAGCAACAACAACAACATCACGAACAAGATTAAGAACAAAAGCAAGAACAACAAAAACAACAGAAAGAACAGCAACAGCAAAACAACGAAAGCAGCAGGTGCATCATCAACAACAACAACAACAACAACAACAGTACGAACCACAACAACAACAAGATAAACAAAATAAACAAGATCAGCAGCATTAATACCACCAAAAACTACAACAACAACAACAAATGAAAACAACAGCAAGAACAAGATCAACAACTGCCAAAACAACAGAAACAAAAACAAAACAAAAAAGATAAAGAGGAAGAGGGAGAAGAAGGAGGAGGAGGAAGAAGCGAAGAACAACAACAACAACAAGGCTCTTTATAATTGAGAAAGTACGAAAGCACTCTCTCGCTCTCATTTTTTTTATTTACTTCCGTCAACACGAAGGAAAAAAATACAAAAGCGATCTAATTTGATAAAAAAAAAACAATAATGATAACACACACACAAAAAAAAACACTCTTAATACGATACCACCACCACCATTACTGCAACCTTCACTTCCACCACCACCTTAACCACCTCCAATACCACCACCACCACCATCACCATCATTAACTCAATCACCTGGCCTCGCACACATCTGAGAAGCGAGGAGGAGGAGGAGGAGAAATAAGTAAAGTAAGGAGGTAGGGTATGAGAGTGAACACCAAAGGAAGACAAGGAGGCGGAGGAGGAGGCGGAGGAGGAGGCGGAGGATGAGATGGGGAAGGAGGAGAAGGAGGAGGAGGAGGAGGAGGAGGAGGAGGAGGAGGAGTGTTTCAAAGGGAAGGAAAAGGTGAAGAGAAAGAGGAGGTCAGGGAAAACTAAAAGCCAAAGAGGACGAGGAGATGAAGGGAGGAGATGAGAGTGAAGGAAAAGATGAAGGGAATGAGATGAGGAGGGCAAGAGAAGTGGAGAAAGGCGAAGTAAGGAGAAGGACATGCGAAAAGAAGTCTTGGGAGGAGGAGGAGGAGGAGGAGGAGGCGGAGGAGGAGGAGATGAGAAAGGTGAGGGAAGGGCGTGGCATGCACAGGAGGAGGAGGAGGAGGAGGAGGAGGAGGAGGAGGAGGAGGAGGAGGAGGAGGAGGAGGAGGAGGAGGAGGAGGAGAACCAGGTACGTGTCAAAGGAATAAAAAAAAGGTTGTTCAGAAACTTAGGGACGAATCTGTACATTGAGAGAGAGAGAGAGAGAGAGAGAGAGAGAGAGAGAGAGAGAGAGAGAAATGAAAACAACCCCTTTTAAAAATGAAACACCAAAAGCAATTAAATACATCAAACAACAACAAACACAAAACAACACAACAAACAAAATAATCTAACACACACACAGAGCAAATACTAACACACGGATCACGGGCATATTGTATCTCCGCTTTCTCTCTCTCTCTCTCTCTCTCTCTCTCTCAAAAGCTATTTGCAACCCACTGACAAAACACCGGGAAACAGTAACGTTGAACATTTGTGCGTGCGAGTAAACATTGCAAAAGTCAATTTAAATATATCTGTCACCTACAGACCTCCCGGGCAATCACTCGATGACGACCTAGAAATGTACAGCGTCTTAAGGCAGTCACTTAATAACAACGACTCACAGATATTAGGAGACTTTAACCTCCCCCATATCGACTGGGTGACACTGTCAGGTACAGAAAGCGAGTCACATAGAATGATCGAATTTTTAGAAGAAAATTATCTAAGCCAAATGGTTTCTGAGCCAACTCGACAAAATAATATACTCGACCTTGTTATAACGACCCAAGATAACCTTGTCAGTAGTGTCACGGTAGGAGAACCCCTCGGTTCTTGCGATCATAAATTAGTGCGCGTCGACATTAAAGCTCAATCATCAGTGACTGAAAATAAAGTAAAGGTGCCCAATTTCAAAAGAGCTAACTTCGTAGAAATCCGACAAAAACTAACAGAAATACAACTATCAGATGACGGCAACGTAGAGGAAGCCTGGCTAAGCTTTAAAAATCACTTACTCACTCAGCAGAACACATTCGTCCCCTTGTGCGAGAAGCGAATTAACACTAATAAAAGCCCACCGTGGTTGAATAGCGAAATTAAACAATCAGTCAATGAGAGAAAATTGTTTTACAGGTTAAAGAAAGAACAAAGCACGCCTGAAAACATTAGACTTTATAATGATGCCAGGCAACGAGTAAAAAGACTAGTAGGTCAGGCAAAGCGTAGATATGAAAAAAATATTGCAGCCAACTGTAAAAATAATCCGAAATCTTTCTCCAGTTACATAAACAACAGAAAGGCGATCAAAAGTGGTATTGGACCTTTAACAAACAGCGACGGTGCACTAGTGACTGACAGCCAACACATTGCAAACCTCTTAAACAATTACTTTTCCTCGGTGTTTAATACTAACAGTCTATTGTAAATCTCGAGCATGCATTGCCTAATTTTGAAATAACAACCGATGAAGTCCTTAAAGCTCTCCATTCACTTAAAACAAATAAAAGTCCCGGACCCGACAAAGTATATCCTATACTGCTTAAAGAAACAAAGAGCGAAATAGTCTCCTCCCTCACTACCGTATTCAATATGTCCTTGCGACAAGGCATCGTCCCTTCGGATTGGAAAAAGGCTAACGTGACACCGATTTTTAAGAAAGGAGACAAAAAAATACCAGGTAACTACCGACCTATTAGTCTAACTTCAATTGTAGGTAAGCTACTCGAGAGCATAATTAGAGACAAAATTGTGAGTTACCTCGAAAGCCACTCATTAATTGGGGATTCACAACATGGCTTCCGTAACAAAAGATTCTGCTTGTCAAATCTACTGACCTTTTATAACGATCTCTTCTCAATTTATGACGTAACCAAATCAGTGGACGGAGTCTATCTTGATTTCCAGAAAGCGTTTGATAAAGTCCCACATCATAAATTACTTTATAAATTAAAGCACATAGGCATTGACGGTCAAGTAAACCAATGGATCGCGAATTGGTTGAGCAACAGACAACAAAGAGTTGTGATTGACGGATTTAACTCAGAGTGGGCGCCGGTCACTAGTGGCGTCCCTCAGGGCTCGGTTCTTGGCCCAGTGCTCTTCATTATTTACATCAACGACGTGGATGTTGGACTCAATAATCGTATTAGTAAATTTGCAGACGACACAAAGATTGGTAACTCGGTTCTCTCTGACGAAGACAGGCAAAGCCTCCAAGCGGATTTGCACAAAATTTCAGCCTGGTCGGATAAATGGGAGATGCCCTTTAACGTAGACAAGTGCCAGGTCCTTCAAGTTGGAACAAAAAATAAGAAGTTCGATTACGAAATACGCGGCGTTAAACTCACAAGCGTTCAATGCGTTAAGGGCCTGGGGATTAAAGTCGCGTCAAACCTCAAAGTCTCACATCAATGCATCGATGCAGCAAACAAAGCTAACATAATGTTGGGCTTCATTAAAAGAAACTTTTTATTCAAGAATAAAGATGTAATACTTCCGCTCTTCAATAGTTTAGTCAGACCCCACTTGGAATATGCGGTACAGTTTTGGTCTCCCCACCATGCAAAGGACATTGCTAAACTAGAAGGTGTTCAGCGTCGAGCAACAAAAATGATCCCTTCCTTGCGCAACAAATCCTACGAAGAAAGGCTTTCCACCCTTAACATGTTCTCTCTTGAGAAACGTCGCCTCCGAGGAAAACTGATCGAATGTTTTAAAATACTTAATGGTTTCACGAATGTAGACAGAACAAAATTGTTTATGATCGATGACACTTTGCGAACAAGGAACCACTAGTGGCACAAAACTCAAATGTAGACAAGTAAATTCAGACTGCACCAAATTTTTCTTCACCAACGTTGTAGTGCGAGAATGGAATAAGCTCCCACCATCAGTGGTCCAGTGTAACACGATTGACTCCTTTAAAAACAAGCTCGACCGTCACTTCCTTGAACTTAATATTAACTATAGTAGAAAAGCAACGTTTTGGAGCCATCTGATTAATGTAAAATCACTTAGGTTTAAGGACAGACCACCTAGTCTGGACCATGGGGTCTGTGTGGTCTGATTTTCTTTGTAAATCTATGTAAATCTCTCTCTCTCTCTCTCTCTCTCTCTCTCTCTCTCTCTCTCTCTCTCTCTCTCTCTCTCTCTCTCTCTCTCTCTCTCTCTCTCTCTCTCTCTCTCTCTCTCTCTCTCTCTCTCTCTCTCTCTCTCTCTCTCTCTCTCTCTCTCTCTCTCTCTCTCTCTCTCTCTCTCTCTCTCTCTCTCTCTCTCTCTCTCTATGTATCAGTCTGTCCTTTAGATATATATTTTTTTCCCATTTTCATTTTTTCCTTTTGGACTCAGCGCCCCGATAACAATTTAGGATCAGCGGCGGGCAGTGGTTCAGAATCCTTTTACTTTCGTGTCCTCTCTCGTCCCACAATGTCCTTCCATGTATGCTCTCCGTTCCCTTTCCTGTCCCCTCACCCAAGCCTCCCCTCTCTCCATCCCCTTCCCTCTCTGTCCCACACACGCCCTCTCTCCCTCTCCCTCTCTCTCACTGCCATTCCTATACTCCACCTAACCTTCCCCACCCATCGTCCCTTCCCACACACTCCCCTCTCTCATACTCCCTTTCCCCCCTCTTCCCTCGTCCTCTCCCATTTTCCGTTTCTCTCACCCTTTCACCTTTCTTTGCCTTCCCCACCCCTCGATTCCCACAAAGCTCCTCCCTTCCCCTCCTCCACGACTCTCCCTTTTTCCCTCCTTCTCCTTTCCTGCGTTTCCTTTTTTTCCCTCTCCTCCCTCTTCCCCTCCTCCCCCCTTTGCCCTCCTCTTTCTTTCCTACGCTTACTTCGTTCTTTTCCCTATTCCTATCTTCCACCTTTTCTTTTCCTTCCATTCTCTTTCTCTCACACGTTTTTCCTCTTTCCCCTCCCATCTTTCTAGCCAGTCATCTCCTCACCCCCTCTCCCCACTCCTTCCCTCTCCATACCCCTTTCATTCGTTCTCTCTTCTCCCTCTGTCCTCTTTCCTACGTTTCCTCCTCTCCCACGCCCCCTCGCCACGCCCCCTCGCCACGCCCTGTCCACACGCACTCTTGATGCCTTTGAGTGGTAACAGAGTGAATGGCGTGTGTGTGTGTGTGTGTGTGTGTGTGTGTGTGTGTGTGTGTGTGTGTGTGTGTGTGTGTGTGTTGGCAGGACAGACAGACAAACAAGAAGAGGTCAGGTATCCGTTTCACGCTTACGTTTAAATGCACCTGAACCTTTTTTACTTTCACTTTCACTGACGCCAAAAAGAAAACAAAGAAACGAGAAACAAACAATAAAACAATAAATCAAATAGTCAGTTTTGTTAATTTATGTTGCAATACTGAAATAGTCAAACAATAACAAATAGAACAACAATAACAATGATAATGAAAATAATGATAATAATAATAATAATAAATAAACGTCAAATCCAAATCGTTGAAGCTTGAAGAATGTAATGAATCCTTCCTTCCTTCCTTTACGGCATCCACCTGCCAACAACCTGTAACGAGGAGGAGGAAGAGGAGGAGGAGGAGGAAGACAAAGGAAGAACAAACAACAGCAGACCTGATGGTCCTTATGGGGCTGTTTGTGACAAGCTACACTAACTATCTAATCAAAGGTGGAAGATGAAGGACAGCAAAGGCGAAGGCTTCCCCCACCCCCCCCTCATCCCTCCACCCAAAGCTGGCAGGAAAAGAAAAAAAAGAGGAGGAGGAGGAGGAGGAGGAGGAGGATGAGGGGGTTGACGTCGGCCGTGGCGGAGGAAGAGGAAGAGGAAGAGGAAAAGGAGGGGAGGAGGAAAATGAAGGCTGAGGAAAAAGAAGAGAAGCTAGGAGAGGAGTAGGACGCGGAGGAAGAGATATAAAAGAATAGGATTTAGAAGGAGGGAGAGAAGAAAAGAGAAAGAGGTGGAGGAAGAGGAAGAGGAAGAGGAAGGGGAAGATGAAGAGGACGAGGAGGAGGAAGAGGAGGAATATCAGAAGGAACAGAAAAGAAAGTAGTGGAGTAGAACAAGGAGAAAGAGTAAGAAAAATATTAAGATTAGAAGCAAAAGTTAAAAGAGAAACAGTGGAACGAGAGAAAGAGGAGAACGAGGAGGAGGAGGAGGAGGAGGAGGAAGAAAGGGATGCAGTCTTCAGGCCCAGTACAAGGCATAGCTGTGTGTTGTTGAGGTTTACAGGTGAGCGGTGACATGAAGCAATTACTCCCCTTAATTGACAATTTAATCCCCGTCATGGTTGTGTCTGTCCGGCCGCGGCTCAGACCTCGCTGCCACTCACCCCCGGCTGTTCACGGTGACTCGCGATCTTTGTTTCCGTCTATCCTCAACGTTGACTTCGCCCGTTTTGTTTTCAGTCCTTTCTCAGTCTTGGTTCACTCGCTTCCTATGCACTATCTTTGTTTCCGTCAGTTGTTAACGTTGATACCTTCCGCTTTGTTTTCATTTGTTTCTCAGCATTGATACATTCTCGTCCTGTATCTCCTCCTCGTCCTCTTTTTGATTCCTTCTCGTTACTTTTTATCTTTGTTTGTTTCCATTTTTAACGCTGGCCTTTCCCGTTTTGTTTTTGGTTCGTTCTCAGCTTTGGTTTACTCGATTTCTGTAGCTCCTCCTCGTCGTCTTTCTGATTCTACTCCTACTCCTGTTTCTACTCCTTTTCCACCATCTTCCTCTGATAATTTTTCTCCATCTTCCTGTTTTTTTTTTTTTCCTCTTTCTTCTTGTTGGTTTTCTTCGTCCTCTTTCTGAGCCTTCTCGTCCTCCTCCTCCTCCTTCTCCTCCACCTTCTCCTCCTCCTCCTCCTAATTTTACTCCTTTTCAACTATCTTCCTCACATCATCTTCCTCCATGTTCCTCGTCTTCTCTTTTTTCCTCTTCCTCCTCCTCGTCCTATTTCTTATCCTTCTCTTCCTTCTCCTCCTCCTCCTATTTTTACTCCTTTTCAACTATCTTCCTCACATCATCTTCCTCCATGTTCCTCGTCTTCTCTTTTTTCCTCTTCCTCCTCCTCGTCCTATTTCTTATCCTCCTCTTCCTTCTCCTCCTCCTCCTAATTTTACTCCTTTTCGACTATCTTCCTCACATCATCTTCCTCCATGTTCTTCGTCTTCTCTTTTTTCCTCTTTCTCTTCCTCGTCCTATTTCTTATCCTTCTCTTCCTTCTCCTCCTCCTATTTTTACTTCTTTTCTACTATCTGCTCATCTTCCTCCATCTCCTTTTTCTCCTCTTTCTCTACTTCATCCCTCCTGCTTTAGTCTATCCTCCCACCACAGTCTCATCCATTACTCTTTGGTCTTTCTTTCTTTCGACCTGTCCTCCCCACTGGCTCGCTCCTTGTTATTCTAGTCCGTCTTCATATCTCGCTCCTTTTGTTTTATTCTTTCCTCGCCGCTCAAACCTTTTCTTTATACGATTTCACTTCTGATTTTCCTGTTCTTAGTTTTTGTATCACTTCCCATTGATTTTCCTGCTTTTGTTTCTCTCTTTCCTGTTCTTAGTTTTGGTATCACTTTTCATTGGCCCGTTTTGTTTCACTCTGCCTTTCCCTGTGTTTTATCTCATCATTTTCCCTTACTTCCTTTGCTCTAGTTTGCCCTTTAGTCTGTCCTCCCCCTTCTGTAAATGTCCTAAATTTAAACCTAACTTTTCTTCTAGTTTATATACCTGAAAACACCATCCCAACCTGTCATCAGTTAAAGAAACGTTGTCTTTTAGTTTGTACTCACTATTGGAACACTCTATCCCAGTCTGTTCTCGATTATAACAACTGTTTCTATTTGTTCTACTTTGTGCTCACCTCTTTCTCTTTCTGCCAGTCTGTCTATTATTCTGTCTTGTTTCCTTTCTGTTTTTTTACTAGTCTGCCCTTTCTTTCCCTTCCAACTTGCTCCTCAGTGTCTCATCTTCTTATCTTTCCTCACTTCCTTTGTTTTATTTTTTAGCCTATCCTCCATTTAAACCCTTTCTGTCAATGTCTTAAATTCTGCCTTTTCTGTTTTCTTTCTCTTTTTCACTAGTCTGCCCCTTTATTATTTTTTTTACGTGTCAGCCTATAGCGCTGGTAGGCTTTCTTGAGGGGCTTGGATGGTAGTCGGCCCCAGCCCGTCATGGCGCAGGCAAGTGTTTTACAGTGGCGCCATCATTTCTTGGCTCATGCTGTCCCCCTGGAACTCCTTGATTCACTTGGACGGTTTCCTCTATAGGGTCCGGGTTGATGGGTGGTCTTCAGGACGGCATGTAGGTAGTCTTAGGACTCTCGGCAGTGACTAAAATATCTCAGGTGGTAGCGGCGGACTCTAACCCGCGTCGTCTATCACGCGGTGAATGCGGGGCCCGCACGCTAACCACTCTGCCACCGCTTACCCACTGCCACTGCCCCTGCCCTCTGTCATTGTCTTAAATTTTACCTTTCCTGTTTTCTTTCTTTTCATTAGTTTTCCCTTTCTCTCCCTTCCTACCTTGCAACTTTGTGTTTATCTCCTCATTTTCCCTTTCTTCTTTTGTTTTAATCTATCTTCTCCATTTAAATCCTTTCTGCCTTTCTACCTTACCTGTTTTCATTCTCTTTTTATTTGGTGTACCCTTTCTTTCCCTCTTCACCTCGCCACCCAGTCAGTCAGCCAGTCAGTCAGTCAGTCAGTCAGTTAGTCAGCCGGCCACCCACTGACTGACAGACCTCCTCCCGTTTTCTCCATCTGATTGAAGGCTTGATTGTGCCGTGGATTTTTGTTTCTCGTATATTTCAGTTATGTTTCGGTTTTGGGTTCTGGTCTGACTCGTGTATCTATTTCATGTTTTTTGTTCGTGTAATTGTGACCTTTTTTTTGTTCTGTTTTGCGGGGGCGAAACTTTTTGTCGCTGCGATTTTTTTGTTTTTGTTTTTGGTGTGTCAGTTTGTGGTGTGGTGGTGGTGGTGGTGACGAGGGTAATGGATGGTTATGGTGGTGACTTTTGGTGGTTGGTGGTGGTGCTGTTTATGAAGGTGAATGGAGGTGATAGTGGTGATATGTGGTCGTATGTAGTGACGGGTGGTGGTGGTGGTGGTGATTGTGTGGGGATGATGAAAGGATGGGAAAATGCTTTTGTGAGTATTAAATTTGGAATTCTGTGGAACGTTCTGTCTTTTTTCACTATTATTTCACCTCTCTACCTTCACGCACTAATCCATACCTTTCTACGAATTTTTTTTTACTTTCATTAGCATAATAATTGTTTGTGGCGTCACACTTTCATTATTTTTGGAAACCTTTTAAAGTTGACTCATATATTCTGTTCTCCATATTTTTTTTTTAGTTTTGCGTTGTTTTCATTGATTTTTTGTGGTTTTCTAAAATAAATGTTGGCGTTACTTTCATTATTTTTCGAAACCTTTTAATCTTACGTTTTCTCTCACCAATTTGCTTCTATATTCTGTTCTTCGTTTTCTTTTAGCTGTGTTGTTTTCGTTGATTTTTTTTGTCGTTTTCTAATATATATGTTGTTGACGTCACACTCATTATTTTTCGAAACCAATTTTTCTCACCAATTTCCCTTTATATTCTGTTCTCTTTATTTTTTTAGTTGTGTTGTTTTCGTTGATTTTTTGTCGTTTTCTGAAATATTTGTATTGTTACACTTTCCTTATTTTTCTAAACCTCTTAATCTCACGTTTTCTGCCATCAGTTGACTCATATATCCTGTTTTCCATATATTTTCCTTTTAGCTTTGTTGTTTTCATTGATTTTTGTCGTTTTCTTTAATAGTTGTTGTTGTTGTTATATTTACTTTATTTTCCGAAACCTCTTAAGCTCTTCTCTTCTCTACCCTTTCGATGATTTTCAGATGTTTTTTCAGCAATCTCTCCTTCACGATATTTTCAGTCTGCTATTTTCTTATTATTATTTTAGTTTCCTCTCCTTTTCTTCTCCGTTCTCTTCTTCCTCTCCTTTTCCATCTCCTTTCTCCTTTCCTCTTTGCTTCTCTTCCTATTTAACCGCACGCTTTCTCTCATCACTCTGTTCTCAATATTTTTCTTTAGTTTTGTCTTGTTTTCACTGATTTTTTTTCTCGTTTTCTCTAATAATTGTCTGTTGTTACACTTTCCTTATTCTTCGAAACCTTATGATCTTACATTTTCTCTCATCATTTTAGTTTCATACTCCGTTTTTCATATGTTTTTCTTTTGTTTCGGGTCGTCTCATTGCTTCATCTTCAACGGATTAATATATATTTTTGGTTCCCCGTGTATTACTATTTAATTTTATCCCTCGCCCTCTTAATTTTACGTTTTTTCTCTGATCAGTTTACTTATTTATTCTGTTCTCCATATTCTTTATTTTGTTGTGTATTGTTTTTTTTTGTTTTGTTTTCTTGAGTTGCCATTGTTCTTCCTATTCCTTGTTTTGTTTTCTTATTTTTTTGTTTTCTTAAGTTGCCATTGTTCTTCCTATTCCTTGTTTTGTTTTCTTATTTTTTTTGTTTTCTTAAGTTGCCATTGTTCTTCCTATTCCTTGTTTTGTTTTTTTATTTTTTTTGTTTTCTTAAGTTGTCATTGTTCTTTCTATTCCTTGTTTTGTTTTCTTATTTTCTTGTTTTTTTTTTGTTTTCTTGAGTTAACATTGTTCTTCCTATTTTGTGTTTCGTTTTCTTATTTTCCTTTTTTCTTCAGTTGACATTGTTTTTCCTATTCCTTGTTTTGTTTCGTGTCTTTTTTTTGTTTTCTTAATGAGTTGTTGTTCTTCCTATTCCTTGTTTTGTTTCGTGTCTTTTTCTTGCTTTCTTATTTTATTGAGTTGACGTTCTTCTTCCTATTCCTTGTTTTGTTTCACGTCGTTTTCTTGTTTTCTTATTTTATTGAGTTGACGTTCCTCTTCCTGTTCTTTGCTTTGTTGCGTGTCGTTTTCTTCCTTCCCCTTTAACGGATTTTTGCATTAATGGTTGTCCGGCTATTACTATTTATTCCTCTCCCTCGCCCTCGCCCCTGTCTTCACTCCGCATGTTTCCCCTTCGTCTGTGAGTGCATCAATCTTTCGTCTTTCCCTTTAATTATAACTTCAGCATCTTTTTCCACTTCATAAATCATCCAAGTTCTTTTTTTCCTCTTCCTCACAACCAGTTTCTTTGGGCGCTCTCTCTCTCTCTCTCTCTCTCTCTCTCTCTCTCTCTCTCTCTCTCTCTCTCTCTCTCTCTCTCTCTCTCTCTCTCTCTCGCTCTCGCTCTCGCTCTCTCGCTCTCGCAGATATCCATAATTGCTTTACGCTCAGTGCCAATTTTTATCGTCAGTGTTAAGTCAAAGAAGTTAATAAAGTCAATCACCTTCGCTTGGCTGATAAATACGTTTGCTTGTGTGTGTGTGTGTGTGTGTGTGTGTGTGTGTGTGTGTGTGTGTGTGTGTGTGTGTGTGTGTGTGTGTGTGTGTGTGATACAGAAGCTCTCCTCTCTTCCTCGCCTCATGTGAAAATGGTCGTGTTTGTCATTCAGAGTTGACGTTGTGTATCTTTTTTGTTTCCTTCACTGGATGCGTGTAGAAGGGAGAGACGGGGAGGGAGGGAGGAGGGGATGGAGGAAGGAAGGGCAGGGGAATCGTAGGCATTGGGGGAAAAGGAAGGGAAGGAGGAAGGGATGAAAGGAAGGAATAAAAGGGGAGTTGTAGGCATTGGGAAAGGGAGAGAGGGATAATGAGAGGGAAGAAGGGAGGAAGGAAGGAAAGGACAAAGGACAGGTATTGGAAGAGAGAAGGAGAAATAGAGAGATGGAATAAGAGATGGAGAAAGGAAGGAGAGGGGAATCTTCGGCATTGGAAGAGGAAGGGAAGGATAGAGAGAGAGAGAGAGGATGGAAGAGAGAAAAGATTGAGGAGAGAGAGGAAGAGAGCAAGATAGAGGAGGCAGGAAAGGCCAGTTAGGAGTGTAAAAAAAATGCGAAACAAAAGAAAGTGAGAGAAAAGAGAGGAATTGGCATATTCTAGGGGAAGGAAGGATGGAAGGGAAATAAAGGGAAGAGGAGGAAATGGAAGTAAGAAAGAAAGAAATGAGAGATAGAAGACTTTAGCAACGGGGAGAAATCAAGGAATGAATAAGGTTAGAAAAAAAAATAATAAGTCCAAGGAAGGGGGAAAAATTAAGGGGGGGAGATAGGGAGTGATAAATGATAGGAAAAAGGAGGTGAAAAAAGGTGTAGGAGAAAGAGAAGAAAGGGAGAAATGAAGCTGTGAGGAGAAATGAAGGAAAGGTAAATAAAAGGAGAAATGATGAGAAATAGTAGGAAG
This sequence comes from Eriocheir sinensis, assembly GCF_024679095.1. Lineage (NCBI taxonomy): Eukaryota > Metazoa > Arthropoda > Malacostraca > Decapoda > Varunidae > Eriocheir > Eriocheir sinensis. The sequence continues at coordinate 14,527,779 of NC_066517.1, read as the reverse complement.
GAAGAGGGGAAGGGAAGGAAGAGATAAGTAAGGATTGGGAGGAGATTGAAGGGAGAGAGGAAGCTGGAAGGAGAATGATGAAGGAAGCAAAAAAGAGAGCAATGATGAGGAAGATGGAAAGGATAGATAGGAGGAGAGGAGGTCAATCAGAGAGGAGGAAAATAAGGGGAGATGAGGTGAGGGAGGAAAGAGAAGATAAATCAGAGAGGAGGAAGATGAGGGGAAGTGCAGGTGAGGAGGGAGGAGGAAGAGGAGGGGAGGTATAGGTAAGGGGGTGGAAGGAGAGGAGGAGAAGAGAAGGTAAATCAGAGAGGAGGAGGAAGCTGAGGGAAAGGGAGGGGAGGTAGGCACAGTCCCGCTTATCCCCAGAGCTCAGTGTCTCTTTTCTTATTAAGGGGAGCTGTGTTGAGGGGACCGGTAAGCTGTGTAGTGAAGGGATGGGCGTGTGCAGTGATGGGTGGGGTGATGGGGTGAAAAGAGGGGATGGGTGTAAGGTGATGGGGTAGGGTGAGAGGAGGAAAGGATAGGGTGAAGAGAGGGTGTTATGTGGTGAATGAATAACCTTGTGATGAAAGAAATGGCTGTGTGATGAAAGGGTGAAGGGATTGGGTTGTGTGGTGAATAGATAGTGTGGTGATGGTTAGGGTGATGGGATGAAAGGAACAGGTTATGTGGTGAGGGAATGGGAATATGTGGTGACGGGATAGGGATTATGTAGCGAATGTCTACTGTGTTGTGAAGAAAGAGATGGACGTGTGTGTGATGAAGAGAAAGCAAAAATCGTATGTCCAGTGGGAGAGCAAGTTAATCCCATGCTTTTTAAATACCCCAAATATCCCAACTCACACAAAAGACAAACTATTATCAACTACTCTGTATAATGGCATCGCACACCTTTCTACGTATCCTTTCTACGTATAAGATGAAAGACTGTGGGGAGGTCAGAAGAATAATAGGAACTGGAAATGAACTGACCTTTATGGTTGTAGGCAGTTGGAAATGGCTGTGAGGAGCTGAAACTGAACTGAACTTTAACTAAATTTGATGTGGTTCTAGAGACGTCGGAAAAGTCATAGGAGCTGGAGATGAACTGACCTTTACGT
>NC_066517.1:14519176-14521676 GCF_024679095.1 Eriocheir sinensis | reverse complement strand
ATAGGGGGATGAGGGAGGTGGAGGGATTGTAGGGGTGAGGTATGTGGGTGAAGGGAAAGGAAGGGAGGATAAGGGAAGGGTGGGGATGAGGGGGAGGTAAAGGTAAATAAAGGGGACTAGAGAGGAAAGTGAGGGGAGGATCGTAAATAGTTAGGGTCGATGGGGAAGTAATGGAGTATAGGAAAGGGTGGAGATGAAGGGAAGGAGGGAAAAGGCGTAGGTATGACAGGAGAGGTAATGGATAAGTGTAGGTAAGAGTGTAAATGAAGAGGGGGGAGGTAAGGAATGAGGGGAAAAGTGTAGGGCTGGAAGGAGGGTAATGGGAAGCAATAGGAAAGTGTAGATGACAGGGAAGAAGGGAAAGGAGGCAGAGTTGAAGGGAATGGTGATAGATACGTATAGGTAAGATGGAGATGAAGGAAAGAATGGTATGGAGGTAGTATCGAAGGTAGGAAGGATAAAAATACGGTATGGGGGTAAAGAGGAGAAAGGTAAAGGGGGTCAGAACGCTTCCACTGGGTGATAAAGGTTCAGTAATGGATTCAGCGCCTTTACGGGGGATTCAACACTCCGGCCAGACAGGTGAGGTGATAAAGTGAAGGATTTCCATATATACCTTTCATCGCTGTTAAAAAAGGAAGCGACAGACAGTATTTCATTTAGTTAAAACACCGAAATTGTATGCGCTAATCTGTTGATTAATACTCCCGTGCTACACTTTCCTGAACAGCCTCTCTAAAAACGTGCAATTTTTTCACGGGGTTTTGAAGCAGAGGAAAATTATACATATGAACTCGTGCAAAAGGCGCCGTACGGGGGAAGTCTATTGATATATCACACACTAGTGAATTTAGTTAAAACGTTGAGAGTTTATTCACACCAACGGTTAATAACAATATGTGGAATTGCGAGAGTAAAAGTTTGGGGCAACAGTGGAGGTGATGGTAATAGTGATAGTAATAGTAGTAGTAGTAGTAGTAGTAGTAGTAGTAGTAGTAGTAGTAGAAGTGGTAGTAGTTAAAGGCGGTGTTGGTGGTGTTCTTAGTAGTAGTAGTGGTAGTAGTAATAGTAGTAGTAGTAGCAGTAGTAGTAGTAGTAGTAGTAGTACATAATTCCAATGCCATTAGACTCGGGGTTTTAATACTACCTAGAAAAGTGTATCTTGTGGGCATGTAAGTATGTGTGTCTGTGTGTGTGTATGTGTATGTGTATGTATGTGGGAGAGAGAAAGAGGGTAAAAAAATAAATGTTAGAGAGAGAGAGAGAGAGAGAGAGGGAGATGGAGATGGAAAGGGAGAGAGAGAGATTACACATTTCCACCTGCCTCTCATTGATCAGGTGAAGGCAACATAAAAGCCGCGATACTTTTACTCGGTGTTCAGTTGCGCCCATTTCATTACATTATATTTTCCAGGCGACTCCCAGCTTGCCGGAAATGCGAGAGAACGTGAGCGAAATCCTCGACTCACCTACACACACACACACACACACACACACACACACACACACACACACACACACACACACACACACACACACACACACACACACACACACGCCCACGCACACGCAAACGAGAAACAGGATATGTGTCTGTAAAAGTAGAGTCGGACGTTTAATATTTGTTTGTTTGTGTCTGTCTGTCTGTGTGTCTGTGTTTGTCTTTTTACCTCTCTGTCTGTCTGTATGTATCTTTGTTTCAGTTTTTAGTTTCAGATATTTCTCTGTTTTGAGCTTGTTATGTGTGTGTGTGTATGTGTGTGCGTGTGTGTGTGTGTGTGTGTGTTTGCTCTCAGGTAGTGTTGTGAAATAAACCATTGCAACAAAATCCTGCTGAATTACGTTAAGATTCTGGCTCTCAGGGACGCGAAGGATAAAAAAATAGAGATAGTGTTTCACGGTGCTTCATTAGTACTGTGCCCGAGTCTGTCCTCATTATTTTCTCTTATTTCACTTGTATTTTATCTGTAATCTTTGTTACTGTTTATTGTCCCTCACCTCCTGTTTCTCTATCTACTTACTTTCTTGCTTCGTCTCTTTCTCCTCCTCCTCCTCCTCCTCCTCCTCCTGGTAGCAGTAATGTTAGTTCTTTCCTCTTTCCTACATAATGTCCATGCAGTTTTTCCATGCTGCATGGTTCTTTTTCCTTTCCCGCCAGCTTTGGCTGGAGGGATGGGGGGGTGGGGAGGAACCTTTGCCTTTGCTGTCCTTCATCTTCCTCCTTTGATTAGATAGTTAGTGTAGCTTGTCACAAACAGCCTCGTAAAGACCATCAGTTCTGCTGTTGTTTGTTCTTCCTTTGTGTTACTTTGTGTTCCTCCTCCTCCTCCTCCTCCTCCTCCTCCTCCTCCTCTTAGTTGTCGCCCTCCTCGTTCTCGTCCTTCCCCTCTCTAGGTATCCTGTCTGCTAGTTTAATCTCCACCAATCATACAATGTTAAGATCTAAATGCTATGATTGGTTCTCTCTAATCGTACAGCAGTGTGTGTGTGTGTGTGTGTG
>NC_066517.1:14469176-14514176 GCF_024679095.1 Eriocheir sinensis | reverse complement strand
GTATCGGGCGGGAAGTGAGGCCTCCTGTGGGTGTTTTTTCGCCTCCAGCAGCGAACACGACCCCACGACCCTTGCTCTCCAGTGTCCAGGGAAAGGTGACGAGTGTACCGGATTCGAGGGAGGAAGGAACGACTCCACGACGACCTGCTCACCAAGGAGGAGCCACGGCCACTCCGCAACACGTAGCCACAGCATGAATGTAGAAGAAAACCATAGACGGACCTCAGCCTCGCCCACCAGCCATATCAGCCACACCTCGGGACCACAAGGGCGGGACGGCCACAGTTCACAGTCATCGGCACCACCCAGCCGCACCACCGCACCACCCCCGCAACACACCTCGGCCACAGAGCCACCAGCAGCGCCAGGTCACATCTCTTCGTCACCAAGACCAAAAGCCCTCGCCTCGCCGCCCACCAGAAAACGAGCTGTCACCACAGAGGCACTCGGAGGGGCACGTCAAGCCACTCCGGCCAGCGGGGAGACGCCTCGCCACGCCTCATCGCCAGCAGGTGGCAGCAGGCACCGCTCAGCGTCACGAGGAGGCAGAGGGTCACCAGCAGAGCCACCAGGCCAGCCCGGCCACACCCAAAGGTCTAGCGGCCACCGCAGCCCCTCTTCCAATCTCCCTCGCCCCCGGAATGCCCAGCCAGGCGGAGCGTCGCTCCCCAGCGTGAGGAGTCAGCCGTGCAGAGGCCAGGCCGCCACGCCCCTCCGCGCCGGCTGGTGGCCACTGCTGCTGACGCCGCCGCTGCTGCTGCTGCTGCTGCTACCGCCCGCCGCCTCCCCCACCGAACTCGACGAGGAAGGTGAGGCCGCAGGGCACGGGTGGTTATGAGAGAGAGAGAGAGAGAGAGAGAGAGAGAGAGAGAGAGATGAGGAAGGGGGGGAGGGACTAACAGACAGACAGCCAAGAGCGGTGAGGAAATTGGATGATGTTAGTAGCACTTCACAAAGACTCTTCAAAGCTGTTGTGCAAATGCCTTTTTGACCCTGCAGAAAAACATATATAGAACATACATCTTGAGGAATATATTTAGTTGTAAATTGCCGACACTTTTCCAACTTTCATCTTGTTTGCCGGACTGACGAGGCTAAAAAGTCAGGCCAGGAGGAAAGGGTCCGTCTGGCTCACAAAGACACACACACACACACACACACACACACACACACACACACACACACACACACACACACACACACACACACACACACGTACCCCCCCCCCCCACACACACACACACGTACCCCCCCTCCCCCCACATACCGAACCTTTGTCGTCGGCGTCGTGGAGCGCTTCAAGACGACTTTGCTCTGATACCTGAAAGCCAAAAGGTGTGTGGCAATAATGGTTACCGGGGGAGGAGGCGGCGGCGCTTGGGGAGGGTGAGGGGGAGGAGGAGGGGTCTGGCACTCCCTCAGGCTGAAGCAAGTGCCTCCTCGTCCCACCTGATCGACCTGGAAATTACAGAGAAGGAAGGTTAGAATCTTATGAGGCGAGGAGGGCGAGAGGCGGCGAGGAAAATGTGGAGGTGGAGTTTGAGCAGCGTAAGGGAGAGAGGAAAGTGGAGAATATGAGAGGGTGGAAGAATGTGGGTTTGATAATATGAAGAGAGGAAAGGGAGGGAGGGAGGGAGAGGGAGGAAGGGAGGGAGAGAGAAAAGTGAAAGTATGTGAGGGTAAAAGGATGAAGAGTCAATAATAGGAGAGAAAAGAAGGGAGTAAGAAAGAGAGGAAGAGAAGGGAGTTAAAGAATGCGTGTGAAAGGGAATATGATAAGAAAAAGGGAGCATAAAAAGACTTAGAGAAACATTAGCGAGGAAGTAAGAAAGGGAGGAAGAGAAGGGAGTTAAAGAATGCGGGTGAAAGGGAATATGAAAGAAAAAAAGGGAGAACAAAAAGACCTGAAGAAACGTTAGCGAAGGTGAAGAGGATAAGGGAGAGAGGGAAGTGGGGGGCAAGAGAGACAAAGAGGAGGGGAGGAAATGAAGAATATGGAGGAGGAAAAGAGGTAGGAAATGCGGAGGAAGAGGGGACGAGAGTGCTGCTGGAAAATGCGGACAGGAGGAGGAGGAGGAGGAGCAGGAGAGGAGAATGTGAAAGAGGAGGAGGAGGAAAGATAGGCTTGGAGAATCTGAAAGAGGAGAAGAGGGAAGTGGAGGGAATATTACGAAGGGCGGAAAGAGGAGAATATTAAAGAGGAGGAGGAGGAGGAGGAAAAGGAGGAGGAGGAGGGTAGAAAATGGATGACATGGTAAGGGAAGGAAAAAAAAAGAATAATGCGGAGAAAAGAAAAAGGAAAATATAGAATGGGAAAAAAGAAGAGAGAAAGGAAGGAAAAAATCAGTAATACGAAGGAGGAAAAGAAAAGAAGGGAATGAATAAAATTGGAAAGAGGAGGAACATGGAGGAAAGAAGACGAGAGGGAATATAGAGGAAGAAGGGAGAGGAAAATAGAGAAGCAAACGGAGAAGAGAAAAAAAGGGGAGTGCAAAGAAGAGGAGGAGGGAGAACCGAAAGAAGGAAGAGAGAGAGAGCACGAGGGAATATAGAGAAATGGAGGGAGAGGCGAAGGAGGAGAAAAAGAGAATAAAAAATAACAATGATGATGGAAAAAGAAAATGATATAGATGAAAATAACGACTAACCAGTAATTTTGTGAGAAAAACGAGAAAATTGGAAACGGACTACGAAAACGAAAGAAAAAATATGGAACTGACAAAAAATAAAGTTTAATGATGTAAATGAATATGAAGCCTAACCAATAATTTTGCAAGTAGGAAAAAAAGAGAATTGGAAGCGAACTACGCAAAAGAGAAAAAAACAGACCTGCGAGAAAAAAAAGTGAAAAAAATAATAATATTAGAACTGTTACCAAAAGAATGAAAAATAATATATATAGTAAAATGAAAAGTCATCGAAAAAGAACGAAAAGATAGTCTTTCCCAAACCGTTCACCCCCCAAAAAACGTATATAGGAACTCATAACGATAAAAGAGAAAAAAACAAGTATGATGATGAAAAATAAAATGTATGAAAAATAAGTAAATCCTGCGCCATATTTTTGGAAGTAAAGAGTGATACGAGGCGAGCAAAATTCGGTGGTCATGTAGCTAATAAGGAATTAATTAATTATTATGACGAACCAGTTTTACTTCAGTGAATGCACGGCCAGCCTTTCTGTTTTTTGCCGGCACGAGTAAAGTTGAGAGAGTGAACGGGTGAGTGAGCGAGTGTGAGTGAGTGAGTGAGTGAGTGAGTGAGTGAATGGGAATGGGATAGTGAGTACGTTAGTGAGTGGGTGAGTAAATGTGAGTGAGTGAGAGTGATTGTGAGCGAGGGAGAGTGAGTGAGTGAGTGAGTGAGAGTGAATGGGAATGGATGAGTGAGTAAGTTAGTGAGTGGGTGAGTGAGTGTGAGTCAGTGAGAGTGAATGGGAATGGATGAGTGAATAAGTTAGTGAGTGGGTGAGTGAGTGTGAGTGAGGGAGTGAGTGTGAGTGAGTGAGAGTAAATGAGAATGAGTGATTGAGTGAGAGAAATACTGAGTGACTGAGTGATTATGCATATTTAGATTAGATAAAGTAAAGACAGATAGATATTTAGATAGAGAGCAATTGAATGAGATTTAATGAAGAAATAAAAAAAAAGTGAGTGATTATATGAAGGGGTGAGTGAGTACGGGTTAGATTTAATGAAATAAGGATTGACAGATAGATAGACTGACCGAGCAAGCGAATGCCTTAGATTTAATGAAGAAATAACAGTGAGTGCATAAATTACTAAATGTGGGGTTAAGCTTGATGAGGTAGAGAGAGAGAGAGAGAGAGAGAGAGAGAGAGAGTTAGAATTAATGAAGAAATAAAAAAAAAAGTGAGAGTGAGAGAAAGAGAGGGAATGAGAGAGTGGAAATGAAATATCCGACGCACGCACGCACGCACACACGCACACACGCACACATGCTCGCTTCAGAGATAAAAGATAATTTCGTGAGACCGTCCACAGGTGAGCGCCAAATTTGATCAAGGCAGTCAGGTGTGCCGGCAGGTGAGGTATGTAGCAGCGGCGCTCAGATCACACGACCTTGTATCTGAAAAATTCTGCTCCAATATACCCCTCAGCCCACTCCCCTCTTCTCCCTCCTCTTCTTTTTACTCCTTCTTCGATGCCTACGCCTGATTTCCTTCTCCTTCTCGTCCTCGTCCTCCTCATCCTCCTCTTTCTCCTCTTTTTTTCTGTACATCTACGTCTGATCTCTTTCTTCTACCTTTTCTTCTTCTCCTTCTTTCCCTTTTCAATCATCTAGTATTCTCATCCTTTTCTTCTTCCTTCTCCTGCTCTTCCTACACCTACGTCTGATCATCTCTTCCTCCTCCTCCTCCTTCTCTTCTCCTAAACATACTTCTATTCTTTTCATCCATTTTCTTTTTCTCCTTCTCTTTCACTTCTCTCCTCCTTCCCATTCTTATTAATTCCTCCTTCCTCCTCCTCCTTCCTCCTCCTTCTGTTCTGTCTCTCCCTCCTCGTTTTCATATTTTCATCCAAGTTCTCTTCCTCCTCCTCCTTCTCCTCTTTCTACTCTTCATCATATTTTATCCTCCTCCAAAATCTTTACCTCCTCCTTCTCCTCCTCCTCCTCCTCCTCCTCCTCCTCCTCCTCCTCCTCCTCCTCCTCCTCCTCCTCCTCCTCCTCCTCCTCTTCCTCCTCTTCTTCCTTCTTCTTTATGTCTATCTATTTTTCAGTATATCATTTTCTTTACCCTACTTTCTCTACTCTCTTCCTTGCCTTCTATAGATTATCGCATCGTATCCTCCTCCTCCTCCTCCTCCTCCTCCTCCTCCTCCTCCTCCTCCTTCTCCTCGTCTTCCTTCACCTCCTCCTTCATTGGCTCTCCTGCTTTGAGCCCTCTGCTTCCTCTCCTTCACTTGCTATTTTTATTCTCCGTCGATTGGCTTTACACAGTCAGGAGGAGGAGGAGGAGGAGGAGGAGGAGGAGGAGGAGGAGGAGAAAGAAGGGTTGGTGATGGTGCTGCTCAGTGCGGAAAGAATATAAAAAAAAGAACGACGAGGTGGAGGAGGAGGAGGAGGAGGAGGAGGAGGAGGATACGAAGAAAAGGAAAAATCGAAGAAGTCAAATAGGAAAAGATTGAAAGATAAGAAGAAAAAGAAGACGAAAGAAGAAGACGACCAAAGAAAAAAAAATAGAGAATGAGCTGGAAGTAAGGAAGCAAAAGATGGAGGAGGAAGAGGAGAAGGAGATGTCGGAGAAAAAGATGAACGAGTGGGAAGCGGAGGAGGAGGAGGAGGAGGAGGAAAATTAAGAGTTGAAGAAAGAAGAAAAAGAAACAGGAAATTGGGGAGAGGACGAAGACGAAGAAGATGGAGGAGGAAGGGGAAGAGAGAGGAGTTTGCTGAGAAAGAAAAAGAAAGGAGAAGGAGGAGAAGGAGGAGGAGGAGGAAGAATGTGAGTTGAGAAGAAAGAAAAAGAATCAGATGAAGTACATAGCAAAGAAGAAGAAGGAGAATGCAAATAAGACGAATAATTGATTAAACAAACGAAGAAAAATATGGAAGAGGAGGAAAAGAAGATAAAGGAGGAGGAGGAATATTTAATCGTTGGGGAAGGAGAATGATGAAAAAATGAAGATGGAGGATGATGAAAGAGGTATTGGTGGGGAAGAACGAAGAAGATGGAGGAGGGAAATGAGGAGGAGGGAGAGAAAGAAGAGCTTGAGGACAGGACGGAAAAGATGGAGGAGGAGGAGGAGGAAGAGGAGGAGGAGGAAGATAAAGAAAATATGTTTGACGACACGAGAAAATGCGAGAAATCAGAAACAAAACGAGAAAGAAAAAGCAGATAGAGTAAAAAAAAACGGTAAAAAGCTAAACAAGAATAAAAGATGATAAAATATAGCTAGGAAAAAAGAGAAGTTAAGCAAATAATAATAACGTAGAGAGAAGAGAAGGAGGAGAAAGAGGAGAGGAAAGAGAGGAAGAAGAAATAAGAGTAAGATGAAGGATTAGATGGTGGAAAGGGGAAAGACGACAGAGGAAGATGATGCTGAGGAGGAGGAGGAGGAGGAAGAGGAGGAGGAGGAGGAGGAGGAGGAACCGACACCGTGTGAGCCAAACAGACACAGGCGTAAAGGTGTGATGGGACGCAGGTAAATCCAACATGGCGGCGAGGAGTCTTATTAAATTGAACGAGTTGTTTCCGTCTTTTTAAACACTGCAAGAAATTATTAGACGTGACGGACGGGGTGTGTTTCGTCTCTCTCTCTCTCTCTCTCTCTCTCTCTCTCTCTCTCTCTCTCTCTCTCTCTCTCTCTCTCTCTCTCTCTCTCTCTCTCTCTCTCTCTCTCTCTCTCTCTCTCTCTCTCTCTCTCTCTCTCTCTCTCTCTCTCTCTCTCTCTCTCTCTCTCTCTCTCTCTCTCCTTCGGCCAGTCATCAGAGTAACTTTTATAACAAATACAGAAAAGCTTGAGGAAAGAAGAGAGAGAGAGAGAGAGAGAGAGAGAAGGGGAGTGGAGGAAAAAGAGAAAGGAGTAATGGAATGCTAGAGAAGGAAAGAAATTTGAGTGACTGAAGGAGAAATTTAAGGAAGGATATCCTATTGTGTGTTCGAGAGAGAGAGAGAGAGAGTAAACAGACTGACAGGCAGATGCAATTACAATAACGAGTGAACAGACATACACATATACAGACAAACACATTCCCAGACAGACAGACAGAAAGACAGACGGACAGGACAGACAGGCAGACAAACAGACAGGTAAGGCAGGTGTGTCTGACGTAAGGTAAAAAGGAGTCAAGGAAACCAGACAAAGGTGGACATTTTAATGTCGCTGAAGTCTTAAAAAAGTAGACAGGGATGGAGAGGAAAATGGGAAGAAGACGAAGGAGGAAAAGAAGATGGAGGAGGAGGAGGAGGAGGAGGAGGATTACATGATGGAGAAGAAAAAGTACAGGAGGAGGAGGAGGGGGGAAGAGGAGGAGGAGGGGGCGGGGGTGGAAGTGGAGGTGAAGTAGAGAGAAGGGTTACGAGAAAGTGAAGAAAAAATAGTGGATGAGAGGAGGAGGAGGAGGAAAGGAAAGATGCAGATGTCGGAAGTGTAGAAGGAGGAAGAGGTGATGTATGAGGAGGAGGAAGAGGAGGAAGAGGAAGAAAAAGAAGAGGAAGAGGAGGAAGAGCAAACACAAGAAGAACGAGAACAAGAACAAGAAAGAGGAGGAGTAGGAAAAGAAGAGGAAGAAGAGCAAGAACAAGAAAAACAAGCACAAGAACGAGAATAAGTAAGAGGAGGAGGAGGAGGAGGAGGAGGAGGAGGAAACATGGAAACATGGACTAGCAGGCAGCAGAAAGCCTGTTGGCTCTTTACTAGGCTGCCTGGGTTCAGTGATTTAATCAATCCGTTTGCCATAGGAGTGGCTTGCAGGGAAGGATTAAAGCACTTGTGTACCTACTCTTGGGAACGTTCAGTTCCCAAGTGGCGATCAATGCGTTTCTTGAAGGAGTTGATGGTTTCTGCGCTACCCACTTCTGAAGGAAGGCTGTTCCAGTGGCGAACTACTCTATTTGAGAAATAACTCCTGCCGATGTCGGTATTGCATCGCTTTGCTTGAATTGTTTTTCCGTTGTTTCTTGTTCTCAGGTTAGTTTGTAGCGTGAAGAGTTTGGAGTGATCAACGTTGCTGAGCTTGTTCAGGTACTTAAAGACTTGTATCATGTCTCCTCGCAGGCGTCTCTTTTCCAACGTGAAGAGGTTGAGTCGCTCGAGTCGTTCTTCATAGGGTTTCGTCCTCAGTGATGGTATCATCTTCGTGGCGCGGCGCTGTACTCTATCAAGTAATTCAATGTCTTTCCTGTAATTAGGAGACCAGAATTGCACGGCGTATTTCAGGTGGGGCCTTACCAGCGAATTATACAAGGATAACATAACTCCCGGCGTCTTGTATTCGAAGTTCCTCGATATGAACCCAAGCATTGTATTGGCTTTCTTACAGGCGGACTTGCAGTGTTTTGTTTGTTTCAAGTCACTGCTGATGGTGACCCCGAGGTCTCTTTCCTCTTGCACAACATGTAGTGGTTCGCCACCCATGTGGTATATGTGGTTGCTGTTTCTGGATCCGATATGCATTACTTTACATTTGGCAGTGTTGAAGGACATCTGCCATTTTTCTGACCACCGAGTGATCTGGTCCAGGTCTCTCTGGATAATTTCGCAGTCTGCCGTCGTGAGGGCCTTCCCACCCACCTTTGTGTCGTCGGCAAATTTTGAAAGATTGGATTTTAATCCTAGTTCTAGGTCGTTGATATATATGATGAAAAGTATGGGTCCCAGCACTGACCCCTGTGGCACTCCACTTGTCACCGGGAGGAGAGAGGAGGAGGAGCAAAAACAAGAAGAACAAGAACAAGAACAAGAAAGAGGAGGAGTAGGAAAAGATGAGGAAGAAGAGCAAGAACAAGAAAAACAAGCACAAGAACGAGAATAAGTAAGAGGAGGAGGAGGAGGAGGAGGAGGAGGAGGAAGAAGAGCAAAAACAAGAAAGAGGAGGAGGTGGAGGAAAGGAAGAGGAAGAAGAGTAAGAACAAGAAAAAACAAAAACAAGAACGAGATCAAGTAGGAGGTGGAGGAGGAGGAGGAGGAGGAGGAGGAGGAGGAGGAGGAGGAGGATCAGAGAGAGGTGGACGTGGTAAGTAATTCTCCATCAACTAACGGAGGGAAAGTTGGAGATAACTGAAGGTCTTTCTTAGGTCGTGTCTCTTTGGAGGAAAGTTTCTCTCCCAAGAGCCTGGAGAGAGAACCCTTTGCGTGCGGTCTCTCTCTCTCTCTCTCTCTCTCTCTCTCTCTCTCTCTCTCTCTCTCTCTCTCTCTCTCTCTCTCTCTCTCTCTCTCTCTCTCTCTCTCTCTCTCTCTCTCTCTCTCTCTCTCTCTCTCTCTCTCTCTCTCTCTCTCTCTCTCTCTCTCTCTCTCTCTCTCTCTCTCTCTCTCTCTCTCTCATTTTTTTCAGAGAGAGAGAGAGAGAGAGAGAGAGAGAGAGAGGACGGCTTTTTCTTTGCATACGTTATTGCAGAAAGTTAGAATCTGTATGTATGTGTGGAAAGTGTATATTTGTGTGTGTGTGTGTGTGTGTGTGTGTGTGTGTAAGGGAATGTAATAATGCCTCGCTTTCTACGTCGTAATTTCTCCTCTTTTGACAAATTACGTTCTCGTGTTATTTCGTTCTCAAGTGTAGCGGATGTTGTTACCTCGAATTGCATTTACTTTAGCTATTAATATTGTTTTTGTTTCTTCACTTTGTACCGGAGCTGGGTTTTTTTTTTGTTATTGTTGTTAGCAAGGAACTTCATATCTCTCTTCTACATTTGTATTTTCCGTCTCACTTTGATGATAATAGTTCCATCACCCTTTTCCATTTTCTTGTTTCTTACCGTCGTTATTTCCCATTATTTTCCTTCACCTTCAATCTCCTCGAGGATTTAAAATGATTATGTTGTTTTTCCCTCAAGCTTTTAGTACTTCCTTTCCTGATTTCCTTTTTTTTTTTTCCTCTCAACAAGCTTCGTTTTCAATTCCATGTAAGTCTTTTGATATCTCTCTGAGGGTTGACTTTCTTCCCCAGAGTTATGGAGTATTTTTTAAGGCTGTTATTTTTTCTTTTCTTTTTTCTTGAGCGTTTTGTTTGAAGGATTATCTTTTTTTATTCCGTTCTTCTTTTATCCTCGTTTTTTGCTATTCGTTCTCTCAATTCCTGTCGTTTCACACTCTTTCTTCCCCCTCCCTTTCTTCCTTTTCACTTCTTTTATTCATAGTCATCTCTCTCTCTCTCTCTCTCTCTCTCTCTCTCTCTCTCTCTCTCTCTCTCTCTCTCTCTCTCTCTCTCTCTCTCTCTCTCTCTCTCTCTCTCTCTCTCTCTCTCTCTCTCTCTCTCTCTCTCTCTCTCTCTCTCTCTCTCTCTCTCTCTCTCTCTCTTTCCCTTTCTTTCTTTCTCCACATTTCTTCTTTTTCTTTTCCCTTTCCTTTCTTCTCTTCCTCCCTTCTTCCCCCTCTCTCTTTTTTCTTTCTTTCCTTCTCTTCCCCTCCTTCTCTCCCTCAAGTCTCCCCCTATCTCTCTCCCTTTTCACTTCATTTGGTCATTGTCATCCCTCTCTCTCCTCTCTTCCCTTCTTCCTCCTTTCTTCCCTCCTCTCTCCCCTCTCTCCTCTCCTTCTCCTTCTCTCTCTCCTCTCTCTCCCTCTGTCTCCCTTTACTCTCTATTCTCCCTCCTCCTCTCTCCTCCACATAGTTTTGTCTATAGTCTCGGAGGCCCCCTGTGCATCCTCCTTCTCCTCCTCCTCCTCCTCCTCCTCCTCCTCCTCCTCCTCCTCCTCCTCCTCATTCTGAACCCACAACACGCACTTATTTTCTCTATAGCCTCTTCATTCCTTTTTTGTTCTTTCTTCCAAGGAATGTTCCTCTTCCATACCTTCCTCTCCTTCCTTTCTCCCTCCCCCGCTCCCTTCTTCCTCCCTTCCTCTACCTCTCTCCTCCCTGTTTTTGCTTCCTCTCTCCCTTCCTCTGGCCTCATATCTAGTTTCTTTCTCCCTCTCCCGTGTGTCTCCTTCCTTCCTTCCTTCTTCCATCCCTCCTTCCTCTAGTTCCTTTCATCCTTCTATTTCTCTCAGCTTTTCTTTCTTTATTTTTTATTCCTATCCCTCGCTTCGTATTCCCTTCGTCTTTCTCTCCCCCTGTATCTACACGTCAATCTCCTTTTCCCTTTTACTGTTTTTTTTTCTCTCCTCCTTACCTTTTTTTTTTCTACCTCGCGCTTGTCCTCTTCTTTCATTTCTCTCTCTCTCATCCCTTCATTCCCCCGAACCCAAGCACTCCTGAACCAACATTCTCTCGTACCTTCCATCCTTCTCCTCTTCTTCATTACCTCTTTTTCATCACCTCTTTTTCTTCAGTCATTTCCGATGGACTCCCAGCTCAGATGTCCTCCTTTCCTGCTTCCTTCATTAAATTCTGTACCTCTTCTGTCTACGTTAACTCTTTTACTCAACCCATTCTTTCATCTTTTTCCCTTCCGTCACAACCCACTCACTGTCTCCTTATCCCTCTCTTCGTCTCTCTCTCTCTCTCTCTCTCTCTCTCTCTCTCTCTCTCTCTCTCTCTCTCTCTCTCTCTCTCTCTCTCTCTCGCTCTCTCTCTCTCTCTCTCTCTCACTCTTCTGGCGCCTAATGAGTGGGGATGAAGAGTGACCGTACCTCCCCCGGGACTGTCTCGAAGGTGGCGCTGTGTCTCAAAAACTGCCGCCGCCACATCCTACTCTCGGGACGGTCGTGGCGAGAATGGAGAAATAAATGGCTTGTTGGAGGAAGGAAGTGGCTGTTGGTGTTAGTGTTAGCGTGGTTGGGGGGAAGGAATAGTGGGGGGGGTGTTGTTGTTGTTTTAATTGTGTTGTTGTTTGTTTGGTGGAGGTGTTAGGGTGCGGTAGTGAGTGGGTGGTGGTTTGTGAATGGTTGTAGTTTGGTGGTGGTAATGGTGGTTGTGAGTTGTGGTTGATGTCTTTGGTTTGGTTGGTGGTTGTCGATGTTGTTGATCTGTTTGGTTGTGAGATGGGTGTGGTTGCTATTATGGTTGCTGTTGGGTAATTGTTGTTGTTGTTATAGCGGGTGGGCAGTAGTGGTTGTTGTTGTTGCTAACGTCTGTTCAACCGATGGGATCCTGTGACGCCTTGGCAGTGTTTGTCAGGTCTATTCTGATTGGTTCGATCCCTCTCTGGCTCTCATGAAGGTTGTATGTCAGTGTCACACATGTTCCCATGCTTCATTTTTTTAATCATTTGTCTTAGCTCATCCCTTATGCAAGATAGACAGTTTTGATTGGCACTGTGTCGAAGGCAAAATGTTAATAATTTGTTAACGAACAGTCTAAGTAAACCTCCTGCCACATTTAACATCAACAGACTAATTAGCCTAAGTTTTTCCACCAAGGTTTTCACCAGATTGTCACCAACTTCCCAATGCCTGCAAGAATAAGTGTGTTTGTTACAAGCGAAATGTTACGAAGGCAGTGACTCGATTAACTCTACGGACACAGCCCGTCACGTTTACATTACTCAACGGCTCTAACACGCCGTAACCAATGCTCATGCACTTAGTTTTGCTTCTGAGTCCCCCACCAACTTTGATTTATAAGTTAAATTGGTTTATTTCAGCACTGATTTAAAAGATTCTTACAAATTTCGATGATATGTAAAAGATATATACCTTTTCAGAGCTGGTCTTTCAGTCTATACTTGTCACACTTTTTTTTACTTTTTTTTCTTTCATTTTTTACTGAATCTTGTCAAACATGTGTGAATGTTTAAAACCACTTCTGAGTTAACTCTGGCAACCTGTAGATATCCATCGTGAATAAGTGTTGAGCTAAGGCAAGTAATGAGGGAACATGTAGTAATAGAGCAGGTGTGACTGACAAACAACCTTTTCAGTGCGAGAGAGGAATCCAGGCAATCAGGAAAGGCGTGACAAAAAACAACCAGGCGACGGAGGAACATTTCATTTGAACAGACTGTAATTGGTGGTTGTGAGCGGGTGGTGGTTGTGTGGTTGGTCGGTATTTATCTTTGTTATTTCTTATTTCGTTCAATGTCCTTGTCTCGACTATGTTCTCGTATATGTATATTTAATTTCAATGCATTTCTCTTATTTTCCTTTCCCTGCTTTTCTTTTATCATTATTATTACCATCCTCACCACCACCATCATTATTATTACTACTCTCATCATCACCACCTTCATCTTCTTAGCCATCATCACCATCTTCATCTGCTTAACCATCATCATCACCACCTTCATCTTCTTAACCATCATCACCACCACCTTCATCTTCTTAACCATCATCATCACCACCTTCATCTTCTTACCTAACCATCATCATCGCTGCCGCTTATTCAACTATTACACCGGAGAATGGTGCTTGGGGTAAGGGCGCCTAAGGGTTAAGGAGGCGTGTTATCGCTCCCTCCATGTGGCTTAGCAGCGTTTTTCCCCGCGCGTTCCTGTTATGCTTTTGACTCACATTCGCTTTGCCTTTCCTTTTTCTCCTCGTTATTTCTGATTCTCGCTTCATGCATTATTTTGTACGACTCTCCATTATTATTCCCTGTTCTGCATTCCTCTTTCATTTTTTCCTTCCTTTATTAGCCTCGTTTTTAGCTTCATTCCTTCTTTCTTTCATTCTTTCTTTCTCTCACTCACTCTGTCTCTTTCTCTCTTTTTTTATTTGTTTTCCATTTTGCTTTCTTTTCCTACTTTTCCTCTTATCTTCTTTCTTTCTCTCTCTTTCTTTGATGTACTGTTATTGTTCTCGTTCCATCATTCTCCTCCCTTTTCGTCTCATAAACGCATCATGTTTTGCTTCCTCATGTTATTCTCTCTCTTTCTGACTTGTTTTCTTCCTCTATCTTGCTTTCTTCCTTCCTTTCCTTTATCAGCTTTTCTTTTTATTATTCTCTTTCTCTTATTCTCTTTGTTTGTCTCGTTTTCATTAATCCATCATGTTTTGCTTCGTCATAATACTCTCTCTTTCTTTCTGACTTGGTTTCTTCCTCTATTATGCTTCCTTCTTTCCTTTCCTTTATTAGCTTTTCTTTTTATTATTATCTTTCTCTTATTCTCTTTGTTTGTCTCGTTTTCTTTAATTTATCATGTTTTGCTTCGTCATAATACTCTCTCTTTCTTTCTGGCTTGTTTTCTTCCTCTATTATGGTTCCTTCCTTTATTTCCTTTCCTTTATTAGTTTCGGCTATTTTTTTGGTTATTGTTCCATTATTCTCTTGTTTTTGGCCTCATCTAATTTATCTTGTTTTGCTTCGTTATTTTAAATTCTCTTTCCAGCTTGTTGTCTTCCCTTATTACGCTTCCTTCCTTCACTTCCTTTCCTTAATTAGCTTCGTTTTTCTTTGCTATTCTCTTTTCATCACTTTCGTCCTTTTGGTCTTAATACATGGTGCTCTCCTTCGTCACATTAATCTCTCTCGTTCTAGCTTGTATTTCTTCCTCTATTACGCTTACTTTAGCTTCCCTTGACTCCTTCCATTCTTCCCTTTCTTTTGCTTCATTATCTTCAGTTATTATCTCTTTAGCTTGTATTTTTTTTTCATGACTAAAGACTTGGTGCTGTGCTTTCGTCTTTCCTCTGTGACGTTCTTTCTTTCACAATTCCTCTATTTTTTCTTTTACTTTTAATCCTTTTTATTGCTCCGTATTCTGATTTCTCTCATTAGTTTTCTTCTTTCAGTATTATTCTTTTTTTTATGTTTTCGTCTTTCTTCCTTTCATCATTCTCTTTGGCCTTGTTCCTTTATCCATTATTCAACCTCTTTTTTATTCGTTTTTCTCGTAATTTTTCTATATTCTTTATTTTCTTGGTTTTTTCATTATTGCCTCCTCGTCATTCATCTCTCCTTCATTATTTCGTCTGGTTTGTATTTTCACCTCACATTTGTTCCCTTTTTTATGCCCTTGAACTGACTCCTTTGCTGTAAAACAAAATCAACCTCTTTTTTTTAATCGTTTTTCCCGTGATTTTTCTATATTCTTTATTTTCTTGTTTTCTTTCATTATTGCCTCTTCATCATTCATCTCTCCTTCATTATTTCAACTGGTTTGTATTTTCACCTCTTTGCTATTTATTTTTCCATCGTTCCCTTTATTTTGCTTTCACACCAGTCATTATTCTTTCCGTTTAATTAATTTCACTATGGCTCATGCTTTGAAGTTCTTTCTTTCTTTCATTATTCTCTTTGCCTCGCTTTCATCTTTCCGTTACGCTCCTGATCCATCACCTCCCCATGTCGCCGTTCTTGCTTTTTTCCTTTGCGTTTGTCTTCCTCGCGTCGCTTCATCATATTTATTGTTTCTCCTGTTGCGTCTCATATTTTCCTCTCTTGTATTCTCGTCTCATATTAATTTATACTTTTCTCTGCGTTGGGGGGCGCGAGGCAGCACGTTAATCCTTCTCACAAAGCAAATTCCAAGAAGGAAATTATTACGCCGATAAATTCCGCACAAACATGAAACAAAGGAAATGAGGAGAGAGAGAGAGAGAAAGAGAGAGAGATAGAGAAAGCGAGTTCTAGTTTTCAAAGGGAATCTGAACTCATCCTTATGAAGTCTCACTAAAGAAAAAGGAGAAATTAAAACCCCTTTCCCGATGTCTTTTGAAGTGCGAAAAATGTGGAATCCAAACCCGTTTACACACCTCATTTATTTGGGAAGAGTATTCAATCTTTTATTTATATATTTTAACACGAATATTCACGAGCATCATATCTCTTAATAACCTCCACTCCTACTCGCAAAGGAACTGAAACTCCCTTTATAATCCTTCCGCGAATTCAAAAGGGATTCCAGACCCCTTAATAAACCACTCCAACTTGGGTTTCAATCGCGTGTTCAAAACCTGTTTGTTAGGCAGACTTGGCGCGCCCCGGGGCAGACGAGGAGGAGGAGGAGGAGGAGAAGGAGAAGGAGGAGGAGGAGAAGTGAGTGAATAAGCAGAGGAGGAGGAAACGAAGGAAAATGAAGAAAAAAAAGAGGATGAAAATTTGGGGGTGCAGAAAGACGAAAAAGAGAGTTTGGAAAATAATGTGGAGAAGGAGGGGGAGGAGAAGGAGAAGGAGAAGAAGAAGAAGAGGGAGGGAGAAAGAGCAGAGGAGGAGGAAGAAGCGAATATGGAAAAGGATGTGGAGGAGGAGGAGGAGGAGGAGGAGAAAATGAGATGGCGAATGGAAAGAAAAAAGGTAGAAAGGCAGGGTAGGGAGGGAGGGAGGGAGGAGTGCCAACCTGCCCCTCTCCCTCTCCCCCACTTACCTCCCCCTTCCCCCCTTCCCCCCTTTCTCAGGTAAACTCCCATCACACCGGAGTCACGTTCGAGCCCTCCAGGTGCAATTATTAGTCAGCTCCGCCCAGACACAGGTGACTAGGGGGGGTGGGGGAGAGGGAGGGGGGAGGGAGATCCAGGGTCTTGTTAATTGGTTCACGGCCTCGCTTTTCCTCCCTCTCACAGTCTTTATCTTTTTTTTCTCTATCTCTCTGTTTGTTTATTTTTTATCTCTCTCTCTCTATTGATTGTGGAGGTCATTAGTGTGTCCTATTGTTGTATTGTTAATTGTGTTTTACTGCCCACCTCTGCGTTTCTCTCCTTCTCTCTCTCCCTCTCTCATTCTTTTTTTTGCTTCATTCTTTTTCTTTCTTTCATAATCTCTCTCTCTCTCTCTCTCTCTCTCTCTCTCTCTCTCTCTCTCTCTCTCTCTCTCTCTCTCTCTCTCTCTCTCTCTCTCTCTCTCTCTCTCTCTCTCTCTCTCTCTCTCTCTCTCTCTCTCTCTCTCTCACCCACGCTCTCCCTCTCCCTCCCTCTCCCTCTCTCACTCATTCTCACACTCGCTCCCTCCCTACCTGCTCTTCATAATCGCCGGTGCGTGACACTCGTGTATTACAGCCCAGCAGGTGATGTATTGTTATTAGTTACGGGTTGAATTTTGTGCGTGGGACTGCTAGTGATCTGCTCAGGGGGACGGAGATATTGTTCTGGCAGGTATTATTTTTACTACTACTACTACTACTACTACTACTACTACTACTACTACTACTACTGCTATTGCTACTGGTGCTGCTATTTACTGCCACTCTACTGGTACTCTCTCGTCCGTAGTTTAGTTTTTTTTCTTTAGTCATCCCTTCGCGCAACTTTCTCCCCCAAATTTCATCAACCCCATTTTCTTTCCCTCCTTTTCCTTCCTCTCCTGGGTCACGCGGTAAGGAAATGGCGCCTAATTTATCAGGGGAGTCTTCGTTAAAGGAGTTATTACGTTCACTTTCCTCTGTCTCTCCTTTTCTCTCTCTCTCTCATTCGTCTTCCATCGTTTATTCTTCCTCCTCCTTCTCCTTCTCTTCTATATTCCTTTCCTTTCTTTTTTTCCATTCTCTGTCTCCTTGTCTGTCTCGCTCTCGGTCCTTTCTTCTCCTTCCTCCATTCTTTTTTTCCCTCTTCCTATGCATCTTTATCATTGTCCTCCTCCTCTTTCTTCCCTTCACCTCCTCCATTTCCCTTTCCTCTCATTATTTCATCCTCTCCCTCCCTCTCATTTGTCAGTCTTTTCCTATTGTTCCTTTTTCTCCTCCCTCTCCTCCTCCTCCTCCTCCTTTAAGACCCCAAATGGTGGAATAACGAAATTAAAAATAACCTCTCTATTAAAAACGCGTATACAGTAGATACATATCAACCCAGAGTGAGGCTGACAAACTAGAGTTTGACAGAGTTCGCCGCGAAACAAAGATATTAATAATACAAAGCAAGAAAAATCTTGAAGAATGTATAGGGGAAACAAGTAAATCTAATCCTAAAGAATTTTTTAGCAATTTCAAGATAAGTGGTAAAAGATTATCTTCGCACAAAACCAAACACTTCTTCAATCTAGTCGTTAATGTTTGGAACTCTCTATCCTGTGATGTCGTTGATAGTACAACAGTTACGTCCTTCAAAAATAGATTAGACTAGTATTTTGAATCCAACCAGCAACTAAGATATTACTCATTGTCGTAATAACGTTAAGTTCTTTCGAATACTGGTGTCCTTGTCCGCTTTTATCACCCGGTTAT
Organism: Eriocheir sinensis; assembly: GCF_024679095.1. Taxonomy (NCBI): domain Eukaryota; kingdom Metazoa; phylum Arthropoda; class Malacostraca; order Decapoda; family Varunidae; genus Eriocheir; species Eriocheir sinensis. Next base: position 14,496,524 of record NC_066517.1, on the reverse strand, counting down.
TGGTAGCAGTAATGGTAGTTCTTTCTTCTTTCCTACATAATTTCAATGCAGTTTTTCCATGCTGCATGGTTCTTTTTCCTTTCCTGCCAGCTTTGGCTGGAGGGATGGGGGGGTGGGGAGGAGCATTCGCCTTTGCTGTCCTTCATCTTGCCCCCTTTGATTAGATAGTTAGTGTAACTTGTCACAAACAGCCTCGTAGGGACCATCAGGCCTGCTGTTGTTTGTTCTTACTTTGTGTTTCTTTGTGTTCCTCCTCCTCCTTCTCCTCCTCCTTTTCCTCCTCCTCCAAATTTATCTTCCTTTACAGTTTCCTTCATCCTTTTTTCGAGTCCCTTCTGCTATGTAAATCTCCCAATTCCTCCCTTCTTTCACTCTCTCCCTCCCTCCTTCCCTCCGTGTCCTCCTCCCTCCGTCTCTCCCTCCCTCCACCTCTCCGTTTCCCCTCCCTCACACCCCCTCAATCTTTACATAATCTCCTCGTCTTCCTCCCCCTCCCTTCTTCCTGTCCTCCTCCTCCTCCTCCTCCTCCTCCTCCTCCACCACCACCACCTTTTCCGCCTCTTATTTCTTTTCTTCGCGCAGTTTATTTGTTTATTATTTTCACAGCTCTCATGTTTTCCTCACTCGTTCTTCCTCCTCCTCCTCCCCCTCCTCCTCTTCCCTCTCCTGCTCCTCTTCCTTCCCTTGCTCCTCTTCCTTCTCCCCGTTCTCCTCCTCCTCCTCTTCCTCTGCTTTACTTGTATTTCTTTCGCTTCCAAACTCAAAATCGTTTCTTCAATACTTCCTTCTCCTTTTTCTCCTCCTCTTCCTCTTCCACCTCCTTCTCCTCTTCGTCGTCCTCCTTCTACTCCTTCACCTCCCTGTCTTTTCTTTCCCTTCATCTTTTTTTTTCTAGTCCTTTGGTGAGTCTATTGTTATCATTAACCTTTTGGATGTATTACTTTCTTCCTCTTCCTCTCCCTTCTCTCCTCCTCCTCCTCCTCCTCCTTCTCCTCCTCCTTCAGCTCTCTTTCTCCTCTTCCTCCTCCTTCTCCTCCTCCTCTTCTCACGCTTCCCCACTTTGTATCTTTTCCTCTCGAACCTCCTTTTGTTTGTCTTTTGTTTTTCTCTCCAATAGACTTAACCCATCCTCTCCCTCCTTCTTTTCCTCCCTCCCTCCATACATCCCTCCCGCCCCCCCTCCCCCTCTCCCTCCCTCACTAGCTCACTTCCTTCCCGTATCCCTCTCTTCTTCCCTTCTTCTCTCCCACCTTTCCTCCTTCCTCTTTTCACTTTACTCCTTTCCCCGTTTCTCTCCATTTCTCTCTTTCTCCTTCCTGGTTCTCTTACACCACCTTCTCTTCCCCTCCACCATTCTTTTCTCCCTTACTTTCCTCTCTCCATCCCTCCCTGCTTCCCTCCTTTTCTCACTCTCCCTTACTACTTCACTCCCTCTCTCCCTCTCCCTCCCTCCCTCCCTCCCCTTAACCTTTGCTTCTACTACCAACACTTATTTTTTTCTACCAATAATCTCTCTCTCTCTCTCTCTCTCTCTCTCTCTCTCTCTCTCTCTCTCTCTCTCTCTCTCTCTCTCTCTCTCTCTCTCTCTCTCTCTCTCTCTCTCTCTCTCTCTCTCTCTCTCTCTCTCTCTCTCTCTCTCTCTCTCTCTCTCTCTCTCTCTCTCTCTCTCTCTCTCTCATTTTTTCTTCCTATCTACATTCCCAACTCAAAATTTACCCTTCTTTCTATTTTATTTATTTTTTCTCAATTATTTATCCCAGCCTTTCTCTCTCTCTTTTTGATCTTTTCCTTCCACTCTTCCTCTCTCCACTTTCTCTCCCTCTCCTTGTTTTTTCCTTCCTCTTCTCCAGTTTTCTTGCCCGCTTGCATTCCCAATTTTCATTTGTATTCCTTCTCTATTCTTCCATTCTCCCTTCTTTCCGCTCTTCCTCCCTCCTTGCTTCCTCCCTTTACTGATATTCCGTCTTATCTTCTTCCCATCCAGTTTTTTTTTCCTTCCTCCTTCCTTAATTTCTTCCTTGATAACTTCCTTCTCTTTTCCTTCCCTCTCCTTGTTCTCTTTTTCCACCTTTCTTATCTTATCTCCTTCTCTCCCTTCCACCTTTCCTCCTTCCCTTCCTTTCTTCCTTCCTTCTTTCCCTCTTCTCTCCCTTCCTTCCTCCCTCCATCATTTCTCACGTGCAGCCTCAACCTTTTCAGCTTCCTTCTTAGCATAGGTGTGTTAAGTCAGCGGAAACAGCGAGGCGACACCGCTGCCCTAGTCAAGGTGGTCAAGATAGAAAGATAGATAGATAGACAGACAGATAGATAGATAGAAAGGTAGCGATAGAGGTATATAGATAGAGATAAAAAGAAAAGAAATGAGATACTGATATAGAGTAAAAAAGTTAACGACATAGCAGAGAAAAACAAGTAGAGAGATAGACAAACAGAACGAGACAAAGAAATCGAAAGAAATATAGGAAAAAAAACGAAAAAATAGAGCAAGAATAAAAGAATGAAACGAGCAAACAAAGACAGGTAAACAGACAGACACACACAAGCAGACAAAGAGATCGAAAAAAAAAACACTGGAAGGAAAAAAACTGAGCGAGAGAAAAAATAGAGAGAATGAATCAGTCAAACAAAGAAATACAGATCAGACAGACAGACACAACGAGACAGATAAAGATTAAGAGACAGCGACCAAGAACGAAACAGGTAAGCAAAAGGTGTTGAGGTAAGAGGTAATTAAGGGACATTAAGGTAAAAAAAATGTGAGGGAAGGGTTAAAATTTGCAAGGTTTCAAAGAGGAGAAAATACGAAGGAAAAATATAAAGGAAAAAGAAAAGAAAAAGATTAAAGGTGGTGAAGTAGAGAACGTTCAAGAGAAATTGCATGTTATTTGAGAGAGAGAGAGAGAGAGAGAATATTCACCCATTATTATCATTATTATTATCATCATTATCATCATCATTATCATCATCATTCCATCTGTGTTAATGATTGTGTTTCTCTCCTCCTCAAACACACACACACACACACACACACACACACACACACACACACACACACACAAACAAACAGTGATCCGTCCTGCCCTCTCGGCGCCGCGGTACAACCTGACCATCGTGGCGGGACGCAAGGCTCACCTCACCTGCATCGTGGAGAACCTCAGCGAATACAAGGTGAGCGGGCAGGTGAAGGCGGGGCCGGCGGGCGAGGGTTGTGGCTGTAGTGGTAGTGGTGGTGGTTATATTTCCTCGTGGTGGTGGTGGTGGTGGTGATATTCGTAGATTCGCCTGTTTCATTATTTAGTTTCCTCGTCTCCTTCCCAATTCCATCCGTTTTGCGTTCTTCCTTTCCTTTGTATGTTGGTTCTGATGTGTTAAAAGGTCCATGTAGTGTAAGAAACAGTGTAGGTAGAAGTGCTGGTGGTGATGATGATAAATGTGACAGTAATAGAAGTAGAAGTAATTGTGTGATAGACGTAGTAGTAGCAGTAGTAACAGTAGTTGTAGTAGTAGTAGTAGTAGTAGTAGTAGTAGTGATAATAATAATAGTAACAACGATAATAATAATGATAACCACAATAAGAGTAATGATTATAATTATGGTTGCAGCGTTGATGAAAGAGGCGTGGCATCAGTAATGTGTATGTGTGTAATTACAACTGCATTTATGATTACCAGAGGCTCATATAAATAATAGCGCGGACATTATGCTAAAACACAACGAAATGAAACGCGCGCCATAACGATGCAGGTCCACAGAGAAATAACACATCGATGGTAGAAATCACTGTTATTATAATGAGTAGCGGGACAGTGATGGCGGTGGTGGTGGCGGTGGTGGTGGGTGGTGGTGGTAGGTGGTGGTGGTGGTGGGTGGTGGTAGTGGCGATAGTGGTGGTGGTGGTGGTGGTAGGTGGTGGTGGCGGTAGTGGTGGTGGTGGGTGGTGATGGTAGGTGGTGGTGGTGGTAGGTGGTGGTGGGTGGAGTTCTCTAATGGGTTTCTGTATGATGATGAAAAGCCAGTAATTATGTGGGCTATGCTTTTCCACATTTCCTAAAGGGCGTGCTGTGAGGGACGCGTCGAGGTCATTTGTTGGGTCCAGAAATAATTTGTGTGAATGACTTTTTTCGATGATCTCATATTTATGCTTTAGTCACACATTGAACCGGCGTGAATGTGGTCAGTGTGTCGCTAGGAAGGTGGATAGATGTATGTTTTTTTTTGTCTTTTTCTTCATATCAAGTTGTTTTCTTTTATGTTTTGTTTGTGTTTCCCTCCTCTTTCTTTTTTCTTTTTCTTTTTCCGATTTCCAACTTCCTCCCGGTCTTTTGTCTCTTCTTCCTCGCTTTATTTTCTCTCTTCCTTCCTCCCTCTGCCCTTCTCCCCTCTCTTATATATACCTTTCACTCTGTATCTCTCACGTGCCTTCCTACTCTCTCTCTCTCTCTCTCTCTCTCTCTCTCTCTCTCTCTCTCTCTCTCTCTCTCTCTCTCTCTCTCTCTCTCTCTCTCTCTCTCTCTCTCTCTCTCTCTCTCTCTCTCTCTCTCTCTCTCTCTCTCTCTCTCTCTCTCTCTCTCTCCATTTTTCCTCCTACGTCTCATTCACTTCTCTCCCTTCTTTTTACCTCTCCCGTCCTTCACTGTCTCCTCCTCCTCCTCCTCCTCCTCCTCCTCCTCCTCCTCCTCCTCCTCCTCCTTTTTCTCCTTCTGCACCTTCTGCGTCCCTTCTTGCTCCTTTAGACTCTTCCATTCCCATACTCGCTCGTCTTCTCTCCCTCCCTCCCTCCCTCCCTCTCTCCTATGACCTTTCTCCTTTCTTCGACTTTTCCTTACAAGTCTTCCATCCTCCTGCTCTTTACTCCTTTCGCTTTCAAGTTCCTGCATATTATTATTTCCTTGCTTCTTCTTCCTCTCTCTCTTGGTCTCTCATTCCCTGTTCGTTCATTTTCTTTTTTCGTGTCCTCCTTAGCTTCTTCCTTCCTTGCCCTTGACTATGTGTATCTTCTTCCTGGTTCTCTTTCTTTCTCTTCATGTTGTGTCTACCTTTTCTTTCTTATTTATCTCTATTCTTCTTTTTAATTACCTTCTATTTTCTCTATCCTTTGTTGTTGTCACATTTTTTCATTAATTTTTCCTTTTCTTATGCACTTGTTAAACACTATTAGGTATTACGTATTCATATTTTCCTTATTACCATTTCATTTTCCTCTTATGCCATGTCTCTACACTCATTGTCTGGCGTCTCCCGTTAATGATCTTCCTGTTTTCCTTCCTCCCTTTCTGGCTTTTTTTCCCTTTCTTATGCACTTGTCAAACATTTTTTTTATTTTCCTCTTCCTGTTTCGCCCTCTCTCCTATTACGTATTCATATTTTCCTTATTATCATTTCATTTTCCTCTTATGCCATGTCTGTCTACATTCATTGTCTGGCGTCTCCCGTTAACGATCTTCCTGTTTTCCTTCCTCCCTTCCTTGCTCGCGTTGATCCACCTTCATTTCTCCTCGTATTGCCATGAAGCTCTGGCACCACCACCGCCACCACGCCTCTTCCATCTTCCTTACTCCATCTTCCTTACTCTATCTTCCTGTTTTATCCACTCGGTCCTTCCTCCCTCCTTCCTGTTACTGCGAGCCTCTTCCTACGTCCTTGTCCGTCTTCCCTCTTTCACGCTCTGTCTCCCACAAGCAAGTTAAGTGCTAGGGTTGGGCGGGCGTGTCTTTGTTCCATTATCTTTGTGTGGGAGAAAATATTAATACGTTTTGGGTGTCCTTGTGTGGGTGTTGGTTATGTGTCCGTGTGTGTGATGGTGATGTGTCTGTTTTGTGTAATGTTCTCTCTTGTTTTGTTGGTTTATTTACGTTTGAGTGGTAGTGTGTGCAAGCTGTTATATGGTTCAGGTGTTTCGTGCAAGGTTGATTAGACGGGTTACGTTTTGTTGTTATTGTTACTCATTTGTTTTTAGTAAAGTTCCCCCTTCGTTGCAATTAGAGTCAAAGTGTTAAAAGTTAGAGTTGGAGTGATTGTAATGCGGTTTGTTTGTCATCGTTTTTCCTTTTTGTCTTCTGCACCTCCTCACTTTTATTTATTCTTTTCCGCGTATTTGTTTCTTCCTGGTTGGAGTGTTTGAGTAATGTTCTGCGTGTTAACTCTTCCACTGTATTGAAGGAAGAGGAGGAGGTGCCACAAGAAGAAAGGCAGAAGTAGAGGGAGGAGGAACTAGGGAAAGAGAAGGGATGAGGAGAAAGGGTGCAACAAGAAGAAAGGCAGAAATAGAGGGAGGAGGAACTAGGGAAGGAGAAGGAATAAGGAGAAAGAAGTGGAAAAAAATAATAATAAGGAATACAGGGAGGAGAAGAAGGCATAAGAAGAGAAGGAATAAGAAGAAGGAAGTGGAAAAAACAATAATGATAAGGAATACAAGGAGGAGAAGGCATAAGAAGAGAAGGAATAAGAAGGAAGTGGAAAAAACAGTAATGATAAGGAATACAAGGAGGAGAAGGCATAAGAGGAGAAGGAGAAACAAGAAACGAAGATGTGGAGTATATTCCGTTGCCTTTCTTCGCATCCTCCCTTCCCGGTCGCCTCAGTTATGTTTCTTTATTAATCTTTTCCTTCTTGATTGTATCCTGAGATCATATTCATCCTTATGTCATCCCTACGTTCATGTCGTTTCTCTGTTGTCACCTTAGGAAGACAGTCTGTTCACCCTTCTATTATCCTTTACATCACGTCTTTCTCGGTATAGCAAGGTTAAAAGACCAAGATATAGTATTTCTCATGTATTTTTCTCGCCACACGGCACTTCTTTCATGCTGCTCTCTTCCTCTTTATGCCTCCCTTCCCCCTCGTCTTTCCTCTTACGTTTACATGTTAAGAAGCCAAGCATGCTCCTCCTTACGCCAACCTTCTCTTGTGTCTGTCTTATTTTCATTCGCTCTCCTTTTACCCACTTTAACTTTACTCTCTTCCTCCTCGTACTTTCTTTTCTTCTTATGTTACATTAAAAATCTACTCTGCTCCTCCTTATGGCACTTTTCCTTCATGCCTTTCCTCTTATGTCACGTTAAAAACCCACTCTCTTCCTCCTTATGGTACTCTTTCCTCATGCCTTTCCTCTTATGTCACGTTAAAAAGCCACTCTCTCCTTATACAAACCTTTCCTCGTGTCTTTCCACTCTTGCCACTTACATAAGCCGTTCTGTTTCTCCGCTAGGTGGCGTGGACTCACTACGGCAAGAACGGGCGGGCGGTGCTGACGGTGGACAACTCCGTCATCACCAAGAACCACCGCATCGCCCTACTGCAGGAGCGGGATGGCGCATCGTGGTCGCTGCTGATCAACAACGTCACCACCACCGACCAGGGCAAGTACATGTGCCAGGTGAACTCCAAGCCGCCCGAGAGACTCATCTTTCACATCGCGGTCGAGGGTGAGTGTGTCTCCTTCCTACCTGGGTGTTTGGCGTGGCGTCACTCGTGTGTTTGATGCTGTTGTGCGTGTGTGTTTTGCTAGTTTGTTTGTGTTCACTGGTATTTTACTTTGTGGATGTTGTCTTAGTTTCCTGATGTTTGTTTGTTTTTTTTGCTTTTTTCTTGTGTGCGGCTTATGTTACTCACTTGATTACTGTGTGTGTGTGTGTGTGTGTGTGTGTGTGTGTGTCTGTGCGTGCGTGCGTGCGTGCGTTCTACTTGGCTTTCTAGTGAGTATGGATGGATTATTGGTTTTTATTTTTTTATTTTTTTTTATTTGGTTTGCTAATAGTTTCTTGATAGCTTTTCGGTTTCATTTTTTGTGTTTCTTTAGTGTATAGTTATTCTAGTGTGGATTGTTTCCGTAAGTCATTTTTTGTGTGTGTTTTAAGTGCATGTTTTTTTTGTGTAAGGATTGTATTATATTTTTTTTGTCTGGTAGCGATTGGTGTTTGGCTCCTTGTCGCTTGTGTTCAGTCTTCTGTTTTTCTGTCTTTTCTTTGTCTTGCTACTTTATTGGTTTGTTTGTCTGTTTGAGCGATGTTTTAGAAAGTTTATTCGGTGGGTGAGTGGGTACAACTTGGTCTCTCTCTCTCTCTCTCTCTCTCTCTCTCTCTCTCTCTCTCTCTCTCTCTCTCTCTCTCTCTCTCTCTCTCTCTCTCTCTCTCTCTCTCTCTCTCTCTCTCTCTCTCTCTCTCTCTCTCTCTCTCTCTCTCTCTCTCTCTCTCTCTCTCTCTCTCTCTCTCGTCTTTGATTATGTTCTCGAGCTGTTTTTTTTCTTCGCTTTCTCTTTTTTTCCAATTCTTTGATCTCCATTTCCATTATTTCGTTTTTTCTTCTCTCTCTCTCTCTCTCTCTCTCTCTCTCTCTCTCTCTCTCTCTCTCTCTCTCTCTCTCTCTCTCTCTCTCTCTCTCTCTCTCTCTCTCTCTCTCTCTCTCTCTCTCTCTCTCTCTCTCTCTCTCTCTCTCTCTCTCTCTCTCTCTCTCTCTCTCTCTCGATAAGATTGTGTCCCTTTGCATTTTCTTTTTCTTTTTTTTTTCTTGTCCTCCTCCTTTCCATGTTCGTGTATTGCTGCGTCTGTCTGTCTGTCTGTCTGTCTGTCTGTCTGTCTGTCTGTTTGTCTGGACGTCTGTGCGTTTCTCGTTTTTCTTTTTTGTATGCACGATGTTTTTTCGGTTTGACAATTTCTTCCTCTTGTCATCATTCTGTTTGTTTATGTTTGTGTTTTAGCTTTTTTTTCTTCTTCTGTCCGTCTTTCTGGTGAGTATTTCCTTCAGTATTTTCTGGTTATTTTCCCTCAATTTTTATATATTTTTTTGTCTCACCGTCTTTCTCTGTTTTGTATTCCCTTCTTTTCGTCTGTCTGCTTGTATGTCTGTCAATGTAAGTTTTGTTTATATGTTTTTGTGTCTGTATGTTTGTCTGTTTCCCTGTCTGTCTCTATTCCTGTCTATTATTTGTTATGTCACTCTGTCTGTTTCTCTGTATGTCTGTGTATTCTCGTCTCCGTCTCTCTGCTTGTTCGTTTGTGTCCGTCTATTTAAGTTTGTTTTATATGTGTGTGTTTATGTTTGTCCGTTTGCTTGTCTGTCTCTTTTCGTGTCTGTCTGTCCGTCCGTCTGCGTGCCTTCCCTTCATCGTCTCCATGAGTCACACTTCTTTTCCAAATCCTTCTTTATCGTTTTCTTCAGAAGCATCATTGAGTGTATAATTTCCTCATTCCTCACCGCTAACAGCAAACTGCACAAAACTCCTCCTTTTCCCCCTTCTCTCTCTCTCCTTTTCTCGTCCCTCTATTTCTTCCTTTCCTGTTTTTATTCCTTCTCTTATTCCCTATCCTCCCTGCATTCCTTCTTATCATTATTTTTTTTTCCATTACTCTTACTTCTCTTTCTTCTTATTCTTTCTATTTCCCTTTTTCCTCCTCCTTTCTGCCTGTCTTCCAGCTACTCCTTCTCCTCTTCCCTTTCCGTTCTCTTCTATTCCTTTTCCTCCTACTTTTCTTTCGCTTCTTATTCCTTGTCTTTTCCCTTCTATTTCTTCCTCTCATTATTCATTTTTTCCACATCCACCTTATTTTTCCTTCTCCTCTCCTCTTTAACTTCTCTTCCTCTCTCTGTGCCTTCTATTCCCCTCAACTCTCCTTCCACTTCACTTCTCTCTTCTTTATTTCCTTTTTCCATATCTCGTTTCCCTAACTCCCATATTATCTGCTTATTCTTTTTTTCTTCTAAACAAACATATTCGCCTTATTTTGCGTCTTTCTCTTTGTGTTTCATCATCCACCTCCTCCTCCTCGTCCTCCTTCTCCTCCTCCTCTTCCTCTCTTTCTTATTCTTTATCTCTCTATCCATTCCTTTCTCTCATTAGTCCTCTTCTACCTCCTCCTTCCCCTATTGTCATATCTTTTTCTCTTTCTTCCTTTATTCCTTCCATTCCCTTTTGCTCTCCTTCTTTACTTCTTCTTTTCCTTTTCCACTACGTCGTTTCCTTAACTCCCACATTCTATGCTCTCATTAGTCCTCTTCTACCTCCTCCTTCCCCTATTGTTATATCTTTTTCTCTTTCTTTCTTTATTCCTTCCCTTCCTTTTAGCCTTCCTTCTTTACCTCTTCTTTTCATTTTCCACAGCGTCGTATTGTTATCTCCCACATTATCCGCTTACTCTTTTTTTCCTTCTAAACAAACATTCATCTTATTTTCCGTCTTGCTCTGTGTTATGCATCAAAACTTTTTCTTCATCCCTGCACCCTCGCGTCTTGAAGCTCATTAATATGCGAATAGAAAAGACATTAGCGCTCACTTCTTTTATGTATTATGTAAAAAAAAGACCACCTTTGACCCTTGCACCTTTTAACACCACAGAAAGATAATAATGATAATAATAGTAATAATACAAAGCAGCTTAAAAAGAAGAGAGGAGGAGAAGTTGGGGGAGGAGGAAGAAGCATAATGAGAGAGGAAGGAATAGAGGGAAACGGAAAGGGAATATGAGGGGAGGAGGAGAAGGAGTAACTGGAAGAAAAGCAGAAACAGAGGAAGGAGGAAAAGGGAAATAAAAGGAATAAGAGGAAAGAGAAGTGAGAGGATGTGGAAAAAAAGATTAAAGAGAAGTAGGAATACAGGAAAGATAGGGAATTTTCATATGTATACGGGAGAAAAAAATAACCCAACCTTATCATCTGCGTAGAAAAAAAAAACTTTCAGGTATTTAACGTATCGAAAAAGCGTAATATCAACGGGAAAAAATATTAATCCTTCACCCTTTGACGTATATAATTCAGAAAAAAAACATCCAGGTATTTAACGTATAGGAAAAGTGTAATATCAACGGGAAAAAAATATTAATCCTTCACCCCTTTGACATATATGGGTAATTCCGAAAAAAACCCCATTCAGGTATTTAACGTATAGAAAAAGATTAATATCAACGGAAAAAAAAATACTAATCCTCCACCCCTTTGACGTATATAATTCAGAAAAAAAACATTCAGGTATAACGTATCGAAAAAGCGAAATATCAACGGAAAAAATGTATTAATCTTTCATCCCTTTGACGTATATAATTCCGCCATAAATGATATACTGTAAAGAAAAAATGAACCGATACCACGAACGTTTAATCTTTTGTGAGTTCGTTTTTCTCTGTTAACTCCTGACCTTTTTTTGACATTTTTACACTCCTCCCCGTTGGCAGTTCCCCTCAGTATGACCTTTGTTTTTATTGTTTTTTTTATTATTTCTCTCTCTTTTTCTAACTTACCCTTTATATCTTATTTCTACCTTTTTCTTACTATTCTTACTTTTTCTAGCTTTGTCTTACGTATCTGTCCTGTCTAGTTTTTTTTTTTTTTTCGCTTTTGTTTATTTTTTCTTGCTTTTTCTAACATTGTTTTTCTTTTTTGTCTTATTTTTTTTTCCTTTTTTCTTACCTCTCTTTTTTACTTTTTCTAACTTTTTTCATCTTTTCTATCTTATTTTTCACTTTTTTGTTACTTTTTACTCTTTCTTATTTATTTTTTTACATTTTTCTTACTTTTTTACTTTTTCTAGCTTTTTCTAACATCTTTTCTATCTTATTTTTTACCTTTTCTTACTTTTTTTTTTACTTTTTCTAGCTTCTCTAACATTTTTTTTATCTTTTCTATCTTATTTGTACATTTTCTCACTTCTTTTACTTCTCTAGCTTTTTCTAACTTCATCTTTTCTATCTTATTTTTCCTTTTTTTTACCTCTTTTATTAATTTTTCTAGCTTTTTCTTACCTTATTTTTTTATCCTTTTCCACTTCTACCTTTTTATTTTGCCTCTTTGCTTCTTTTTACCTTATTTTACTCTTTTCTTCCCTTTTTCACTCTTCTTTTGGCAGTGTCCTCACGTATGACCTTTTTTCTTCCCTTTTTTCTATTTTGTAATTTTATTTTTACCATTGTTACCTTTTACCTTTTTTTGCCTTTTCTTTTACTTTTTTCCTCCGTTTACTTCTTTTCGCCCTTTTCCACTCGTCCTTCAGCATTGGCCCCGTACATAACCTTTTCTTTTTTATCACCATTTTTTGAGCTTTATTCAACTTAACTTTGCTACCCCTCCTGAGAGTGCTCTACGTATGATACTCTTATTGTGCCTTTTTTACCATTCTCTACCTTTTTCCATTTTTCCTCCTGCAAGTTCCCTCACGTATGACTCTTTCCTGCCCTTTTTTCCCTTTTCTTTGACGTTTTTTCTACCTTTTTTCTCTTTTTATTATCATATTTTCCCCCTTTTCCAGTCCTTCCAACAGTGCCCCGGGTGTATCATTTAATTTTTATCTCTGTTCTACCTTATTCTACCATCTTATTACTATTTTCTTCACCTTCTTCCCTCCTCCTCCGGCAGTGCCTCCGCGGATCATCACGCCGCCGAATGACATGACCATTTCGGAGGGCGAGAACGTGACGCTAAGGTGCGAGGCTCAGGGGGACCCCACACCTGTGCTTACCTGGCGGCGGGAGGACGGCCACCCCTTCACCGTCAACAACACGCAAGGTAAGAGGGATCAAGGTGGGACGCTTGAGTGATGATGTGAAGGGATAGAAAGGAGAGTAATGTTGTGAATGAGTAATAGTAAAGAGGAAAGATGCGAATGAGTGGAAATAAAAGTTGAGGTGTGAAATAATAAACTAAGAAGATGCAAATGTGTGAATGAGTAGAATAAATAGTTGAAATGTGAATTAGTAAAAACAAGAAAGAGTAAAAATGTGAAACGAGGAGTAATGTTGTGAGTAAAAGACTGCGAATTTGAATGGAGTTCATGAGTAAAAACAAGAATGATTAAAGGTATGAGTGAGTAAAAATATTAATGAGTAAAAGTGTGAAGGAGTAAAACTAAGAATGAGTAGAAATATGTATGAATAACAACAAAAATTATTAAAAGTGTAGATGAATAACAAAAATGAGTGAAAATGTGAATGAGTAGAAACAGGAATGAATTAACGAGTGAATAAGTAAAAACAGGAATGAATAAACGAGTGAATAAGTAAAAACAGGAATGAATAGACGAGTGAATGAGCAAAAACAGGAATGAATAGACGAGTGAATGAGCAAAAACAGGAATGAATAGACGAGTAAATAAGTAAAAACAGGAATAAATATACGAGTGAATGATCAAAAACAGGAATGAATAAACGAGTAAATAAGTAAAAAAAAAAGGAATGAACAAATACATGATACTAAATATATGAGTGCCTAAAAATGAATATAAAGTAAGAATTTATGAGAAAAGAAATCGTGTGTTTGTTGACAATTTGTAGGGCGGAAGAACGGGTTTAGATCTGACTTTGAACTTCACTTAAAAGGTAAATAGTGAGTTTTGAGTCGCTTAATAGATGCAGATTGGGTTACTTAGATGAACAGGGGAATCAATGGGGATTTAAAGGGGAGGGGAGAGAAGGGAAGAGGTGAAAGTAATAATGGGAAGCTGTTAGAGAAGACATTGGTTGCATAATAGAGATGAGATTTGTGCAGGAAGTAATTGTGAGGGGATGAGGATAAATTGGGAAGCTTAACTAATAGGTGAAATTCAGGTTAGTGGAGTTTTAAGGTTAAATAGAAATATGGAGAGGAGAGAGAGAAGCTTTTAGGGGAATTGAGGAAGGGGGAAAGGGGAGAGGAGCAGTGGGCCAAAGAGTTATGGGAGGGAAGAGCCTGGTTGGGGAGGGGAAAGGAAGGGGAAAGGGACAAGGGAAGAAATAATGGGACGAGGGGAAGAAGGGGACGCATGAGAGAGAGAGAATAAAAGGCTGTGACAAACGTAAACGGAAATAGGATTCAAGCGAGAGAGAGAGAGAGAGAATCCATAACTCTCCTCGCTTTGCATATTCTTACACTTGTTACAATATTTGCTACCTTCATCTCTTACCCCCTCCTCCCCCCTTTCCCTCCATACCTCCCTCCCCCTTTTTTTCCCTCCCTCCCTCCCTCCCTCCCTCCCCTTTCTCCATCACCCCCTTCATCCTCCAGGCCCTCCAACCCTCTGCCATTTTTTTTCTTTTTTTTTCCATGTATCTTTTCCCTCGTATTTCTCTTATTTCTTACTTTCCTCTCCTTCCTCTCCCTTCCCCTTCTCTCCTTTCCTTTTCTTCCTTTTCCTTCTCTACTTTTCTTTCCTTCCAATCCCTTCCCCACCTCTCTTTCTTTTCTTCCTCTCCCTTTCCTTCCTCTACTTTCCTTTTCTTACTCTTCCTTCCCCTCCTCTTCTTTTCTTCCTCTCCCTTTCCCTTCTCCTATACTTTCCTCATCTTTCTCTCCCTTCCCCCTCTCACCTTCCTTTATTTCTCCCTTTCCTATTTATCTCTCTCTCTTCTTACCCTCAATCTGTTCCATCATTCCTTTTTATTCTATTTCCCTCCTTTACTTCCCTTTTCCTCCTTTCCCTTCACCTCCTCACTTTCCCTTATTCCTCCCTACTATCTTTCTCTCCCTTTTCTTCATCCCAACCCATTCATACATTCCATTTTCCATTTTTATTCCATTTCTTACTTATCATTAATTTTACGTTTCGTGCCTAATTCGTTGTCTCCCTAATGCAGGTAAATCCCTCTCTTCCCTATCTTTTACACCTGTCTCATTAACGCCCCTTCTCTTCCTCCCGCACCTGCCCATATATCTTTCTTATCCCCGGCAGCTGTGTCTTGGTATCCCTTTTTCTTTGTCTGTCTGTTTATGTCTGTTTGTATCTGTTAGTCTGTCCCATCTCTATCCTTTCCTCTCATGTCTATTTATCTTTCTTATTCTCCTTGGTATCTATTTCTCTTGGTCTGTCTGTTTTTCTTTAGGTTTGTGTCCGTCTATCCCATCTCTGTCCTTTTTTCTCCTACCCCATCCCTATTCCCTCTCTATCGTTTCCTTTCTTATCCCCAATAGCTGTCTTGGTGTGCCCTTCTCTGTCTGTCTTTTTCTCTCTGTTTCTGTCTGTGTAAGCCGTTTCTATCCCCTCTCTATCCTTTCTCATCTCTGTTCCCTCTGTGTCCCATTCTTTCCCATCCTCAACAGCTGTCTTGATATCTCTCTCTGTTTCTGTTTTCCGGTCTGTTTTTCCGTCTGTCTATCCCATCAGGTTCTCTCTCTCCCTTACCTTTCCTGTCATCTTGTTATCCCCATCCCTCCCTCTCTACGACACTCACCCTTTATCATTTCGTTATCCCCATCTTTCCCTTCCTCACCCCTTCACCCTTTTGCTATCTCGTTATCCCTGTCCCTCCTTCACTCCCTTCCTCCCTCACCCCTTCATTCCATCTCCCCTTCCTTTCCCCTTTCATCCCTACCACTTCTCTTTTCAAATCTTCCCTGCCTGTGCATCTTACAGTATTTGTAGTAGCAGCAGAAATAGCGGTAGTAGCAGTAGTAGTAGCAGTAGCGGTAGTAGTAGTAGTAGTTGTAGTAGAAGTAGCAGCAGCAGTAATAGTAGTAGTAGTAGTAGTAGTAGTAGTAGTAGTAGTAGTAGTAGTAGTAGTAGTAGTAGTGGTAGTAGTAGTAGTAGTAGTGGTAGTAGTAGTAGTAGTAGTAGTAGTAGTAGTAGTAGTAGTAGTAGTAGTAGTAGTAGTTGTTGTTGTAGTAGTAGAAGTAGCAGCAGCAGTAATGGTAGTAGTAGTGGTGGTAGTAGTAGTAGTAGTAGTAGTGGTAGTAGTAATAGTAGGTGCTCTTGTTGAGTAATGATAGTGATAGTGGTAGTTTTAATTGTACGAGTAGTAGTAAGAGGAGTTGTAGTTGTAGTCGTATCAGTAGTAGCAGTAACAGCCGTAGTAGTAATAGTAGTAATAGTAGTAGTAGTAGTAGAAGTAGTAGTAATAGTAGTGGTAGCAGCAGCAGTAGTAGGTGTTCTTGTTGAGTAATAATAGCAGTAGTGGTACTTTCACTGGTAGTAGTAGTAGTAGTAGTAATAGTCGTATCAGTAGCAGCAGTAGCAAGGAAGAGTTTCAAGGCTTGCAAAGGGTCAGTTCCCGCCCCATGCCTACACGTCACTGTTTCGGGCTTTGCGTTCGCTGCTGATGGCGATAATTGGGCTTTTAGCATGTTTTAGCGGCCGTGATGTGCACTCCCGCGCGCTGTGATTTGAAAGGAATTACTGTTTTCATTTTTTATTGGCTTTTTCATTCCGTTTTCCTTTTTGTTTACGATATTTTTGCTGTTCGCATTTTTTTACTATTTTTGTGCAGTTTTGATATTTTCCCCTTCAAATTTTTACTGTTTTTGTGAGAGGATCGAAATTTTGTTATGCTTTTGCACTTTACGTAATTATAAAGTGGATCTGAATGTGATTACAACAGTTACTTCCTTTTTTTTTCCTTTTCCTTGCTACTTCCATTTTTTTTTTTTTTTTTTTGTTACCATTTTTTCTTCATTTTCTCTCTCTTTCCCCCAACTCGTTTGTCGATTCGTAGGATGAAAACCCATTCGTTGCGTTAGTAGAAGCGCTGTGTGTGTGTGTGTGTGTGTGTGTGTGTGTGTGTGTGTGTGTGTGTGTGTGTGTGTGCGTGCGTGTGTGTGTGTGTCCGTCCGTCCGTCCGTCCGTCCTTTAGTGCAAACTCTTCCCTATGCTCCTTTCCGCATCCATCCACACGGACTCCACACACAAACACACACACACACACTCTCTCTCTCTCTCTCTCTCTCTCTCTCTCTCTCTCTCTCTCTCTCTCTCTCTCTCTCTCTCTCTCTCTCTCTCTCTCTCTCTCTCTCTCTCTCTCTCTCTCTCTCTCTCTCTCTCTTTCTTTTCTACGAGCTTTCACTCTCCCTCTCATGTGCAAGACTTTCCTCTAATCTCCTAACCTGATTACGTTGTTTTCTAGGTCCAGTTCTCACCTGTGGTACTTAATCTGTGTTCACCTACACCTGCTTATTAGAGACACCTCGTGCATAATGACAACAGGTGTATTATGACTTTGTGGCTATTTCATATTTTTTTGGTAGATATTGTTATAGTTAAGTTTTATGTTTACCTAATAATTCATACTTCAGGTTTTAGTTTAAATGGGTTGATTCACTTAGTTGATTGGATGGTTGTCTTTTTTTTTTCGTTTGGCAGTTGTTTGTTCAGGCAATGAGATACGTACTTGCTTATCTTGCCCGGTTACTTGTTGTGTTGACAGTAGCGAAGTTGTTTTATTTTAGTGTATTGTCCTACTTCTGCCTATGCACTCACACACTGGTCTTCACATGGAACTCTCTCTCTTGCTGGTTTCTCCTCCCCCCCCCCCCACACACACACACACACACGCCGTGCACACATCACACTCACCCGTCACACCCAGCACAAACACACGTCATACATGCTCTTCATCCACCACATAAAATTTCTCACCTTCAAACCTCCTTCCACACTGTTTTTTTTTATTTCTTTTTCGTTACGTCAAAGGAGACCGCTCAAAAAAAAAAAAAAAAAAAAACCCCATAAAAGTTACACATGAAAGAGCATGCATTCCACCTCCTCTCAAGCTTATCTGACTCACACCTGTATTAGCTATTCCACTCGTCTTTCTTGACACTCCCACACCTGGATCATCCTCCCCCCTCATCCCCCACACCGGTATTACACCTGAACCAGCCAAGCACACTACTAAACACACCTTTATCTGACACCTACCTCACGACATACCTGACTTTCCCTTACACCTGAAACACCTAAGAAAACCACTTTACACTCTTTCTTTATCTGACATTTACCTCACGACATACCTGACTCTCCCACATTAACACCTGAAACACCCAAGCAAACCACTAAACACACCATTTTTTTCCCTCTCACATTTACCTCTCATAACACACCTGACTTTCCCACATATACACCTGAGGAACTCCCACAGACTCACTTCAGCTCAATTACACCTGGCCGAATACGTCACACACCTTGACCGCACAACCTCTACTTCAGCTCCTCCTCACCCCACCCACACACACTTGACTAACCTCGTACACCTGTCTCTCTGCAGTCGTGGACACCGGAGGACCCACCTTACACCTGTCCTCCGTGGGGCGTGACGAGGGCGGCGCCTTCCTCTGCGTGGCCTCCAACGGTGTTCCTCCAGCAGTCTCCGCCCGTGCCAAGGTGTCCGTGGAGTGTAAGTGTTCCTCTGCGTGTGGGGGGAGAGGTTTATTTTTTTTTGTGTGTGTGTGTGTGTTCGCTCTTTTTTTGTTTCGCTGTTTTTTTCGGTCTTTTCTGTCTTTCTTTCTATTTTTATTTTGTTTTCTGTCTTTCTCCCTGTTTTTTTTTCGTATTTTTGTCGCTTTTTTCTGTTTTTGTCGCTTTTTTTGTCTTCCTATTTTGTTTTTCACTGTTTTTTCTGTTTTTTTCTCTTGCTAACCTTTTCTGTTTTTCTCGTTTTTTCCGTCTCACTTTTTTTTCTGTTGCTTTTTTTTTGCCCTTTTTTTCTGTCCTCGCTGTTTTCTTCTGTCTCTTTCGATGTTTTTTTTTCCCGTCTTTCTCGATGTTTGTTTCTATTATCGCTGTTTTGTCTTCCTTGCCGTGTTCTTTCTCCTCCTCGCCGTTTTTAATATCTTTCCAACAAGTTTCTTCCTTTTATTCCTGACCGTCTGCTGCCACTTTTCTCCTTTCTTCTCCCTCCCTTCCTCCCCTCTCCCCTTACCTACCACCTTTCTCCTCTCTCACCCTTGCCTCCCTCTCTCCCTCCCTCCCTCCTTCGTCAAGTGCGATTGAATAGAGAAAACTTTCTTCATTTTCCTCCCTCCCTCGTTTCCTACACATTTAATATCGCACGGGAAGCCTCACTGAAGAACTAATTAGACCTGAATAACCTGTCCAAATTACATGTTCCTCCAGGTAGTTATGACGAACCTTCAGGCGATGTTGATAATTAGAGTGATGATAATGGCGATGCTGGTATTGATTTTAATTTCTCGTTGGGCGGAGATATAATAATAGATGGAGTAATAATAATAATAATAATAATAATAATAATAATAATAATAATAATAATGATAGTAATATTTTCAGTTAGATAAGAGAAAAGGAAAATCTGGTCCCGTTACAAGAGTCGTTAAAATGAGGTGCAAATATATTCTTACACACAAAAAAAACTCCCCTTCCCCTCCCCCCCACATAACCTCCCCTTCCCCTCCCCCCTCACACACACATGAACACACTAACCACATAAATTTGACCTGTGACCTTGATGGTAATAATAAACGTTTTTCACCTGTACATATGATCCTAATTAGGCCACGTCCAGGTAATTCCTCCATTAGACTCACCTTCTCGCGCCCACCTGACGGAATTACGAGTCACAGGTAGAGCAATTAGGCAGCTTATTACAGACAGGAAGTAGCCAGGCCCAGGGGAGAGATGGAAGGCAGGAGAGATGGAGGGAAGGAAGGGAGGGAAAGTCAGTGGTAGGAAAAGATGAAAAGAGGAATGCAAGGGAGGTGAAGGGGTGGAAGAAAGGGGGGGAGATAAGGAAGAGAGGGTACTGGAGTTTTGGAGGAAAGGAAGGCATATAAGGGGGATGAGGAGAGATGGAAGGCAGGAGAGATAGAGAGAGGGAGGGAAGGACAGTCACTGGCAGGAAAGAAGGAGGAAAGGAATGCAGGGGAGTTGGAAGGTTGGAGGAAGAAAAGAAGGAAAAGAAGGAAGGGAAGGTACTGGAGTTATGGAGGAAAGGAAGGAAGGTAAGGGCGATGAGGAGAGATCGAGAGAGGGAGGAAAGGAAAGTCACTGGTAGGAAAGATGGAGGAAAGGAATGCAGGGGAGGTGGAAGGTTGGAGGAAGAAAAGAAGGAAAAGAAAGAAGGGAAGGTACGGGTGCTATGGAGGAAAGAGAAGGAAGACAAGAGGGATGGAGGAAATAAAGGAGGAAGGGAGTAAAGAGACATAATTAAGAGAATGGAAAAAGATATGAAGAAAGAAATGAAGGAAGGGTCATGGTAGTAATTAACGCACACGGAAGATGAAGGAAGGAAGGGAGTCAGACATGATATCAAGGAAAGGAAAGAAGGGATGAAATAAGAGTAGAGTGAAGAGGAAGAGGTGCAGATAGTATAGGATGGAAAAGGGGAATGAGGGAGAAAAGGTGAAAGGAAGGGTAGATAAAAGAAAATCAGGTAGAGCGATAATGGCGATGGTAGTGATGGTGGTAGTAGTTGTAGTGATGATGATTGTGGTCTTGGTTAGTGGTGGTAGGAGTGGTTGTTACAGTTTTAGTTAGCTTAGTATTGGTGTTGGTAGTTAGGCGTAGTTTGTCCAAAATGCGCTGAAGGTCAAAGGTCAGGCGCTAAAGTTGACCTCTCTTGACTCAGCTTGACCTTGAGAGAGAGAATCTTTTGGAGGTATCTGCATGGCATTTGTTGCAAGCATGAAAGAGAACACACACACACACACACACACACACACACACACACACACACACACACACACACACACACACACACACACACACACACACACACACACACACACACACACACACACACACACACACACACACCTGTACAAGCGAGAATCCAGGTGTTTTCTAGTCACGGGAAAAGCCTCTTACCAACACACTGAATAGGTAAACGAGAGCAGGTGTGTGTGTGTGCGTGTGTGTGTGTGTGTGTGTGTGCGTGTGAATTTGGGATCAGGTGTGTTGTATTAGAGAAAAATTGGTGAGCTGTCTTTCCCATTACGGTTTCTCATATTGCTTTCGTGAGGAAAATAAAGAAAAAAGGGAATGAGCAAAGACAGACGTGGCAGGCAGGTGACAGGTGGAGGCGGCGGCACTCACCTGGAAGGACGAGGGACGCGCCTTCTGACTCAAAATTAGATCACCTGAAATCTAGGGAGAGGGAAAAATGGAGGAAGAGGAATGAAGAGGATGATTGGGAGGAGGAGGAGGAGGAGGAGGATAATGACGAGATAGAGGAAGCGTAGGAAGGTAAAGACTAGAATTATGATGGCATGGAAAAGGAAGAAGGGAAAAGGAAGAAGAGGAGAAGGAGGAGGAGGTTATAATCGTCTGGAGGAGAAGTAAGAATGGGAAAAGGAGGAGGAATTGAAGGAAGAATAAGAGTAGAAGGTGATTGAATGGAGTAAGATAAAAACAGAGAAGCAGCAGAAAGAGAGTGAAAAGGAAATATGTAAAAATGAAATAGGAGGAGAAGACAGATGAAGAAAAAAAGATAATAAAGAAAGCGGGTGTGATAGAAAAAAGAGTAAGTTAAAGACGAAAACGAAGAAGAAGAAAGAGGGAAGGAAACAGTGTGAGAATTAGGTCAACGCAACAAGAAACACGATGAGTAATGAGGCTTGTGATGAAGGAGGGAAGAGGCGAAAAGAAGAAGGAGCGAGTGTGTGAAAGGGCGAAACACGGGACAGACCCCTTTGTCATCCCCCAAATTCTTTCTTTCTTTCGCTGCCTCACTTCACTTCGCTTTTCCTTTGACTTACCGCTCACCAAGATTCTTCACCTCATCTCTCGCCTCGCCTCGCCTCGCCTCATGTCACCCTTTCATGTCATATCGCTTCACCTGTCTGTCACGTCACTTTTTGTTCTCTCATTCTCGCCTGCGTCCCTCACTTCACCTCACGTCCCTTACCTTACCTTCCCTCACTTCGCTTCATTTCATCTTTCACCTTAACTAATGTCACCCCTTTTTACTCCTCCTACTCCTCCTCTTCCTCCTCCTCCATTCAGTCCTCCTCCTCCTCTCATCTCACCTCTCATCTTCGTCGCTTCTTTTCTCCCTTCCCTCTCCTCTCATTCGTCCCCTCGCAGTTGAAATTGTGTAAACTGATGACCAGAAAAATGTCTGTCTGTCTCTCTGCCTCTGTGTGTGTGTGTGTGTGTGTGTGTGTGTGTGTGTGTGTGTGTGTGTGTGTGTGTGTCTCGATTTATATATCTACTGCCTTGCTCCCCCTTCTGTGTGTGTGTGTGTGTGTGTGTGTGTGTGTGTGTGTGTGTGTGTGTGTGTGTGTGTGTGTGTGTGTGTGTGTGTGTGTGTGTGTGTGTGTGTGTGTGTGTGTGTGTGTGTATGTTACGTGTTTTTCTATCTACCTTTATTTATCGCTGAACTGAATTGACTTTTTTTATCTATCCATCTCAGTTTATTCAACAACTTTAAAGCATCTGTTCGCTTATCTGTCTCTTCAGTATCCTATTTACCCATCCATGCTGATCCATTTCCATTCATCCACTCCATTTCTATATCCATTCCGCCATCTTTTATTTAGCTATATATCCATTTTTATCTATTTTCCTGTCCTTTCCTCTGAAGATAACTAAGAAACATTCATCCTTACATATCCATTCATTCACCCGTCTGTTTTATTTATCTGTCTGTTCTATCTTCGTCTTTTCACCAATTCACTTCTCCATACCAAGCCATTGTACTTACATATTCACTCATCCACATATTAATTCATCTGTTATTTTTTACCTTTTTATTCATTTGTTCACCCGATCCTCTCCTTTCCAGCATTTTTGTTCACCTGTCCATCTCCATCTTTTATCTATCAATTTTCATCTATTTAGCTGTCCTACTTAATATATTCACCCATCCACATACATATTCATCCGTCTTGTATATCGTTTTTTATATGTTTACGTAATCACCCATTGGCCTCCTTTCTCACAGTCCCCCCTGAGATGCTGGACAGCTCGGGCGTCACCTGGGCCGAGGAGGGTCATCGGGCAACCCTCAACTGCACCTACCGAGCCTGGCCGCCGCCTAAGGTCACGTGGACGAAGGAAGGAGGCGACACATCCGGCTTAGGTACCCCCTCTGAGGCCCCTGCGGCGTGGTTATCCTCCTCTTTCTCTTCCTCCTCAGCCACCTTCCTTTTTTGCTCTTTATAGATTTTGTATAATATTTCCGTCCCTCTGTTTTCTCCGATTTTTCTCTCACTTTTCCTCCCACCTACTGCCTGGCTCCTCCTCTGCGGCTTCTCCTTCTTCTTCTTTCTTTCTTGCTTTCTTTCTTCATGTTGTTATGTCCTGTTTCTCATTCGGTTTTCTTTATTTATCGAAGTGGGAATACGTCTGCACGCAAGCACCGCCCCCCCCTCACACGCACACACGCACACACGCACACGCACACAGATACAAACCCACCATCATAACACATCGGTACACACACACGCACGCACGCACATAGCACACAAACACAGGAACACAACACACGCGCGCAGGGCATTCAAGCGCTCCCTGCCTCGTCTCCAATAATCACATGTCTCGTAAATGTCCTTGAATATCCTTCGTCCCATCCTAACCGTGAGCTGTGGGCGTCCTGCAGGAGAGTCGATGGAGCAGTGGAGGGCGCAGGGGGTGGCCGTCTCCTCCTTGGTCCTCACCAACCTCGGCGTGGAGAACTTCGGCCACTACCGCTGCACCGTGAAGAACATACTTGGCACCAACTCCACGCTGCTGACTCTGGCGGGTGAGTGTTCGTCGTGTTTGTTGTGGGCTCGTTCGGTGAGGTGTTGATGAGGGTTCTGGTGGTGTTTGGTCTTTGGTGAGTGTGTTTTCGGGTTCTTTGGTGAGGTTTGAGATACGTGTTGAGTGTATTAGGGTTTGAGGTATTTGATTTTGGGTTGATTTGAATGTTTTGTTGTTTGGTTAAGGTGAGTGGATTCAGGGTTATATTGTGTGTTTCAGAATAATATGTGAGTGTATGAGGATTTGAAGTAGTAAGATTTTTGATGTTATATGGATGTTCTGGTTTTGTTTGCATAAGATATGTGTATTTATAGGGTATTTGCTTGAGATGTAAGTGTGTAAGTGTAACTGGTGAGGTTGGAGTACAAGTTATGTGTATGAGTATTTGAGTTATTAAAGAATTACGTATTTT
This sequence comes from Eriocheir sinensis, assembly GCF_024679095.1. NCBI lineage: Eukaryota > Metazoa > Arthropoda > Malacostraca > Decapoda > Varunidae > Eriocheir > Eriocheir sinensis. The sequence goes on along the minus strand of NC_066517.1, from coordinate 14,472,746 downwards.
GTAAGGGGTTTGGGAGAGCAGCAAGAGTTAAATGGTGGTAGCGTGAGTGATTTAGAGGTACAGGCTTCAATATCACTCTTCTGCGCTGAATGAGATTGAAGTTTGTGAGTTAGGTGTGCAATTTCTCGGGTTACTTAGGAAGCTGTTGAGTAGAAACGTTTTGAGCTGGAAAAGTAGAAAATTATACCGATAGGGTTTCTTTCTACCTCTTTACGTACCCGAGAAAAGGCTTTAGGAGGCGTGGAGAGGGTAAGAAAGGGTCTGGAAAAATAGAAAAGTCCTTAGGAGGCGTGGAAAGGGTAAGAAAGGGTCTGCAAAAATAGAAAAGGCCTTAGGAGGCGTGGAAAGGGTAAGAAAGGCTCTGAAAAAAATAGAAAAGGCTTTGGGAGGCGTGGAAAGGGTAAGAAAGGCTCTGAAAAAAAAATAGAAAAGGCTTTGGGAGGCGTGGAAAGGGTAAGAAAGGCTCTGAAAAAATAGAAAAGGCTTTGGGAGGAATAGTTTGACATTTTCGACTGTCACATCAACTATTTCCAAAGGCCAAAACGGAGATCACTCAGGTTCTTATGAGCTGTTATAGGTTCATGGCACAGAGGAAGGGTCAATCTACCACCTGGGTCATAAAACTACTTGTCCCGGAAATGCCCACCACCCTACGAAAGCCATGTCATACATGTGTTTCTTAGGTTCACGGCACAAAAGAAGGGTCACACTACCATCAGGGTCATAAAACTACTCCTGGAAATGCCTCAAAACTCCTACGAAAGCCTTGTCAAATACGTGTTTCTTAGGTTCATGGTTCAGTAGAAGGGTCACACTACCACCAGTGTCGTAAAAATACCCCTGGAAATGCCCCCCAAAACTCCTACGAAAGCCTTGTCAAATGTGCGTTTCTTAGATTCCTGGAAATGCCCCCCACAACTCCTACGAAAGCCTTGTCAAATATGTGTGCTAAGGCGACGAAATGTTTTAGGATACGACCCTTGTTAAAATTTTCAATTATAACTATTTGCCCTTCAATTTTATGTTCTGTAGTTGTGTTATGTTGATCTGCAATGTTATATAATTTGTTTTGTTGAAGTTTGGGATGAAAAACGGAACAAGCTCAAAGGTTTCAATTCTAACTACTTGGTCTTCCATTCTGTGTTACGGGGTTGTGTTTGTTTGGTCTCTAATGTTATGTAGTTTGTGTTCTTGAAGCTTAAGACGAGGAAAGAAAGAGTTTGGAAGGCGTGGCAAAGGCAAGTTAGGGTCTAGAGAAATAGAGGACGCTTAAAGGTTTCAAATCTAACTACTTCTACTTCAGTTTTGCGTTCTGGGATTGTGTTTTCTTGATCAGCAATGTTATGTAGTATGTTTTGTTGAAGTTGGGGATGAAAAATGAAACAAGCTCAAAGGTTTCAATTGTAACTACTTGGTATTCCATTCAGTGTTACGGGGTTGTGTTTGTCTCATCTCTAAGTTAATTTTTTTATTGAAGTTGGGGATGGCCGAGGAGGAGGGCGCGCTGTGTCGTGGAAGATTAAGAAATTCCTTTTGTGCCGCTAAATCCTCCTTCAGAATCTTTATTAGTGAATTCTTGGAGTTGAGGAAGACAGGCGAGAGAGAGACCTCCAGGATTTTGAGGAGGAGGAGGACAAGAATGAGTTTTAGTAAAGGGGATATTTGGAGAACTCATAAAAGGTCTTATTTCATCTTCCTTCTACCACTTTATCTCCCCCCCTCTCTCTCTCTCTCTCTCTCTCTCTCTCTCTCTCTCTCTCTCTCTCTCTCTCTCTCTCTCTCTCTCTCTCTCTCTCTCTCTCTCTCTCTCTCTCTCTCTCTCTCTCTCTCTCTCTCTCTCTCTCTCTCTCTCTCTCTCTCTCTCTCTCTCTCTCTCTCTCTCTCTCTCTCTCTCTCTCTCTCTCTCTCTCTCTCTCTCTCTCTCTCTCTCTCTCTCTCTCTCTCTCTCTCTCTCTCTCTCTCTCTCTCTCTCTCTCTCTCTCTCTCTCTCTCTCTCTCTCTCTCTCTCTCTCTCTCTCTCTCTCTCTCTCTCTCTCTCTCTCTCTCTCTCTCTCTCTCTCTCTCTCTCTCTCTCTCTCTCTCTCTCTCTCTCTCTCTCTCTCTCTCTCTCTCTCTCTCTCTCTCTCTCTCTCTCTCTATTAAGCCGTATCAGTGAACCTACAAATGCAACGGAAAGTAATAAGAAAGATGTGAAAGTAGCAGCCCTTTCGAGAGCATTAAAAGTAGATAGCTGGACAAAAAGTGAGAGGTCGCTTTGGTGAACATATAAAAAGTGTTACTGAAAATAAGGTAGGGTACGAAAGGTTATATAAATCTCAATGGTGAACGTACAATAAGCAGACCTTACGAAAACATTGAAGGTAGATTGCAAAATAAAAAGTGATAGATCGCTTTGGTGAACATATAAAAGGTGTTACCGAGGACAATAAGCTAGGTTACGAAAGCTAATATGAACGTAGAGGTGGAAAGGTGTAATATCGCTACGGTTAAGATACAATAGGCGCTACTGAAGATATTAAAGAAAGGCACAACAGCATAAGTTTACGTGTGAAAAAGGGGAACAATACGAAAAGTGCAAGGCGATACAACAGCCAGGTCAGGTAAGAACGGGGGAAAAAAAGTCTTAGAAGAATGCTGGGGCCTCGCCGAAGAGATGTTATGTCTCGAAGAATGCTGGGAAAAAAGTTTTGCTGGAGGTATGGGAGATGGAGGAGAAGAGGAAGGTGTTTCGGTAAGGCGTTGGAGGTGAGGAAGGAAAGATGGCGCCGGTGGTGGTGGTGGTGGTGGTGTTGATGGTGATGGAGAAGAATTGGAAGGTGTTTGCGATGGAGGTGAGAGAGGAAAGGCGATGGTGGTGGTGGTGATGGTGGTGGTGATGGTGATAGCAGAACGTTGTGGAGGTGAGGAAGGAAAAGTGGTGATGGTGGTGGTGGTGTTAATGGTGATGGAGAAGAATTGGAAGGTGTTTGCGATGAGGTGAGAGAGGAAAGGAGATCGTGGTGGTAGTGATAGTGGTGATAATGGTGGTTATGGTGGTGATGGTGGTAGTGGTGATGGTGGTAGCAGGAATTTATGAGGTATGAATAATGGTGAAGGATGTGGTGTTATAGTGAATGTGGTGATTAACAAAAGGTGATGATGGTGATTTATATGGAGTTGATAAGAGGGAAATACTAGTGGGGATGGAGGAGGAGGTGATTTGGTGGTGATAACGGTGATGAAACTGGCCAGAGAGAGAAGTGGTGATGGTGGTGATGAAGATGCAGGTTTTATGGTGTTGAAAATGGTGTTGGTGTGATAGTGACGATGATGAATGTTATGTAAAACTGTTGTAGTGAGAGAGAGAGAGAGAGAGTCTTAGCAACACAAGAATGGGTGTTGTAGGAGTGTTGACAGGGCGTAGAAGACAAAGGAGGGATGAGGGAATGGAGGGAGGGAGGGAGAAAGGGAGGAAAGGAGAGAGGGAGAGAAGAGGGAGGGAGAGGGAGGGAGGGAAAGATGAAAACGTAACATTGGTATCTCCTCAAACTTTCTCTCTCTCTCTCTCTCTCTCTCTCTCTCTCTCTCTCT
>NC_066517.1:14434176-14466676 GCF_024679095.1 Eriocheir sinensis | reverse complement strand
ACTTCTTTGTACTCCTTCTCCTCCTTCTCTTCTTCCTTTCCTCACTCTACTAACCTCCCCCCTCACTATTTTCCCTCCCTTTCCCTCACTCCTTCATTTTCTCCTTCCTCTCATCTTCCCTTTTCTCTTCTCCCTCTCGCTCTTATCTTTCCTCTCTCTCCCTGTTTCCTCTTTCTTTATCTTTTTTCATCCTTCTCTCCCCTCCTCCACCTTTCCTCCCTTATCTTCAAGTCCCTTCCCTATCATTGTACTTTATCTCTCCCCTGTCTTCCCTCCCTCATCTCTCTTCCTTTCTCTCCCTTCTCCCCTCGTCCTCTCCTCTCTACCTCTTAAACACCATATTTTCCTTTCCTCAACATCCTGCTTCCTTTTTCTTTGACGTTCCTTCCGCTCCTTCCTTAGTCTCTTTCCCCTTCCTTCCCCTTCGTTCTCCCTTCCGTCCTACCTCCCCCTCTCTCTTCCTCCCCCTCCCTCTTCCTTCCCCCTCCCCCTGCTTCTTTGACAACCTTCCCCTCCTTCCTCCCTCTTCCTCCCCCCTCCTCCTCCTCTTCCCTTCCCCCTCCCCCGCTCTCTCCCTCACATCAAAGGACACATTACAGTCGGGACTATGAAGTGCTTCGTCAGACCAGCCGGGAGATGAGAACTGAGTAACCTCTCTCTCTCTCTCTCTCTCTCTCTCTCTCTCTCTCTCTCTCTCTCTCTCTCTCTCTCTCTCTCTCTCTCTCTCTCTCTCTCTCTCTCTCTCTGTCTGTCTGTCTGTCTGTCTCTCTCTCTCTCTCTCTCTCTCTCTCTCTCTCTCTCTCTCTCTCTCTCTCTCTCTCTCTCTCTCTCTCTCTCTCTCTCTCTCTCTCTCTCTCTCTCTCTCTCTCTCTCTCTCTCTCTCTCTCTCTCTCTCTCTCTCTCTCTCTCTCTCTCTCTCTCTCTCTCTCTCTCTCTCTCTCTCTCTCTCTCTCTCTCTCTCTCTCTCTCTCTCTCTCTCTCTCTCTCTCTCTCTCTCTCTCTCTCTCTCTCTCTCTCTCTCTCTCTCTCTCTCTCTCTCTCTCTCTCTCTCTCTCTCTCTGTCTGTCTGTCTCTGTCCTGTCTCTCTCTCTCTCTCTCTCTCTCTCTCTCTCTCTCTCTCTCTCTCTCTCTCTCTCTCTCTCTCTCTCTCTCTCTCTCTCTCTCTCTCTCTCTCTCTCTCTCTCTCTGTCTGTCTGTCTCTCTCTCTCTCTCTCTCTCTCTCTCTCTCTCTCTCTCTCTCTCTCTCTCTCTCTGCTGTCTCTCTCTCTCTCTCTCTCTCTCTCTCTCTCTCTCTCTCTCTCTCTCTCTCTCTCTCTCTCTCTCTCGCTCGCTCTATTTGTCTATCCGACCCCCACCAACTCCGTGAAAAAAAGTTTCCTCTCAGCCCTCAAACACTCTTTCATCTTCCTCTTTTTCCTTCTCCTCCTCCTCCTCCTCCTCGTCTTCCCTTCATTCTATCATCCTTTTCTTCTTCCTAATCAATCTTTTACACTTTCACCAACCTCTTCATCTCCTCCTCCTCCTCCTCCTCCTCCTCCTCCTGTATTTCTCACTTTCTCTCCATCTCTTGGGAGGTTTTCTAAGCAAAGTTGAGGAAATATCGGAGGGAGGAGAAGGCGTAGAGGCCCCAGGGGTAAGACAGTGGTAATTGCCTCTCTCCCGCTTCAGAGGTGGTAATGGAGGGGGGGAGGAGGAGGAGGAGTGGTTCAGGAAGTGTAGAGGGTGGTAGAGTTGGTTGGGAAGGAAAAAGTACAGACTAGAGAAAGGTGGAGGAGGAGGAGGAGGAGGAGGAGGAGGAGGAGGAGGAGGAGGAAGAAAAGTGGAGGAACATAGTGTTGGTTGGGAAAGAGAAAGGAAGCGGAGGAGGACGAGGAGGTTGTAATATTAATAGTGGAGAAAGAGGAAGAAAACATAGAGGATGAATAGGAGGAGAAGGAGGAGGAGGAGGAAGAAGAGAAAGGAACAAAGAGAAAACATGTGTAAAAGAGAAGAAAAAAACAAAGAAAGGAAAAGAGGGAAGAGGAATCGGTAGAAGAAAATGAAGAGGAGGAATAGTTTGAAATAAAAGAAGGAAAAAGAAAAAAAAATGGGAGAGAAAAATTAACGCAGCAAAATATATGAAGTGAGAAACGAGGAAAATAATAGTGATGACGGTGATAAGGCGGACGTGAAGAGAGGAGGAGATAATGGAGAAGGATTATGGGAAGCAGGAAGGGAGGAGAGAGGAAGGAAGGAGGAAAAAATGAAGGATAAAATAACATGAGAATTGCGCAAGAAACTAGAAACAGGATAATTAAAGTGATATAGACAAAAAAAAAGGAGGAGGAGGAGGAGGGAAAGTAAAGCAAGGAAAGGAAAATGGAGGAAACATATTAAAGGCGAAGGAAAGATGAAGAAAGAGAGAGAGGGAAGGTGTGATAAATGTTTCTCTCTCTCTCTCTCTCTCTCTCTCTCTCTCTCTCTCTCTCTCTCTCTCTCTCTCTCTCTCTCTCTCTCTCTCTCTCTCTCTCTCTCTCTCTCTCTCTCTCTCTCTCTCTCTCTCTCTCTCTCTCTTTATTTGCATCTGTGCAGAAAATTAAGAGAGAACCGAACTGTTTACCATGAGAGAGAAAAATCCACGTGCATATCAAAGGAAAAAGTAACAATTATTATCTGTCTGGCATTCTCTCTCTCTCTCTCTCTCTCTCTCTCTCTCTCTCTCTCTCTCTCTCTCTCTCTCTCTCTCTCTCTCTCTCTCTCTCTCTCTCTCTCTCTCTCTTATGCAAGAATCTCTCAAAATAAAAGAAAAGCAAAAGAAGCAACAAATAAATGCACAAAATCGATGCTTATCAGCCTTTCAGAGAGAGAGAGAGACTTCGAGACCTTTCTCTCTCTCTCTCTCTCTCTCTCTCTCTCTCTCTCTCTCTCTCTCTCTCTCTCTCTCTCTCTCTCTCTCTCTCTCTCTCTCTCTCTCTTTCCCTCTCTCCCTCCCTTCCTCACTCTCTTTGCCTCCTCCTTCCCCTCCTCTCCCTTCCCTTTGTTCTCCATCCTTACCTCCTCTCCCATCCTCTTCCCGTCTCTCTTATCTTCTTCCCTCTACTCTTTTTCCTCTTCATTTCTCATCTCTTCTTCTCCATTCTACATTCTCCCTCTTCCTCCTCTTTCCTCTTGGTTTCCTCTTTAACTTCCCTTTCCTTTGGCTTCCTAATCTTTTCCTCTTCCTTCTTTTCCTCTTCGTTTTATCCTTTCCTCTTGTCATCGTTATTTCTCTCTCTACCTCTATCCATTCATCCTCCCTCTTGGTGCATCTGTGAGCCTCCTCCATCCTTCTCTCCTTCTGTACCTTCCCTTTATTCCTCTTACTTCCTTCTCTCCCCCTTGTTTTCCTTTCCCCTTCCCTCTTTACCTTCTTCACTCCTTTCCTCTACTCTTTCCTCCCTTTCTCTTTCCTCCCATCCCCTTCCTTCCCTTCCTTTAATCTCCTCTCCCTTCCTCTTCACTCCCTAGCCCTTCTTCCACCCTCCTTCCCCCTTCCCTTCCCCTTCCTCCCCTTCAGACTATTCTCCCCTCCTCGTTCCTCTCTTCGCTTTTCCCTTCTTCCCCTCCCTTCCTTCCTTCAGTCTCTTCTCCCCTCCTCTTTCCCCCCGTCCTTCTGTCATCTCCCCACTTTCCTCTCTTCCCCGCCCTTCCCCCGTCTCCTTCTCTCCACTTTCCTCCCTTCCCCGCCCTTCCCCCTTCTCCCCCCCTCCCCCCCTTTGACCAATAACAACAATGGAGGTAGCGAGGGAATATCTGGCGTGGGCAAAGTTAACTCCGCGATGGCCAAGTTTGCGGCCCGGCTATCGACATTTCGCGGGCAAAAGAAGGAGGAGGAGGAGCAGGAGGAGGAGGAGCAGGAGGAGGAGGAGGAGAAAAGGTAGTAGAAGTAGAAAAACGAGTTGGACGATGAGAAAGAGGACGTGAAGGAGGAGGAAGCCAGGAGAAGAAGGAGGAGGAGAAGAAAAGGAGGAGGAGGAGAAAGCAGTTGAAGTAAAAATATGAGCTGAACGAAGAGGAATAGGAGGAATAAGAAGAAGAGGAGGAAGCGGAGAGCAGAAATAGGAACACAAAGAAACACAAAGGAAGAACAAACAACAGCAGACCTGCTGGTCCTTACGAGGCTGTTTGTGACAAGCTACACTAACTATCTAATCAAAGGTGGAAGATGAAGGACAGCAAAGGCGAAGGCTCCTCCCCACCCCCCATCCCTCCAGCCAAAGCTGGCAGGAAAGGAAAAAGAACCATGCAGCATGGAAAAACTGCATGGAATTTATGTAGGAAAGAGGAAAGAACTACCATTACTGCTACCACTAACCGGGCGATAAAAACGGACAAGGACACCAGTATTCGAAAGAACTTAACGTTATTACGACAATGAGTAATATCTTAGTTGCTGGTTGGATTCAAAATACTTGTCTAATCTATTCTTGAAGGCCGTAACTGTTGTACTATCAACGACATCACAGGGTAGAGAGTTCCAAACATTAACGACTCGATTGAAGAAGAAGTGTTTGGCTTCGTGCGACGAGAATCTTTTACCACTTATCTTGAAATTGTTATTTCTTCTTGTTCTATTTGATCGATCAATTGTAAAGTAATCTTCCGCATTAATATCACTGAATCCTTTAAACATTTTAAACACTTCTATTAGATCGCCTCGCATTCTTCGTTTTGATAGGCTGAATAAATTTACTTCTTTAAGTCTTTGTTCATAAGATAAATTTCTCAATCTAGGAGTCGTTTTTCTTATTCTCCGTTGAACCCGTTATAGCTTTTCTACATCTTTTCTGTAATAGGGAGACCAAAACTGTACACAGTACTCTAGGTGGGGTCGAACCAGCGAACTATACTGTTTTAATATTACTTTTCCGATTTACTATTAAAGACTCATCCGATGAAACCAACCAATTTGTTTGCGGTTTTAACTACCTCTGAACAATGCTGACCGGGCTTTAAATCGCTTGATATAGTGATTCCAAGATCCTTTTCTTTACTTACTGCAAAAAGTTGTTGGCCATTCATTATGTACTGAACGCCGTTGTTATTGTTTCCGATGTGCAACACTTTACATTTGTCAACGTCAAATTTCATTTGCCATTGATTGGCCCAACGTGCAAGTCGATCTAGATCTGATTGTAAAGCTTCTTCGTCGAGTGTCGTAGTTACCTTACTAGCGATTTTTGTGTCATCAGCAAATTTTGATATTTTACAAGTGAGCCCATCATCGATATCATTAACATAAATTAAGAAGAGCATGGGACCAAGCACTGATCCTTGAGGTACGCTGCTTCTGACATCGAGCCAGTTAGATGAAACGCCGTTTATAACTACTCTGTTTCCGGTCAGAGAGCGGAGGAGAGAATGGGAGAGGAGGAAGAGGAAGAGCAAGAGCAGAAAGGCGAACAGATTGATGTAGATAAGGAAGCGAAAGAAGAAGAGGAAAACAGAAAGAGAAGGGAGAGGAGGAGGAAGACAGAAGAAGAAGGAAGAGGAGGGGGAATAATAGGTAAAAAAAAGTAGACGATAAGGAAGCGAAACAACAACAGAACGAAGAGGCTGATAATGATTTCAATATATTTTTCCTATCAAATTGTGTACCTTTCTCCATCCTCCTCCTCCTCCTCTCTGCTATCTGTTCCCCTTCTTCATTTTCCGCACATAGGCGTGAAGGGCGATAGGAGGAAGGGGCGGAGAAGGGCGCGGGACGATAGGCGAAGGGGAGGAAGAAGGGAAAAAAGGGCAAAGTTTGTGTTGCCTTTCCCATGCAACACAAGAGAACTGTTGGCCGTCCCTCCCCTTCGAATCTTGTGTGTTGACATGAACGGAGGAGGGGAGGAGAAAGAGAACGGGAAGGGGAGGAACGAGAGGAAAGAAGGGGAAGGGGAGGAGGGAAGTGGGAAAAGGCAGGAAGGAAGCGTAAGGGGAGTGAGAATAAATTGGCTAATGGGGAAGTAGAAAGGGGAATAAAGGGAAGGGAAGGAGAGAAAAGGGGAGGGAATGCTTGTATATGACAGGCGATGAGAGAATGAAGGGGAAAGAGGAAGAGGAAGGGGAAGAGGAAGGGTAAAAAGGAAGGCATACGTAACATACATACATACTTAGGGATTGGTTTGTGTGTGTGTGTGTGTGTGTGTGTGTGTGTGTGTGTGTGTGTGTGTGTGTGTGTGTGTGTGTGTGACGAGTAATTATGTTTCGTCTCATTTTTACTTCGTTTCGAGTTTCTTTTTTCATTTTCTTTCCTTTTCAAATTATGAGTGTCCGCGAACTTTCATTACACGCCCTCTTGTTGTTGTTGTTGTTGTTGTTGTTGTTGTTGTTGTTGTTGTTGTTGTTGTTGTCGTTGTTGTTGTTGTTCTCGCTTCGTCTGTCTGTCTGTTCGTGAATTTGGGGAATGATACAACTTTTTTATGTGGGTGTCCTGTTTATATATATTTTTGTATATAATAACTTTCCCTGTGTGTGTGTGTGTGTGTGTGTGTGTGTGTGTGTGTGTGTGTGTGTGTGTGTGTGTGTGTGTGTGTGTGTGTGTTGGCCTAAATTCAGCTCCGAACACTTCGCCATAGAGGGAGTCGACAAACTCATCGCTCTTGACATTATTATTATTATTTTTTGTCCTGCGAACATAAAAACTAAATTAACTTTCGGCTATTACTCTACTATTCTCTCTCTCTCTCTCTCTCTCTCTCTCTCTCTCTCTCTCTCTCTCTCTCTCTCTCTCTCTCTCTCTCTCTCTCTCTCTCTCTCTCTCTCTCTCTCTCTCTCTCTCTCTCTCTCTCTCTCTCTCTCTCTCTCTCTCTCGCGCCACGGTTTTATTACAATCACAAAAAACAAAACAAAAAGCAAAGGTCCGCGTCACCCGTATATCATAACCTCCTTTTATATTTTCAGAACATTAAACTGTGACCTTAAAAAAAAAAAAATCCTAACCATTTTATTTAATTTTTCTCTTCGCAGTGATCACAACTACCACCACTACTACTACTACCACCACCACGACCACCACCACCACCACTACCACCAGCACCACCAGCACCACCCCCACCACGCCCCAACCCCCGCTCTTCGACAGTAACGAAGGAAAGGTGTTGGAGAAGAAGACGAATATTATAGCCAGCGACTCTTCTTCTCTTCAACGTGAGTACTGAGATTGTGAGGAAGGAAGGAGTTGTTGTTTGTGGGTAGAGTCAACGAGTGAGCGAGTGAGTGAGTGAGGTAGCGTGGTTGGTAATAGTGTTAATCTGAGTATTAGTTGAATGAGTTGTTTATTATGATTTAGTACTAGTGTGAGTAGAATGTACGTGATAGTATGCGTTGAAGTATGAGGAGTAGTATGACTGAGTGTTTTTGTATGATTTCCGTAGCAAGTGTGGTATTATTATTGTTATTATTATTATTATTAATGGTGATAGCAGTAGAAGTAATAGTTGTAGTAATAGTATGAACTGATATATGAACAGTAATATTAATGAGGTTTTTATTTATTTTTTAGTAGTACGCTTTTAAATAGTAATAGTAGCAGCAGTAGTAGTAGTAGTAGTAGTACTGTGAATAGTAGTAGTAGTAATAGTAGTAGTAGTAGTAGTAGTAGTAGTAGTAGTAGTAGTAGTATGAATAGAAGTAGTAGTAGCAGTAGTAGTAGTAGTAGTAGTAGGAGTAGTAGTATGAATAGTAGTATGAATAAGGTTGTATGAATCGTATTATTTTGAAATGTAGCATGAGCTGTACTACCAGGCAACGAATGAGTGTGTGGCATGCATTAAAGAGTTAGTCGTAGTGGCATGAGTGACCGAGGGAGCGAGTCAGTCAATAAATAAATCAGTTACTTGCACCATTCAGAGGCTTTCTAGTGCGAACAAGTAACGCTGACTCGATATTCGTTGTACTGTGAATATCGTAGCAAGTTCGATGTGACAGTGAATCGAGTTGGCAAATTTGTACGCAGAAATAGTAGTATCGAAACTGTATATTAGTAAATTGTGCCTGCGTTCTTAGTTAATTTAGAACATTCACAATGCAAGGGAAGTGGTTGTGTATCAGTTGCATGCTTACTCTTATATCCTTCATGTTACAGGCTCTTCCCTCCTAGGCCATTCCCTTGACATGAGATCCAGCAATATCAGTAGACCAGACCCTGTTCCCTGCAAGCTTACTATAAACAGCTTGTATTCATTAATCAGGGTACCTCTAACATTGATTTTCTGTGCTAGTAAGGAGGAAAAGATAATTAGAAGTGAAGTTTATGAAATTTAGCAAGGCGAAGAGCAATTTGGAACCTGTTGATTATTTTAGGACGGTGTTAAGGGATATGTCTTAGGAAGGGAGAGCTTGGAATATGGCTGAAAATGTGTTAATAGCCCAATAAAACAGTAGTGTATGTAGTTTGTATGTCACTGTACAGCATCTTGTATTAAATAAACCATAAGAGAACGGGACGAGACAGGCAAAATACCATAACTTTTAAAAAAATGTTAGTTAAGTTGAGAAGCTAAAACGAAGATTCACGGGTAAAAGGACAAAAATATTACCTGTGAAATTAAAAGAATGTCCGTAAAAAAAAAAAAAAATGTAGGGACGCTTTCAAATTCTTAGAGGAAGGTCAGGGCGCTTAAGAGGCCACCTACGCTTTCTTCAACGTTTTCTTTAAGGCCTTTGTGTTTCCTTAAAGGTGTTCAAACTTCCTTAAAGGTGTTCTGTCCGGCTACTTGAGGTGTTTTGTCTCCTGCCCCGAGGTTTGGAAAGAGGCAAAGTGATACAGCTTGTTGTTTTCTTCCTCCCTCCCTCTCTCCCTCTCTCCCCTTTCCCTCACCCATTTCCTCTTTCTTCGGCACTCTCCCTCCCATCTTCCCTCCATTTTCCCTCACCCATTCCCTCTTTCTACGGCACTCCCTTCCCTTCCCTTGCCTCTTTCTACGGCACTCCCTTCCCTTCCCTTGCCTCTTTCTCCGGCACTCCCTTCCCTTCCCTTGCCTCTTTCTACGGCACTCCTTCCTTCCTTCCCTCTTTCTACGGCACTCCTTCCTTCCCTCTTTCTACGGCACTCCTTCCTTCCTTCCCTCTTTCTACGGCACTCCTTCCCTTCCCTTCCCTCTTTCTACAGCACTCCTTCCTTCCCTTCCCTCTTTCTGGCACTCCCTTCCTTGCCTCTTTCTACGGCACTCCCTTCCCTTCCCTTCCCTCTTTCTCCGGCACTCCCTTCCCTTCCCTTCCCTCTTTCTACGGCACTCCCTTCCCTTCCCTTCCCTCTTTCTACGGCACTCCCTTCCCTTCCCTTCCCTTCCCTTCCCTCTTTCTACGGCACTCCCTTCCCTTCCCTTCCCTCTTTCTACGGCACTCCCTTCCCTTCCCTTCCCTTCCCTTCCCTTCCCTCTTTCTACGGCACTCCCTTCCCTTCCCTTCCCTCTTTCTACGGCACTCCTTCCCTTCCCTCTTTCTACGGCACTCCCTTCCCTTCCTTCCCTCTTTCTGCAGCACTCCTTCCCTTCCCTCTTTCTACGGCACTCTCTTCCCTTCCCTTCCCTCTTTCTACGGCACTCCCTTCCCTTCCCTTCCCTCTTTCTACGGCACTCCCTTCCCTTCCCTTCCCTCTTTCTACGGCACTCCCTTCCCTTCCCTTCCCTCTTTCTACGGCACTCCCTTCCCTTCCCTCTTTCTACGGCACTCCCTTCCCTTCCCTCTTTCTACGGCACTCCCTTCCCTTCCCTTCCCTCTTTCTACGGCACTCCCTTCCCTTCCCTTCCCTCTTTCTACGGCACTCCTTCCCTTCCCTCTTTCTGCAGCCTCCCTTCCTTCCCTTCCCTCTTTCTACGGCACTCCTTCCTTCCCTTCCCTCTTTCTACGGCACTCCCTTCCTTCCTTCCCTCTTTCTACGGCACTCCCTTCCCTTCCCTCTTTCTACGGCACTCCTTCCTTCCCTCTTTCTGCGGCACTCCCTTCCCTTCCCTCTTTCTGCAGCACTCCCTTCCTTCCCTCTTTCTACGGCACTCCCTTCCCTTCCCTTCCCTTCCCTCTTTCTACGGCACTCCCTTCCCTTCCCTCTTTCTACGGCACTCCCTTCCCTTCCCTCTTTCTACGGCACTCCTTCCCTTCCCTCTTTCTACGGCACTCCCTTCCCTTCCCTCTTTCTACGGCACTCCCTTCCCTTCCCTTCCCTCTTTCTACGGCACTCCCTTCCCTTCCCTTCCCTCTTTCTACGGCACTCCCTTCCCTTCCCTTCCCTCTTTCTACGGCCCTCCCATCCCTTCCCTCTTTCTGCAGCACTCCTTCCCTTCCTTCCCTCTTTCTACGGCACTCCTTCCTTCCTTCCCTCTTTCTACGGCACTCCTTCCTTCCCTTCCCTCTTTCTACACTCCTTCCTTCCCTTCCTTCCCTCTTTCTACGGCACTCCTTCCTTCCTTCCCTTCCTCTTTCTACGGCACTCCTTCCTTCACTTCCCTCTTTCTACGGCACTCCCTTCCCTTCCCTTCCCTCTTTCTACGGCACTCCCTTCCCTTCCCTCTTTCTACGGCACTCCCTTCCCTTCCCTCCCTCCTTCTACTTTGTCCCTCTGCATCTTCTCTCCCTCTACATTTCTTCCTTTCACGATTATTTTCTTTCTCCTTTTCCTGTTTCCATTTCTCCTGCGTTACTTCCTTTCTGCATTATTTTCTTTCTTGCTCATTTTCTGGTACCTATTTCTCCTTTCCCTCCTCCTCCGACTATTCGAATTTCTCCTCTCCTTCCTCCTTCTCCTCCTCCTCCTCCTCCTCCTCCTCCTCCTCACTGTATCACATCTTAATGTCTCTAAATTGTTTTCATCCTCCCCCTCCTCTTTGTCTCATTTTCCCTTCTCTTATATTGCCTTCATGCCCTCTTCCTCCTCCTCCTCCTCCTCCTCCTCTGCAATTACGCCTCCCCTTCTCCTCCTCCTCCTCCTCCTCCTCCTCCTTACTCCATCACCTTATCTCACCTTTTAATTACTCATCCGTGCTCTTATTCTTCCCTCTCCCCTCTCTCCCCTCTTCTCCCTCTCCCCTCCCCCCCTCTCCCCTCCCCTCCTCCCTTGTACTCTCCCCTCACTCCTCTCCCCTCTGACTCTTTCTCCTTCCACTCAACCGTTTTCTTTTCGCCTTTTTTTCCTGTTTTTCTCCTGTTAAATCTTTTTCTTTTCCTTTCCTTTACCTTGACAATAATTTTGGTCTTTTTTTGTTTTTACCATGTATCCCTCTTCTTCTTTTTCTTCTTCTTCCTCCTCCTCCTCCTCCTCCTCTCTTTTTTGTACTGTTTTTTTTTCTCTTTTCTTCTCTATATTCATCTATATTTTCGTTTCCCTCACCTTTTCCTCTTTTCTCCCTCCTCTCTTTTCCTCTTCTTCTTCTTAACCTCTTTATTCTGTCTTCTCAATCCCTCCCACTCTTATCCCTTTTTCATACCTTTTCCTCTTTGTTTTCTTCTCCCCTTCCTTTATTCCCTCCCCCCTTTTTCTCCTTTCCTCTCTCCTCTCTTGCTCTCCCTGTTCTCTTTCTTCTCTCAACCCCTTCCCTTTCCCCTCTTTTTTCCTCCCCTCCCCCTTCTCCCCTCCTCCCCTCCCCCTTCCTCTTAGGGTCAGCAGACTCCCCCACTGACGGCGCCCCCCACCGATACATTCAGGATGGCGGTCCCCCTCCCAGTGACCCCCGACCCCGCTCCCTCAATCGCGGTAAGAAGAAACACCCCTCCCTCCCTCCCCCTCCCTTCCCTATAGGCCTCCTCCCTCCCTGTAGCTCCCTTCATTTTTTCTTCCCTTCCCTTCCCTTCTCTTCACTTCTCTCCTTAGCCCTCCTCCTCCTCCTTCTTCTTCTCTTCTCCCTACTCCATCTCTTCCCTCTCCAATAGGCCCATTCCTTCCCTTAGGCTCCCTCGTTTTTTCTTCCCTTCTCTCATCCCTTCCTTTTTTTTTTTTCCTTCCTCCATTTTCTCCTTCCCTTGTAGTCCCCTTCCCTCTCCTTAGCTCCCTTCGTTTTGTTTCCTTCCCTTCACTTTTGTCCCTAAAACCCTCCTCCTTCTCCTTTTTTATCTTCCCTTCCCTTTATTCTCCTTCCCTTAGTTTTTCCTCATACCTTTCCATACAAAAAATCATCCCTTAACATCATTTTTTCACCCATTCATTTCCTATTACCCCATTCTTCACCTTACCACTCGCTCTCTTCTTCCTCTTCCCCCATCACCACCTCCTCTCCTTTCCTTCCCTCCCTCCTCTCCTCTTCCCCCTCTTCCCCCTTCCCCTTCAGCCTATCGCAATGACCCCGAACATCTTCCTCCATAAATCCCGTCCCTTCCTGTCTTCCGTATAGCTTGTCATCCTTCATTCTGGTACGTCACGGTCAGCGAAAGAGAGACAGGGCGTTAGTGCATGACGGAGGGAGAGAGAGAGAGAGAGTGTATGATCGTGTAAGAAACAATGACGAGTGTGGAATTTAAAGAACGTTGACGAGGATTTATAGTAGTAGTAGTAGTAGTAGTAGTAGTAGTAGTAGTAATAGTAACAATAATCATAATAACAGTAGTAATAATAACGATGGTAATAAATAGAAGAATAGATAAAAACAGAGAGATAGAGATAGATAACAGAGTAAGAGATAGTGTGCTTGTGTGTGTGAGAGAGAGAGAGAGAAAGGCAGAGACGGAGAGAGAGAGAGAGAGAGAGAGAGAGGGAGAGAGGGAGAGAGCGTTTGCCATTGTCATTGCTGTTATTAAGACGGTGGGTCGCTAATGGGCAGGAAGAGGCATTAACCCATTAAGTCTGTGCCGGTGGAGTAATTACGTGAGCACACCTGCGAGCTCCTGATTTACCTGTGCCTCTGATTACCTGGAGTTTACACCTGTTGGGTATATTGTCTTCTTCCTGCCCGCTATATAAGAGTGGTTGAATTTTTTTTTTGCCTTGTTATTGATGGTGAAGGTATGGATGATAAGAGTGTTTGTGTTGGTGTTTGTGTTGTTTTTGTGTTGCGTGGTTTTGTTGTTATTGATGTTTGTGATGATTTATTTTCCCGTTCTTTTTTTATTTTGCTCTTGATATTGAAATGATGGATTATAAGCGTGTTGTTTTTAATGTTTGTGTTGTTTGATTCTGTTGTTGCTGTTGATGTTTATAATATGTTTTTTTCTCCCTTCCTTATTATGTTCGTGTATTTCTTATTGTTATGTTTGTGTGCGTTGTTGCGATTTTTTTCTTATATTTTTGTTTTGTTTTTCATTCGTGTGATATTTTTTTTCTCTCGTCTGTTGTTATTGTTGTTGTTGATGTTTTTTTGTTGTTGCATTTCACGTCTTTTCATTGCTTTGTGTCCTTGCGTTTTTTTTTTTCTTGTCATGCTTCGTGTGTGTGTGTGTGTGTGTGTGTGTGTGTGTGTGTGTGCGTGTGTGCTGACGGTGCTTTTTCAGGGTCAGCAAGTGCGTCGGGGAGCGCGTCGAGGGGGGGGCGTCCGCTGCTGACTCGCCGCCCCCTGCTGCTGCTGCTCCTCTTGCTGCCACTCCTACTGCGCTGAGTCACCTGTCCCGCCTGCTGACCCGCCTCGTCTGCCCCACTCACCTACTGCCCGCTGCTTCTCCTGTAGTCGCCTGCTGAGTTGGGTCATTCGTATCTCGGCGTGTGTGGGTTCACCTGTTCACCCACCTGTTCATTTACCTGCTAACTGACTTTAATGACGCTAATGACTCTTAATTAGCTCACTTTTTCACCTGCTCACTCACCTACCGACACCTACTGACTCGCCCTTATGATTCACTTTCTCTAATTATTTCATTTATCTACCTGCTTTCTCACCTGCTGACCTACCTAATCACTTACCTGCTTTGTCTTGCATTCTGAATTAGCTCACATATCTACCTGTTCACTCACCTGTTGATTTGGCTAAGGACTGGCTTGCTTTTCTTTGCGTTCATAATTAACTCGCTTATCTACCTTCTCATTCACTGGCTGACTCACCTAATGGCTCACCCGCCTTGTTTTGCTGTCTGAATTAACTCACTTATCTTCTTATTTCATTCACTTGCTGACTTACCTAATGACTCGCCCGCTTTGTCTTACTTTCGGAATCGACTCATCATTTTTACTTCTGCTGACTCACCTTCTGACTAACTCACTTATACTCACTTAATTTTTTTTGCATTCTGAATTAAATCACTCATCTGCTGACGTACGGAATGACACCCGCTTACTCCTGCTTTCTGATGTAGCTCACCTATCTACATCATTTTTCTGTATACAGTTTAATAGTATTCGTAAACTTTATTTGTTCTATATTTCAGCAGCCTTTCATATATAGTCGTTTTTATTACCTCCATTCATCTTTTTTGATTTACTGATCTAATTTTTACTCCCCGAATCGCAGGTTATCATCATTTTATTCATCGATATAACTTTTTAGCTTTTTGTTGCTATTTATGTGATGCCTTTCATGATATTTTACTCGCATTCATCTCCTCATTTTACGACTAAATTTTACTCTCCTGCGCTGGATCGCTGGTTTCTTTTTTACTGAATTGAAATTATATCCTTTTTTGCATGATAATCATCTTCAAAATCATTTACATATTTTTTTCCTCGTTACCAGCAGCTGATTATTCTGTCCTGTCATTACCATTTTTCCCGCTTGGGTATAATTACTCACACGCACTCATTTCCCCGGTCAGGAAGGCCACTTTGTTCCGGCTGACTCATTTTCCTCTCTAGCAAGTCACTGTTGTCCGCACTCACTATCCATACTCACGCACCACCACGCTGACTCACGCCCTCGTCCATAGACTTTCCATAGACTATTGACTCCCAGAAACAAACGCCATAGACTCATCCATAGACCCATTCAGTGTTCATCCACGGACCCACGACACACTCATCCATCAACACATTCACATTTATAGACTCATGCAACTCTCATTTCATTCATCCATATGAACAAAAAAGCGCAAAAGAGAAGGGGGATAAAAAGTGACGTCGGTGCTGATACTGTGTTTGTAATCCTGTTGGCATTTAAGTTAATTTTGCACGTAGTGAGAGATGGAGAGAGAAAAAACAAAACAAAAATATATATATAAACATAAAGATATATCTATACATACACACATATATATATATATATATATAGAATTTGCACAGTGCCCTAGTGAATTTATATCGTTCCAAATAATTGTAGTGATATTTGTATATTATCAGACTGGACTCGAAGGGGTGGAAAAAAATACTGCTGAATAAACAGTAATGGAAAAAAACACATCCCTGCCAAAATATGTGTATATGGCGGCATAATTGTAGTCCTTTTTCGTGTGCTTTTGGAACCTGTATCGAACACGGCTTGGACTGCTTAGTGTTGCTGCTGAAGGAGAAGATTTATTTTGCATGTTGAGGCGCGGACGCTTGTTTAGGATCTGGCTCATGGGTGTGAATTGCAAGTGGATTAGGACTGAACAACTTGTGCAAAAAAAAAAATGGATACAAGCATCTTACGGTAGTGTTTGCATAAGTTCCCGTGTGTGTCTTTTAACTTCAGCGCTACACAAGACTGATTTGACTCACAGGGAACTTCATAACGTAAGAAAAGAACTTCAGACAACGAAATAAAAGACAGAAAAGAGTTACGACATGAAAACTATCGTTGGAAAATGTTTGTTGAGTGTAAAATGAAAAGACAAGATTCAAATAAACAGGAAAGATACGGAAAATACGAACACAAGCAGATAAGGAATGAAATGCAAATGAGAAGAGAAAAACTCATGAACCAATAACCAGGGAAAGAGGAAACAGTGAAATCGAGAACTAGTGAAACGGAAAACAAACAATGCAATAATGATACAAATATCGAACAACAACACAATGGCAGTGGAAACGACAAAACGAAATGGAATAAAGGCGAAGACTAAACACAAGCGAGCCTGGAGCCAATAGAGGAGGAAGGGTGGGGTTTATTAATCAGTGAAGCTCAGAAACAATGACACGGACAAACAAACAAAGCGAGGATGATACAATTACAGGGAGAAAAGGAGAGTGGTTCCTGAAAGTGACAAAATGAGAGAGGAAATATAATAACGAAAAGAAATTAATATAACGAACAAGAAGTCATATAAAGAAAAACTAGAGTGTAAAATGAAGAGAAAGACTGAAAATAAAGAACAAGCAAGTCCTAGAGAAAATTGAGGTGTATAAAAATTAGATAGACTGAATATAAAGAACAGCAAGCCATATAGAAAACCAAGGATGTATAGTGAAAAGAAAGACTGAATGCAACGAACAGGAAACCATATAGAAAAACTGAGGTGTTTAGAGATGAGAAAGACTTGAATATAACGAACAGAAGTCATATAGAAAAAACTGAGGTGTATTATGCAGAGAAAGACTAACGCCTGCAGCAAGTCATAGAGAAAAAGTGTGTGTATATCAATCTCTCACTGGCCGCTAACTGAGAGGCTTCATACCGCTCCGAAAAGCAATTAGTGCGTTGCGTCTCCTCTGCGAGGCGCTGCTATTGCTGACGACGGCGTGTGTTTCGCAAATTTCGGCTTTATTTTCACTCTTGCCAACTCACCGAGAGGGAATTTGTAACGTGTCAGTCAGTTGTCAGTTGTTGTAGAAGACCTAGACCAAAAAATAAACAATGTAGACTAACTGTTTGATTTATATTCACCGTCTGAAGTGAACTGTAATGTAACTACTTATTTATTTTTTCCTGTAGAGGCGTAGCCAGTATATGTATCGATAGCGTTTTCATATTTAAGAGTATATATATATATATATATATATATATATATATATATATATATATATATATATATATATATATATATATATATATATATATATATATATATATATATATGTTCGGACATGAGGCAGAGTTACTATTGCACATGTTGAAAATTGCATAATGTATTCCTCAACCCTCGCATATCAAATAGACAAATAAATAAATACTCATACAATATCGAGACGGACGCAGAACAACGCAGACTGGCTGAATACACGCACACACGAACGCACACACCTGCGCACTCACACCTACGCACGCACACACACACACACACACACACACACACACACACACACACACGCACACACACACACACACACACAGAAGCAACGATCAAGAGAGAGAGAGAGAGAGAGAGAGACTAGATTCACGATGCAAGAAAATAACGCTGAAAAGAATTTTGCTGCAAGAATAATATTAGCTTGTGAATATTTCTTACCTCTCTCTCTCTCTCTCTCTCTCTCTCTCTCTCTCTCTCACCATAAGGACGTTAGAGCAGAGAATATTTCCACCTTACCTGGCCGAATAAATGGATAGGTAAATGGTGATAAGGTTCCCCAAGCGACTGGCGTATAGGAGGGCAGAGGCCGCACACTACATATCACTGTCTCCTTCATGCGTATTGAACGTATAATATTCCTCCTCCTGCTCCCTCCCTCCCTACCTACCTACCTACCTGACTGCTGCCTGCCTCGCTCTCCTCGTACGCAATTATCAGAAGCTATGAAGCGTTACGTACGTTCACCTACCTAATGAGAGAGAGAGAGAGAGAGAGAGAGAGAGATTTTCCACACAGTTGTATAACCTTGATCTATTTGAAGTGATTTGTTCTGTGTGTGTGTGTGTGTGTGTGTGTGTGTGTGTGTGTGTGTGTGTGTGTGTGTGTGTGTGTGTGTGTGTGTGTGTGTGTGTGTGTGTGTGTGTGTGTGTGTGTGTGTGTGTGTGTGTGTGCGCGTGGCCTTCGATTTTAATGTAACGAACAACATATCACGTCCTCACTTCGAACCCCAGAGGCCAGAAAACACAGAGAATCGGACATAAATCACATGACACACACACACACACACACACACACACACACACACACACACACACACACACACACACACACACACAGCTACGCACACACGAGAGAGAGAGAGAGATGGCAATTTATCGAAGTTAATCATCGCCGTAATCAATCATTGTTAAACGCTAATGAAAAATATATTTGACGTTCATTTTTCGTCCCTGTAAACTGACGTATTTTTCACCGTGATATATTTTCCGTATGTGTCTGGATTTCTTTTTTTTATTGCTAGTTTTTTTGTGATTCTGTATAATGTCTAGATTTATTTATTTTCACCCAATTATCGTATGTATTTCTATGCCATCGCCGGTTTTTACTAGTATTCGTATTTCTGTATGTAATGTAATAGTTTTTTTTTTATATATTTAGCTTTTCACATATTTTATCCTGTATTTCTTTTATATATACGACGGAGCAAAGGCTATTATATTCCAGCTTCGTGTGTTTTGTCGCCCTGTTCGTCTTTAGTGAGCTTTGGAAACATCGAAAAAGAGAGGAGAGGAGAAGCGAATGAGAGAGAGAGGGAGAGACAACAAGAATCGAAAAAAAAAAAAGGAAAAAGCTACGTGATACAATTACGTTTTGCATAAATATCGTGTTTTGTCACTCATTATGCAGATCCGCCTCATACCCATTGTTAACTTATGCATGTGTGTGTGTGTGTGTGTGTGTGTGTGTGTGTGTGTGTGTGTGTGTGTGTGTGTGTGTGTGTGTGTACTTTTGACCCTTATTGTACACAGACAGACAAAAAAGAAAAACCTTCGTTATTCTCAACTGAGGCAAAAGATAGTGAACAGACAAGTGTTTATAGTGACATCAGGTAGAAGGGTTGTATAGATATGTAGTGAAGTTGATGGTGTGTCGGAAGGGGGATAAAGGGATGGAAGTAGAAAGAGGGAAGAAAGAAAACTAAAGACGGAAAAAAGAGAGGGGGAGAGAGGAGGGCGAGACGGAGAAATAGAGAATAAAGAAAAGAAGGAAGATAGAGGAGGAAGAATGAAGGAAGGTAGAGAAAGAAGAGGATATGAAACAAGGAAAGAATTATACACAAGACCTAATAGAAGGGTAGCGTTGTTATGGTGGCAGATGTTCATAGCGGCATAAAGGGGTGAGAGGAGACAGCAGAGTACAGTGACAAGTTATCCGTGTAGTGTCAGGAAGGTGTGCTAATGATGGTGGTGATGGTGACAGGTGTGAGATCGTGAAAGGTATGGTGAAGTTAATAGGTAGAGACAGTGATGGGGAAAGGCAGAAGAGGTGTGATGGATGTGTTAGTGATGGTGACTGAGGTATATGATAATGCCAGGAAATGTGATAGTGACGGTGATGGTGAGAGAGGTGCATAGTGATTTTTTTTTACAGCTAAAGAAACAGCTCAAGGGCAACAAAAAAAAGTGAAAAAAAAGCCCGATAATCGCTGTTCCTACAAAGACAAAAGTTATGAGCGGCCAAAAGAGAGGTCAATTTCGGGAGGAGAGGGCCAAAAGAGGTCAATTTCGGGAGGAGAGGGCCAAAAGAGAGGTCAATTTCGGGAGGAGAGGGCCAAAAGAGAGATCAATTTCGGGAGGAGAGGGCCAAAAGAGGTCAATTTCGGGAGGAGAGGGCCAAAAGAGAGATCAATTTCGGGAGGAGAGGTGTCTTGATACTCTCCTGTGTGTATTTTGATAGTGACAGGTGTATGGTAGTGATTAAGAGGTGGTGAGGATGAAAATACAGGTGTGGGGAGTGAATTATGGTGACAGGCGGTATGGTGTTGATGGTGATAGAGCTGTATGGTGACAAATAATGATGGATGACATGGTAACCGAAGTAGGACAGCGAAACTACATCTACGCTATACACTATGACACTATAACACAATCACAACACTGAACACACACACTCAGAACAGTAGGAAAGAAGCATGACGGTGAAAAAATAAAGCTAAAACGAGAAACATATATAAGAAAGCTATACATATATACATATACATACGAATAATAATGTTGATATTTGTTAAGGTTTTGTGGTGGAGGAAGGCGGAAGACAAAAAATAAACTGCATTACTGTATTTGTTTGTAGTTGTGGAAGGGTGGACGATGAGGAGGAGGAGGAGGAGGAGGACGAGGAGGGGTTAGTAGGTAGTGTTCAGGTTATCCTCTCACCTCCCCTCCTCCTCTTCCTCCTCCTCCTCCTCCTCCTCCTCCTCTCCTCCCTCCCCCACGTAGGCTGTAACATACGATATATTCTGTTCTGTATTAATAAAGTAATTTTAGACCCTCTTGTTTCTCTGAGCCCCATTCCAAGTGGTGGTTTATGTTGCGTAATTCTTTTTTTGTCGAGGGGGGGGACTGCGAATTTCTTTTTCCTTGTGTTTTGCTATTACTGCCCGGTATTCTTTCTCTATTTTCTTTTCTTTTTTTTAGTTTAATTTCGTGGATAAATTACAGTGGTGGTTATTTTTTTCTCCTCCTCGATGCATAAAGATTTTTGTTTTGTTTTGTTCATTTTATAACGTTTTTTTGGGTGGTGTTTTCTTGTTCTGTTTCTGCGTTTTTAGTTTTTTTTTTATGTTTGTTTTTCGGTTCTTGTTGTTCCTGTGGAGTTATGATTCAATAACGCGACAAGGGACGAGGTGTTTCTGGACTCGTAAATCGTCTTTCTAAATTTACTGCTATTATATTATCTATTTTCTGGGTACATTTCGTTTTGCTTTCACTAAAATTATCATGGTTCGAGGTAGTATTTTTTGGGTGCTTTGTTGACCATTACATTTTTTAACATTTTTTCAGCATTATATTTGATACCTTCTTTTGATCTTGTTTTTAAAAGCGGCTTCCAATCGTAAGTAGCCTGTATGTGTGTGTGTGTCTATTCCAGGCCTATCTTATCATCACTGTCTTGTTGCTACTGTTTCTCTCTTGCAAGTCATCTCCCTTTTCCTATTCATTTTATCTCGTTGTTGCTATTTATTTCTTCCATTCCTCTCCCTTTTCCTTTCCACCTGATCTCCTTTTTATCATTTCTCTCTTCTATTTCTCTCCCTTTCCCTATCCACCTTATCTTCTTTTTATTATTTCTCTCTTCTATTCCTCTCATGTCTCCTATTCACCTTATCTCCTTGTTACTACTTCTTTCTTCTATTCCTCTCCCTTTTCCTATCCATCTTATCTTCTTTTTACTATTTCTCTCTTCTATTCCTCTCATGTCTCCTATTCACCTTATCTCCTTGTTACTACTTCTTTCTTCTATTTCTCTCCCTTTCCCTATCCACCTTATCTTATTATTACCATTTCTCTCGCTATTCCTCCTCCTTTTCCTATTTACTTTATCTTATTGCTACTATTTTTCCCGCCATTCTTCCCATATCCTACCCACCTTATCTTATTGTTACCATTTCTTTCCCCATTCCTGTCCCTTTTCCCATTCACCTTATCTCATTGTTGCTATTTCTCCCGCCATTCCTCTCCCTTTCCCTATTCACCTTCCCAGGCAATAAATAAACTTCCTGAAGGCCCAAGTTTTCTGGATGAACCACGAACTCGAGGCACGCGCGGGGCTGCTGGTGGGGCGGCTTTTGGACACCATCAGCGGCTACCAAGTCTCCATGCGTCAGGTCGTGGGCGCCACCCTGCCGGCACACGTCTCAGGCGCTCACGAAGTCCTCAAGAGCATCGAAAAGGACCTGCCACAATTCTTCGAGCGGCTGAAGGAGGAAGACCCGCGGATCATTGAGGGTTTTCTGCAGGAGGAGGAGGAGTGGGGCAGCGTGGTGTTGGTGGACATAATCATGGAGGTCTTTTTTCAGGATGTGGTAGAACGTGAGCCGCCTCAGACCGTCGCACTTATCCTTCTAGCCTTCTTTCAGGACATCCAGGGCCCCAAGATGTCCCCTGCCGACGCCTACTACAGCATCATGGGCAACCTGGTCGTGACGGTCTTCAAAGCACCCGCGTTGATGGCGAAGAGGAAATGGAAGGATCGTAAAGTCGGGGCGGCCATGGTCGCCTACCAAAGCTTTCTGCAGACACTCGAGGAAATCTTGCTCCTCACGCGTAAGTCTCCTCCTTCACCGTCTCCCTCACTTCAGTCTGTCGATGGAACTGTAACTCTCTGATCCTCCTCCCTTTGTCGCCTTTTTTTTCTCTTCAAGCTTATTCTCCTCCTTCTGATCCTCCTCTTTCACACCTGTTCTTTCTCGTCTTAACTCATTCCCTGGGACGGTACTTTTGATTCGATTCTTTAAAGCCTAACGTTCTGATTCTCCTCCTTTTTTCACCTTTTTTCTCTTCAAGCTTATTCTCCTCCTTCTGATCCTCCTCTTTCAAACCTGTTCTTTCTCGTCTTAACTCATTCCTTGGGACAGTAGTTTTGATTCCATCTTTAAAGACTTACGATCTGGTCCTCAGCTTCCTTCCCGTCGTTACTTCTCCTTCTAAAAATCTTGCTTCATAATCCTCCTGCATTTCCTACTCCTCTCCCTCCTTTCTCTTTCCTCTTGCTCAACACCAACCTTGATTCCACCTTCTGAACCTAATAATTTCTGAGCCACATCCACCTCCTTCACTTCAATATGCTTCTACACTCTTCCTCCTCCTCCTCCTCCTCCTCCTCCCACCTTGTAATCTTCCATCTCCTCTATATCTTTATCTTCCCTGTTTACTTTCATTCCTCTCTGATCAGGTAACTCATGATTAACAACCTTTTTTTTTTTTTTAATTGATCCGTTGAACTTTAAGTAAATTTGTGTTTCATCCTGCCTACGTTATTTGTGTTTAAACTATACTGCACACACACACACACACACACACACACACACACACACACACACACACACACACACACGATTGAATCTAATAAGGGACAGCATCCAGATCCATTACTACTGTTGCTACCCCCCCCTCCCCCCCTCCCCCCACACTCCCCCCCACTCCCTCCTCGTTCGGTAGTATACGAATGCCTATGCTGATAAAAAATAATGCAGGAGAGTAGTGTCAATCAGGGGAATTGCCTTCATCCTGTCCCTCGGCGCTGAAAAATAGAGCTCATTATCATCTATGTAATATATATATGCCCCTTTTTTTGTATGTGTGTTTGTGTGAGAGAGTAAAGGACTGTGCAAAATTAAGCTTGAAGAGGAGAGACTGAGAGCGCGACGGTGAGGGAGAGCGCGAGTGAGCAAGAGAGAGAAAGTGAGAGTGTGAGTGTGATAGAGAGTGTGAGTGTGATAGAGAGTGTGAGTGTGATAGAGAGTGAGAGTAATTTAATTTGTTTACTTTTACAGGTACATTTGGTGAGTACCGTCCATCAACTCCCCTTCATCTACTCCCCTTCCCCTTCTACTCCCTCTCCCTATCCCTCCCTCCCCTTCCTCCCCTTTTCTCATTTTACATTCGTCTGTCTCCCAACCCCCCTCTTCCCTCCC
Source organism: Eriocheir sinensis (assembly GCF_024679095.1). NCBI lineage: Eukaryota > Metazoa > Arthropoda > Malacostraca > Decapoda > Varunidae > Eriocheir > Eriocheir sinensis. The sequence continues at coordinate 14,443,425 of NC_066517.1, read as the reverse complement.
TATCTTTCGTTCCTCACCTCCTCCTCCTCCTCCTCCTCCTCCTCCTCCTCCTCCTTCTCCTCTTCCTCCATCCCTCCCGAACCTCCCACCCAGCTCTTGTCTCTTCCCCTTTTACCTTCCATTCCTGCTATCTCCTCCTCCTCCTCCTCCTCCTCCTCCTCCTCCTCCTCCTCTAACCCGATTCCCTGCAGTGGTCTTCCTCTCCCTGATTTCCCTCCCACTTTTCGCTCTCTTCCTACCTCTTCCTCTCCTATCTCTCGCTCCCTCCCTGCTCTCCCTTCCCTCCCTCCCTCTCCTGTAAATCGTAAAGTAATCGTGCTTCAAATGAGGAACAAGTGCAGCCTTACCCCCGCCCTTTGAAGGTGAGAGAGAGAGAGAGAGAGAGAGAGAGAGAGAGAGAGAGAGAGAGAGAGAGAGAGAGAGAGAGAGAGAGAGAGAGAGAGAGAGAGAGAGAACAGTGACAGACAGACAGACAGACAGACAGACAGACAGACAGACAGACAGGTAACTAACTAACCCACCACGCAGAGAAAGATACAGACAGACAGACGGACAGACTGCAAATAGATCAGTCTCCCATATTTCCCGTTTTGCTGTTCACGTTTATTATTATTTTTATTTCTCTCTTCTTTCTCTTCCTCTTTCTCTTGCTCTCTGTTCGGTGGGTCGCTGTTCACTTATGCTGATGTTCACTGTGGTGGTGGTGGTGGTGGTGGTGGTGGTGGAGGTGGAGGTGATGGTGGTGGAGGTGGTGGAGGTGGTGGAGGTGGTGGTGGTGGTGGTGGTGGTGGTGGAGGTGGTGGTGGTGGAGGTGGTGGAGGTGATGGTGGTGGTGTGGCTTTGTTACATATTTCTCCTCTTGTTTCCTATCCCCTCCTCCTCCTCTTCCTTCTTCCCCTCCTCCTCCTCCTCCTCCTTCCCCCTCCTCTCCTCTCTTCTTCTCTTCCCTTGTTTCTCTCTCTTTCTCTCTCTCCTTCACTTATTCCTGCACCATTTTTATCTCCCTCTCCTCCTCTCTCTGTTTCCCCCTCTTTTTCCTCCCAGCCTGTATGGTCTCGCTTGCATGGTCTGGGAGGAGATAGAGGAAAGGAAGAAGGGAAGGGAGGAAGAGGTGACATGGAGGAGTGTTAAGGGAAGGGGGATAAGAGGTAGGAAGGAAAGTATGAGGAGAGAGAGAGGAAGAAGGAAAGAGAGAAAGGGAGAGAAGGGTAGAAGGAAAATTGAGATGAATAAAAGACATGTCAAGGGTGAGGGGAGAATGATGAGAGGGAGAGGGAGGAAGGGAGGGAGAGACAGAGGTTGAAAGAGACAACTTGAAAGGGAGAGAGAGAAGTAAGGAAGAATGATGGGGATAGAGAGAGGTAGGGAGGGAGGGGGCAGGGAAGGAAGGGGTAAAAGGGGGGGGAAGGTGTGTCATGGGTCTGTCCAGCAGGTATTTTCTTTTCATATGTTTTTTTTATTGGCATATGTTAGGAGTGGTACGTAACAAAGGATGATGTTGCCCATTCCCTTCCCTTCTTCTCCCTTCCCTTCCCTTCCCTTCCCTTCATTTCCCTTTCCTTCCCTTCCTTTCCCTTCCCTTCCCTTCCCTTCCTTTTCATTCATTTCCCTGCAGTGCCTTTCTTTCCCGTCTTCTCCTTATCTTTCCTTTCCCTACCCTTCCCTTCCCTTCCTTCCTTTTCATTCATTTTCCTGCCGTCCATTTCTTTCCCGTCTTTTCCTTACCTTTCCTTTCCCCACCCTTCCCTTCCCTTCCCTTCCCTTTACTTCCTTTGCCTTCCCTTCCCTTCCCTTCCCTTCCCTTTCCTTCCTTCTCCTTTCCTTCCCTTCCCTTCCCATCCCTTCCCTTTCCTTTCCTTTCCTTTCCTTTCCTTTCTTTTCCTTTCCTTTCCTTCCCTTCCCTTCCCTTCCCTTCCCTCCCCTCCCCTTCCTTCTCCTTTCCTTCCCTTCCCTTCATTTCTTTTCATATCCCTTCCCTTTCCTTCCCTCTCCTTCCCTTTCCTTTCCTTTCCTTTCCTTTCCTTTCATTCCCTTCCCTTCCCTTCCTCTCCTTTCCCTTCCCTTCCCTTCCCTTCCCTTTCTTTTCTTTCCTTTCCTTTCCTTTCCTTTCCCTCTACTTTTTTTCCTTTTAAATGCACTTCTTCTTTTCTTCGCCTACATTATGTTTTCGTAAATTGGTCTTTTTATTTTTGCTGATTCCCTTCCCTAACCTTCCCTTCCCTTCCTTTTCCATCCTTTTCATTCCCCATACTCATCTTCCTTCTCCATCCATTCCTTCCCTTCCTTGACCTTATCATTTCGTTCCCTTCCCTTGCGTTTCGTTCTATGTCCTCATTTTCCCTCTTTACCCTTCCCTTCCATTCTCCTCCCTGTCCTCATCCTTTCCTTAAATTCCTTTCATTTCCCATCCCTTTCCTTTCGTTCCCTCTCCTCCTCATCTTCCCTCTTCACCCTTCCCTTCCCTTCATATCTCCTCGCCCACCGCTTCCCCTTCACCCTTGACACGACAATGGCTTTTGTTAATTATTTTCCCCTCCAATATAGTATTGATGGCGTCTAGCGAGGAGGGAGAGAGAGGGAGGAGGGAAGGGAGGGAGGGAAGGAAGGAAAATTTAGAGGAAGTAGAGAAGGAAGCGAAGGAAGGGTGTACCTGGGGATAGGAGGGAAGAAAGGAAGGAGAGGGGAGAAGATGAGCGTATGAAGGATGGGAGGGAAGGTGAGATAAGAGATAGGGGAGAGCTTAGAGGAAGAAAGAAGAGGAAAAAGTGTGAAAGAGAAAGGAAAGGAGGAAGAAGGAAGTAAAACGAGGAATGAGGAATGAATGAATAGCAGGAAGAAGGGAAAGGAAGGAGGGATAGAAGAAGGGAAAGGGAAGGAAGTGGGGAAGAGGAACAGCAGGAAAGGGGAAGCTGAGTGGAATGAGGGTTTGGTGTGCTGGGGAGGAAGAGGAGGAGAGGGGAAAACATGTGGGAGGGATGTAGGCGGTAAGGGGAGGTGAGGGAAGGGGATGAGGGGCAAGGAGGAGGGAAGGGGAGGGATGGTGAGGAGATGGAAGGGAAAGAAAAGGGAAGGGGGAATGAGGGCAGATGAGAGGGAAGGGGAAGGGGAGAGGAGGTAAGGGAGGGTAGGACTAAAAGGGATTAGGGAAGGGAGGTAAAGGAGGACTGTAAGATAAGGGGAAACGGGAGGTGAGATGTCAGGTAAGGGGCAGAGGAGAGAGAGAAGGGAAAGGAGGGGAAGGGGAGATGTGTAGTTAGGGGCAAGTGAAAGGGGAAGGGGGATAGGTGAGGGGAAGAGGGAAGGGGAAATAAAGGAGAGGGAAAATATAAGGTAAGGGGTAAGTGGGTGAGGTGTTTTAGGTGAGGGGAAAGGGGGAGGGGAAGGCGAGGGGAGATGTAAGGTAAGGGGTAAGTGGGGGAGGTGTTTTAGGTGAGGGAGAAGGGGGAGGGGAAGGCGAGGGGAGATGTAAGGTAAGGGGTAAGTAGGGGAGGTGTTTTAGGTGAGGGGGAAGGGGGAGGGGAAGGCTAGGGGAGATGTAAGGTATGGGGTAAGTGAGGGGAGGTGTTTTAGGTGAGGAAGAAGGCGAGGGGAGATATAAGGTAAGGGCTGAGTGGGGGAGAGGAGGGGCGGGGAAGGGTTGAGGGGGGTCAGGTCGCTTCACATGTTTTCGGCAGCGGCTGTGGCGGCCCCCGTGCTCCTGGCCTTAAAGTTATGGCGGGGACGAACGCGGTGGGAAGAGCGGCGGCGGGGGGCGCGCGGGCACGGCTCGGGCACCGTCTCGTGGCTATTTTAGACCCCAAAGGCGCCCGGTGCCGACAGGACCGTCCCCGCCCCTTACTGACGCCCTGGCGCCCAGCTCATCTCGCCCTCCCCAGTCGAGAGGGACCAGAGCTTCGAGGCCGGCGTGTAGTGTCGTCCTAGAGTGGTTCTGAGACTCACCTCCCCGCCACGATGAGACTCCTAGCATGGGCGTGGCTGGTAGTGGGCGGGCTGGCGGTGCTGGCCCCCAACGCCCACGCCGCCGGCGCCAAGGCTGACGTGATCGAGGATGTTAATTCCAAGCAACTGGAAAACCTGGTGGCCGACAGTGATTACGTGGCTGTGTTCTGGTGTAAGTGTCCCGGGGTGAGAGGGTGTAGCGGCGGCCTGCGGGATGGAGTAAGTACACTGTGACCCTCTTGACTCTTTCCTGGCGTCAACTGGAGGGTTACTTGACCTTATAAGAGAACCTTGACCCTTTAGACTATTCCTTCTTTTTCACGATGTCAGCTGGAGCGTTACTTGACCGTTTAAAGCACTATGACCTTACTCCTTCGTGTAGTCAGCTGGAGGATTATTTGACCCTTTAAGAACAGTGTACCCTTTAAAAAAACTCCTCCTCCTCCTCCTCCTCCTCCTCCTCTTGCAGTGTTGGTAGAAGGCTTACTTGACCGCGACGCAGCCTAGACACGTTCCTCGGTTTCTCAGGAGACTTGGAAAAATGTCTCACTCTGCTGGAGGCCCTGAATACCCGGTGCACAGCAAAGAGACAAAGGGGAGGGAAAGAACAGGGGACGAGACCCGTGGGGAGGGAGACACGGGGACGAAGGGGGGGACAGGTTAAGAGGACATGTTGAGATGGGGAATGTGTGCTGCAGGGAACCGAAGAGAGAGGAAACGAAGGGAGGAGAAAAGAGGATGGGGACCGTGAGGAAGTGAACGGAGAGAGGAGACGAGAGGGGACACGGGGAGAATGGGGAAATGAGTACAGCAAGGAACCGAGGAGAAAATAGAAAACTCACCAAAACTAAAAGACTCAACAACGCCCATCAAGAACAAGGACCATAAGTGGGACCCGTTACAAAGGCAATCCCACGCCTACTACTGGACTGGACTGGGGAAGAGAAAAAGAGAATGAAGAATGTGAGGAATAGGGACGAAGGAAACAAGGGGGACATGGGAGGATGGGGACGAGAGGGGGGAGGCTTGGGGAGAGGAAAGCTTGAGTGGTATGTAGCAGAAGCACCGCCTTGTTAATTCTCCTAAAAAGTAGCGTTCGTTGCACCACGCGTCACAGAGAGGTGGAGGAGGTAGAGAAAATTAAGTGGGGGAGATGGGAGGGAGACTCGACCTGGCTGTTTGGGTGTGCGATATGTCAGGTGCTTGTTTTTTGTTTTCTCTCTAATTCGACCCCCAACTTGACCTCTCCTGACCCGATACGACCTTCAAGTCACCCTCGCGTTGCAGGGCACAGGTGGAACATCGCTTTTGGTTTCTTTATTTCTCTGTCTGTCTGTTTATCTATCTCTCATCATTGACCTATGTTTGTTTCCATTGTGACCTCTCTTGAACCGATTCGACCTTTAATTTATCCTTTCGTTGCAGGGTATAGGTCAAATATTGCTGTTATTTGCTTTTTATCTGTCTTTGTCTATCTGTTTATTTATCTCATATTTGATCTACTATATCTGACTCCTCTCTGACCTGACCTTCAACTTGACCTCTATTGATCCGACTCGACCTTTAATTTATCCTTTCGCTGCAGGTCATAGGTGAAACATTGCTAGTTTTCTCTCTCTATCTATCTATCTCTACCTATCTGTATCTATGTCAATCCATCTATCCATCTAACCGTCTGTATCTACTCGTATCTATCTAACCGTCTATCTATATATACCTATCTATCCATCTTTCTATCTATATATTCATTTATCTAACTATTTCCCCTTTGACCTGACCCCTGAACTCGACCCCTCCTGACCCGACCCGACCTTCCCATCATCCTCCGCGCGCTGCAGGGGAAGGCGCGGCATCAAAGCTGACTCCCTCCTGGCACTCATCGTCTCGTAATTACTCTCCGCTCAGGGCGAGGCGACGCGCGACGATTATAGCAAATTATGACGTTTTGCTTGAAAGTGAGATATTTATACCCGGGTTCCGGTTGGGTTCTTGTCCTTTGAAGGATGAAAATACGCCCTGCACTGCTGAGGACTTCTGGAGGACCCGTATCCTTTTTTTTAGATGCTTTCGCTTCTCACAGTAAATATTTTCAGAGGCCACAAAAGGGATGAGGCGAGTTCTCATCATTGTTTTTTATTCGTCCATAATGTAGAGGCCTTGCCAAACTATAACTAGGCTGTCCTATATTTCTTCCCTCTTTCTTTTATCTGTTCTGAATATGCCTAAATCGTATTCCCAGATACTTTTGGTTCTGACAGTAAGTATCTTCGTAGACCACAAGAGGGATTAGTCGGGTGCTTATCATTGTTTTTATTCAAGTCCATGTTGCAGAGGCCTTGCCAAACTATAACTAGGCTGCCCTGTATTTCTTCCCTCCTTCTTTTATCTGGTCTGAATATACTTAAATCGTGTTCCCAGATGCTTTCAGTTCTCACAGCAAGTATTTACAAAGGCCACAAAGGAGGTTAATCAGGTTATCATGAGTTTTCTGTTACATTAATGGTGCAGAAGCCTTGTTAAACTATTACTGGGGTCATCAAACTACCCATTGGTCTGCTCACAACCTATATGACAGCCTAACCAGAAACTCAGACGCTCTCGGCTCTCACAAGAATTTTCAAGGGTCACAAAGGAGATTAGTTGTGTTCTCATGAGTTTTTCTGTTACATTCATGGTGCAGAAGCCTTGTTAAACTATCACTGGGCTCATCAAAGTACCCATTGATCTACACACAACCTATATGACAGCCTAAATAGATTCTCAGACTCTCTTGGCTCTCACAACAAGTATTTTCAAGGGTCACAAAGGAAATTGGTCGGGTTCTCAACATTCTTTTCCACGTCCATATTGCAGAAGCCTTGTTAAACTATCACTGCGCTCACCAAACTACCCATGAATATACCCACAACCTCTATGAAAGCCTAACCAAATGTGAGTGAGTGCATATGATTTATTTTCATATTCATGTTACAGAAGCCTTGTTAAGCTATCACTAGGGTCATCAAACTACCCATGGACATACCCACAACCTCTATGAAAGCCTTACCAAATGTGAGTGAGTGTATCTGATTTTTTTTTCACATTCATGGTGCAGAAGCCTTGTCAAGCTATCTATCACTAGGCTCATCAAACTACCCATGGACGTACCCACAACCTCTATGAAAGCCCTATCAAATGTGGGTGTGTGAGGGTCATATTCTTAAACATTTCCCCACCCAAGCACACACATTTGACAAGGCTTTCGTAGGCGTTGTGGGCATTTCCAGTAGTAGTTTTGTGACCCAGGTGGTAGTTTGACCCTAATTCCGGACCTTGAACCTAGGAAAACACGCATTAGAACCCGACTGATCTGCTTTTTGGCCTTTGAAAATGATGTGAGGGGTGGAAGAGTCTGACAGTACCGACCTAACACCCGAAATGTTTGATAGTATGGGCCATGGGGTGGAGGAACGTGCCCCTGATCCCCCCCCCCCCCCCCCACACACACACCAGCTGGAAGTGTCTGGCAATCGCGGTGTTGGGACGGAGTGGAAATATTTCAGTCCCCGTCTCAAAAGTCGCGTCTCGCCTCCCGTTTTCTCCACTTTTTTTTTCTTTTTTTTTTTTACTTCCTCGCCGGCAATGTTTGACGCGCTGGAAGTTGCTGTACAGCGCTACCTGTTTCATTTTTGTCTCCCGGGTTTTGTGTTGTTTTTCTTTCTTATTTTTGGGGGGACGTATAAAACAAAGGTGTCACGTTGAGTTATTACTGTTGTTGTTATTATTTTGAAGCGTGTGTATCGTGTTATTTTTTCCCCGAAAGTTCTTTATTAACCTTTTTTTTTTAGTCCGGGAAAATGATGCTGTCGTATATCTTTTTTTTTCTTTTACAAATGAACAGTTCCCTCAAACCAACGCCACACGGTTATTTTTACTCATATTTTTGTTGTTGTTGTTGGTTTGGATAATTATTTTTAGCACTACATTTTCCTTTCCCTTTACCGCTGAAACAATGAGAACACCACAGAATTACACCCAGTAGAAGCAGTCGTAATAGTAGTAGTAGTAGTAGTAGTAGTAGTGGTAGTAGCGCCAGTATACCAAACTAACTAAACTATACTAAACTTAAATAACTTACTAAACAAGGATGATAAAGGAAAAGAAGATGGAGGGGAAGGAGAGTGGGAAGGTTAGAAAATATGCTGTAATAGTAGTAGTCGTAGTTGTAGTAGTAGAAGTAGTAGTAGTAGTAGTAGTCGTAGTAGTAGTAGTAACAAAAAGGGCAGCATCGTCCCTTAGCCGGCCCGAGGATATGAGAGCTCACTCCCTTCGCTGCTTCCCCTCACCGGTTATTACCACCACATCCCAGGTGACGCCCGTACTTTAATTTCCTCCTTCCCCTCCCCAGCCCCTCCCCAGCCCCTCCCCAGACCCTCCCCAGCCGCTACTCCTTGTCTCCTAGATGTGATGCTGCTTCTAATACAACCACCACCACCACCACCACTGCAACATCCTTCCCTTCCTTCTCATGCTCCTCCTCCTCTTTCCCATTTTCTTTCCTCTCCCCTTCTTAAGCATCCATGTTTAGTTCGTACATAAACACAGCTTCCACCGCTTTCCTTTTCGTCCTTTTTCTCTCTCTGCTTCCTCTCTCTTTGTGCTTCGGTCTTTCTTTTCTCTTCTTTGTACTCGTCTCCGTCTCTTTCCTTTCGTTTCCTTCATCCTCTTCCTATGCAAACACAGCTTCCTTCTCCTTCTCTTCCTCCTCTTCCTCTTCCTCCAGGTTCTTTTTCTCCATTCGCTTCCTCTGCTGCTTCATTTTTTTTTGCGTGCGTTGTTTTGTTTTCGTCTGTGCGTTCGCCTTCCTTCCTGTCATCCCGTTTCTCTTCCATGTCTCTTTCTTATTCTCCTTTTGTTCCATCTCTACGTCTTCGTTTTATTGGTTATGTGTTTGCCTTGCGTTTCCTCTCTTCCTCCTCCTCCTCCTCCTCCTCTACCTCCAACTCCTGCTTCTCCTCCTCCTCCTCCCCTCTCTCCTATCCCTACCTCCTCCTCCTCGGCAATAAAGATGGTAATAATAACTATAATCAACGTATGAAGCAGAGAGAGAGAGGAGGAGGAAGAGGAAGAGGAAGAGGAGGATAACGGCTTAGCAGAGTAACGTGGGATTAAAGAGGAAAAATACTTTGATGAGCAAGAGGAATAGTTGCCATTGTATCCGTTACTGAGATCGTAATAAGTATAATGACTTCGGTAATTGTCGGTTCTAGAATGGAAAGAAAACACAAATGGAGGAAGAAAATTACCGTAGGAGAAATGATAGATTAGAGA
>NC_066517.1:14309176-14429176 GCF_024679095.1 Eriocheir sinensis | reverse complement strand
TTTGTTTATCTTCTCTCAGTCCAAACTTTACGACTCTGGAAAATGAGGACTTATCTATCTCGTTATCTGTCAATCTCTCTCTTACGTTTTATCTGCCTATCTGTATATCTGACTTTCACTTCCTTTCTGTCTGTATATAACGATGTCTGTATATTTCCCTTCATCTTATATTGTTTATCTGTGTTTCATTCTGTCTTTTTATCTGCTTATCTGTTTATCTAGCTATCGTCTATCGTCTGGCCGTCTGTACCTGATTGTCTGCATCTATCTATCTGTCTTTTGTCTGTCTGTGTAACTGTTTCTCTATTTATCTTTTTGTCTACCTAACTAATTATCTAACCACTTACTCTTCTGTTTGTCTACCTACTTACCTGCTTATCTACCCTTACCTAACCTACCCTTACATAACCGTACCTAACCTTACCTTATCTAACCTTCCCTAACCTAACCTAACCTAACCTAACCTTACCTTACCTTACCTTACTAAGCCAAACCTAACCTACCCTTACCTAACCGTACCTAACCTTACCTAACCTTACCTAACCTAAGCTACCCTTACCTAACCTTACCTAACCTAACCTAACCTAACCTAACCGTACCTAACCTAACCTTACCTAACCGAGCCTATCATAATTATCTACCTACCTACTTATCTACCAAACTATCTATCAACCCTCACCTATTCATGTAACCACCTACCTCTCTATCTATCTATCTATTAATCTATTTAACCGTGTATATCTATCTCTCGAACTCTCTGTGTGTCTACCTGTCTCTCTTCCTCTATATGTGTGTGTGGCTGTTTATCTGTCTGTCCGTCCATCCATTAATTCAATCAGTGGAGTGGATATGGGGCTGTCGACGTGCGTGTGGGCTCTAGACAATCAGAACGGACAGGAAGATTGATGGGGAAAATAAAGGGGATAATGTTATTTTTTACCCAGAGATAGAGTCAGTGTTAGAGAGAGGGAGCGAGAGGAAGAGAGAGGGAAAAGGGGGTTGTTTAGAGAGAGAGAGGGTGAGGGGGAAAGCATGGAGGTAGGAAAAGGGAAAGAGAGAAAGAGGGAGAGGGAAAAGGAGAGAGGAAAAGACAGATATGGGGAGAGAGAGAGAGAGAGAGAGAGAGAGAGAGAGAGAGAGAGAGAGAGAGAGAGAGAGAGAGAGAGAGAAAAGAGGGCTTGTTTAAGTGGGTGGTAGTCTTGTTTGTTTTTGTTAGTCAAAGAAAATGGGAACGGTATGCAAACTTTTAAGAGAGGAAATGTTTGTCACCTTGAGCATTAAAACCCTCTATTCCTCTTCTTCCTTTCCCCTCCTCCTCCTCCTCCTCTTCCTCCTTCATCATTTTCTCCACCCCTCCTTCCTGCCTTAAACCTATCTTCGACGTCCTCTTCATCTCCTCGTCTTCCTCCTCCTCTTCCTCCTTCATCACTTTCTCTACCCCTCCCTCCTGCCTTAAACCTATCTTCGACGTCCTCTTCATCTCCTCGTCTTCCTCCTCCTCCTCTTCCTCTTCTCCCCTTTACCTCGTTTTCCTTACCATCTACACCTCTTCCTTCCCCTCCTTCACCCACACTTCTCTGTTATCTTCTTTCTCTTTTCCTCCTCCTCATCTTTTATGCCTCCTCCTCTTCCTCCAGCTATACATACTTACTTTTTCCTTCTCCACCACTTTTTTTCTCTTTCTTTACTTTCCTCCTTTTTTCCCTCCTGTACCTCAATCTCTCTTCTTCCTTTCCCGTCTTTTATCCTTATTTCTCTCCCTCCTTTTTTCTTCTTTCCTGTCCCTTTTCTGCTTTCCTTTACTCTTCTTACAACTTTTTTTATTTCCTCTCCTCGTTATGCTGTCTTTCTTTTCCTTTTGTCACTTTCTTACCTCCCTTTCTTCCATCCCTTCTTTCCTATTCTTTATTGCGTATTTCATTTGCTTCGTTCCCTTCCTTATTCTCTTCCTCCCATTTTTTCTTCCTTCTTATCCTTCCTTCTCTTTATTCCGCCTTTCTTTCCTTCTCTCTTTATCCCCTTACTCCCATCTCTTCCTTCTCTTTATCATGTCTTTCCTTTCCTTCCCTTCTTTTCCTTCCTCCCATATATATTCCTTCCTTCTCTTTCCTTCATTCTCTCTATTCCGTCTCTCCCTTCCTCCCCATCCTTACCTCCCTTCCTTCCATCCCTTCTGGTTGTGACTCATCCTCCCTCAGGTAGTGGTTAGGCTCCTCCCCAGGGGATGCTTTGACTCCCCTGGGAGGTCCTCAAAAATAGATCAAATGCTCATCTCTTCATCCGCGGCATAAGAGATCAAACACTCTTCATCTGTGGCAAAAGGATATAAAAGTCAATTGGAGAGTCGTATACCCAGAGACGTAGCATTATTTTTTTCCTCGAGCCTCCCTTTGAAGTTCGTCGTTTTCTGTGTTCGGGTATTGCTCCGTGTATTGCCTAGAAAGATGAGGGATAATATTTTGTGTTGCTCTGAATGTGGTGAGATGGGATGACCTACCCGAGCACCGTCGTCAGTGTCTGTCTCCTTTCCGCTAACTTGCCTTTTTGTTATGTTTTGTTCCTCCGTACGATATAGTTTGGCCTCCATTTCGGGTTGTACTGTCTTCGGGCAGTCTCTAATTCACGTGTTTGTTTAGGCATAGGATGGATTAACTTGCCTTTAAACATTGTACTTTACGACATTTTGATCACTCCGGGGTTTAATTTATTGCGTGAGGTTTATGATAATTAGTATTTACAATGTGATGCGTAAATCTGTCTCTTCTTAATTTGTCTCCAATTATTGTTTCTGTTTAGAGTTACGGAAAAAGAATATTCGGAGTACTTTTTCTGGCGGTGGTATTTGTGGTGGTCATTTCTGTACTAAGTTCGTCTCTAACAAACCGTATTGGCGATCAGTTCGCAACGGGGACGCTTTACCCTTCGTTTACCAACTTTTTACAGTTTCAATGTTGTCTACCGCAGCACCGTGTGTGTAAAACACTCATTTTAAAGCTAACAGTCGAAGTAACCGCACCCTTAGAAATAATACCCATGCATCTAACATCAACTTAGATTATACTAGAGATGCTATACTGCAAAATTCAGTCATGAACGAAATGTTCAGGAGACGAAACATCTCATGTTGCCTTTAGCCAGCTGGGGGCTGTTCAGGAGGTGGATACGTACCTTCGGCATACAGCTGTCATATACAGCACACATAGACGGAAACCTTAACCTACGAGCAATGGATAAAATATATTTTTCCTGACCGTTTGACACCAAACAATATATTATATTCCAGAATCCCGAAATAGAAAATAGAACCGAATTCGAGGAAAAATACCTCGACAGTTCTCCAGGTGTCCCGTGCGGCGCTGCGTGTAAAGCCAATACCTTCTATCCATATTTCTGTTTAGGTATACGGGGATAAAATCATATGAAGCACTTTATTTTGCTGTCGTTGGTGGTCATGGCGGCGGCCTGGCCGGAGGGTCGCCCGAACTGCCCTGTGGCTGGCGACTGGGAGGACCCCCCGGCCACGGACTCATTAGTGGCGGCCGTGGCGGAGAACGCGGCCAACGAAACCGTCCTGGAGGTCACGTTCAACTCCACCGGGGAAAATTACAACGGTTCGACTCACCTGGAGGATAAGCAGACCGGGGCGCTAAAAGTCAGCGGGCGGGAGAACGACACGCTCCTGCTGCACCTCCTGTGTGTGAACGACGTCCTCTGGGTGATGCAGACGCCCCTCAACGACAGCCCGAGGATGATGAGGATGTTTGCCTTCAGACGGCGCGCGCCCCCGCCTCCGCCCGCCCTTCAGGATACATCACCAAACACTAAATCAACGACCCGTGACGCCTCCTTCCCCTCCTCCTCCTCCTCCTCCTCCTCGCAGCTCCCCGTGCCTGAGTTTATCCTCGTCAATATTTCGCTGCCCAAGAGGGAGGAGGATGATCACGTCTTGATGGGTGACTATAAACGAAGTGAAGGTCCTCCTCGGTAAACTTGCTTCCATACGGTCCTACTCTACTACGTTTTTTTGGCCTCAACGTGAAATTAACTGTGTTGTCTGAGGGTTACTTTGGAAGTTTACAGACCGTTAAATTGCTTGATAGTATATACCATTTTCTTTCTCGTTAGTTTTCAGTGTTATATGGTTCTGTGTGCGTACAAGTACCGGAAGCTCGTCATTTTAAACAGTGTCTCTTTAGGATGTTTGGGCTTTACTTGTATGGGTGTAGTTTGGGTGTAGTTTGCAATATTTTGGGTGTAGTGTGCAGTATTTTGGGTGTTAAAGTTTGCAGTAGTTTGGGTGTAGTTTGCAGTATTTTGGGTGTAGTTTGCAGTATTTTGGGTGTAGTTTGCAGTATTTTGGGTGAAGTTTGCAGTGTTTTGGGTGTAGTTTGCAGTATTTTGGGTGTAGTTTGCAGTATTTTGGGTGTAGTTTGCAGTATTTTGAGTGTAATGTGCATTATTTTGGGTGTAGTTTGCAGTATTTTGGGTGTAGTTTGCAGTATTTTGGGTGTAGTTTGCAGTATTTTGGGTGTAGTGTGCAGTATTTTGGGTGTAGTGTGCAGTATTCTAGGTGTTAAAGTTTGCAGTAGTTTGGGCGTAGTTTGCAGTATTCTAGGTGTTAAAGTTTGCAGTATTTTGGGTGTAGTTTACAGTATTTTGGGTGTAGTTGGCGGTATTTTGGGTGTAGTGTGCAGTATTTTGGGTGTAGTGTGCAGTATTTTGGGTGTAGTTTGCAATTCACCACTTTTTATTTTTATTTATCTGCATTCTTTTGAAATTCATTTATTCACGTATCGCTTGGTAATGTAGAAGAGATAAATAAAGAATAAAAATGAAATCCCCAACCTTTAAATATGTATCTTTAACTCTCACGCGCTTTCGTCCATCGCTTTTCTTATGATTAATCTGCATCCCTTTGGTATTCCTTAATTCTTGCATCTTATTCCTGGATTTGAATATAAAGGGAAAAATAGAAAGATGTAAGAAACGAGGAGAAGGTTGAAGAGAAGAACATAGGCAAGTGAATAGAAGGAAAGGGAAGAGAAGGGAAGGGAAGAGGAGGGATGGGAAGGGTAGGGAAGGGAAGGAAAGGGAAGGGAAGGGAATGGGAGGGAAGGGAGGGGGTATTAGGGAGGGGGGAAAGTAAAAAGAGAGGATATGGGTGAAGAGAAGAGCATAATCGATGGAGTAGAATGGAAGGGGGATGGTAAGAGACGGGAAGGAAAGGAAAGGAAAGGAAATTAGAGGAAAAGAAAAGAGAGGAAAGGGAAAGGAAAGGAGAGGAAAAGAAAGGAAAGGAGAGGAAACTAGAGGAGAAGAAAGGAAAGGGAAAGGGAAAGGAAAGGAGAGGAAAGTAGAGGAAAAGAAAGGAAAGGGAAAGGGAAAGGAAAGGAGATGAAATTAGAGGAAAAGAAAGGAAAGGGAAAGGAAAAGAAAGGAAATTAGAGGAAAAGGAAAGGAAAAGGAAAGGATGGGTAAGGGAAAGGGTATTGGGGAGGAAAAAAAAGTAAGCAGAGAGCTGGCAATGAAGTTGAAGTTAAAGGAAGTTAAGGGAAGGAGTACAGGGGAAAGGGAGGGAAATAAAATAAAAACAAAAAAAATTCCAGAACATTAAATAATTTCTCTTTGGCGTTCTCAGCTGAAATGCTCGACGCCTCTGGGAGCATTTATCAATAGCACGGTAATAATATGCAAATTACGAATAGCAGCTAGTTAAGAGGGAGAGGGAGAGCGAGAGAGAGAGAGGGAGAGGGAGAGAAAAAGTCATAATTATCGAGCAGCTCATTTGAATCCTGCCTTGTATTCTACTCCGCTAAAAAAAAAAAAAAATAAATAAATAAATAGGCGAGTGAGAGGGAGGATAAAAAAATGAAAGTAGGAACCGAAAAAAAAAAATAGGACGGCGTTGTTCTTTTAGGATTAATGTTTATCTTTTTTTTTTTTTGCGTGCTTATTTACGCCTTGATGGATTACGTGAGGGGGGAGGGGGAGGGGGGAGGAGGAGGAAAGGGGAACAGGAGATAGGGAGGGGAGGATGAAGTGGTAAGGATGGGGGAGTGGAACATGGAAGGGGAGAGAGGGAGTGAGAAGAGGGGAGGAGGATTGGGGTGGAGAGGAAAAGGAAAGAGAGAGGAGGTGGGAAGAGTGGTTGAATGTTCGAGAGAGAGAGAGAGAGAGAGAGAGAGAGAGAGAGAGAGAGAGAGAGAGAGATTGAGAAAGAGCAGTGCGAAGGAGAAGTGGAGAGTGAAAGATAAAGAGGAGTGATTAGCAAGAAGGTGGAGGAGAAGCAGGAGAAGAAAAGGAAAGAGGGAAGGGAGAAATCAAAAGAGAATAGGGGAAAAAATATGAAAGGGAAAGGGATGGAAAAGGTGAGGAGGAGAGGAAGGAAAAGGGAAATGATAACAAGGAGTGAAAAAGGGGAAGTAAAAAAAGTTAATGAGAGGAGGAAATGGAGAAGAAGAAAGGGGTTAAAGAAAGAGGAAGGTTATGAAGGAAAGAGGGAGGGAAGGGGTGAAAAGGGGGAAGAGGAGATGAAGGAAGCAGGGAGAGGAGAGATGGAAAAGGGAGAAGAATAAGAGCTGAAGGAAAGAAGGAGGGAAGGAGTGAAAGGGAGGGAGAGTTAACAGGGAAGAAGAAGGAGAGGAAGTGAAAAAAAGAAAATAGAGGGCGAGGAAGCAAGATAGACTTCAAAAGGAGAGGAAACTCGGAAGAGGGGAAAAGAGATACGAGAAGAATGGAAGGGAAAGGGAAGGGAAAGGAGTGTTGAGGAAGAAGAAATAGCCGAGGGAAGGCGAAAGGTAATCATGAGTCACACCTGCACACCTTTAATTAGCCCGCTTTACCACCTGTCACCTGTCTCTTTAACGCGTGACTTGGTGGCTCAGTTTCACGTGCGGAGATAATTTGTTGACGTCATGACAGGTGAACTTAGTAGA
Organism: Eriocheir sinensis; assembly: GCF_024679095.1. NCBI lineage: Eukaryota > Metazoa > Arthropoda > Malacostraca > Decapoda > Varunidae > Eriocheir > Eriocheir sinensis. The sequence goes on along the minus strand of NC_066517.1, from coordinate 14,422,241 downwards.
AACATCAACAAAGATACCAATAAAAAAGCTAAATACACATAAGTGTCACGATAATTAGTTCAGAGATAATAGAGATAAGTCAACAGGGTAAGCTCAGGTAACTCTCCCGCTAATTAGTTTACAGGTAGAGAGGAATAAATGAAGAAATAAGCTAAAAAAAAATCACAAATATCAATAAAAACGTAAATAAAAATCAGTAATACGAAAGAGAGTATCGAATGACCTCTCTTTTGGCCACTCTTCTAAATTCTTTTTTATAGGAACAGTGATCAGCGACTTTTTTCTCTCATAATCATTGTTTTTTTACCCTTGAGCTGCTTCCCTTACTGTAAAAAATAAGAGATAATAGAGGTAAAATAACAAGGTAAGCTCAGGTAATTTCCCCACTAATTAAAATCCGCAGGTAGAGAAAGGAATAAAGGAAGACCGAACGTACCTGAGAATTAAACTTGAAACAGTGGAGGCGAAGTAATCCGTCAAGCTGGCTGCAAGGAATAGAAAAATAAGCTGCAGCAATAAACGAACCGATGAATAAAAGGGCAAACTGAGGCAGGGAAGGGGAGGGCGGGAAAATAGAGTTTGTGGGTGAATAGAATAAATTGTGGAGGTGCGGCTGGAAAGTGAATAGCCCTTGATAGATTTACGGCCGAGTTAGATAAATAGATAGTGTGTGTGTGAGAGAGAGAAATGGAGAAAACTTGCAAATATTTACCTTGTGTTAACTCTCTCTCTCTCTCTCTCTCTCTCGTTCGTTTCCAGTTCGTTTCTCTTTCCTACAATTATTATAGTTATCTTTCTTCCACCTTTTACAATCCTCCACCACCACCGCCACCACCACCAGCACCACTATCACCAACACCACCCATGCCAAATTCCGCCCACCCGCCCACTTAATTTATGTACACTTATGAAGGTCACGCACCCATTCACCCACGCAAACGTACGTGAATTCACACACACACACACACACACACACACACACACACACACATGAAAGATGGGAAAATAAAGCAAGAGAGAGAGAGAGAGAGAGAGAGAGAGAGAGAGAGAGAGAGAGCAGGAACAGACACAGGCTTGAGGGTCGCCAACTTCCTATAGCCACATGCATGACTCAAAGAATTGGCAACTGTTATGGCCTACGCATGATTCTCTCTCTCTCTCTCTCTCTCTCTTAATCCCTTTCCCATCGATCATTCGGACCACTTTTACGTTCTCCCTCATCCTCCCTTCTCTTCCGTTTCACACGCCCAAAGCCTCATCCCACATGCCTTCCTCTCTCTCTCTCTGTGGCTCTTCCTGCTTCGTGGTCTGCTAGTTTCTCCTTATAATCGTCTGTTTATTTATATCTCTGTTACTTCCTACAATTTTCTTCCTCTTATTTCGCCTGTTCATTACTATTTTTGTTCTTGCTTATTTGGTGTTTCTTCCATTCCTACCTCTATTTGTTTTCTTCATTTTTCTTCCTTCCTGTTTTCTTCCACTTCCTATCCTCCGCTCACTCCCCCCTGTCTCTCTCTCCCTCTCTCCCTCCCTCTTTCTCCCTTTTTCTTCTCTCTTATCGCCTCTCTCCTTTTTTTTCTCTTCCTTCTGTTTATTTTTATTTATCTTCCCTCTTTCCTATTTCTCCATTTCTCTGTTCGTCTTTATATCTGTTCTTCCTTACTTGTTTCTTCTTTCCTTTTATGTCTCTTTCCTCTTCCTCCTTGTCTCTGTTTTTCCTCTTTACCGTTTTTTTTTTCCTTTTATTTCTCTATTTTTTTATCATCTTTGTTTTCTCTTTTCCCTTTCCCTCTCATTCCCAAGTTCATTAATGCATTTTTTCGCCTTTTTCGCCTCTATTTACTAGATATCGTTCTCTCATTACATCCTCGTTACTCTTGTTATTTTTTTGTGATTTTTGTTATTTTTTCTTGTGTTCTTAATTTGCGTTTTATTTTTGCGATCACTCCCTTCATTATGCTCTTTTTTTTGTGTCGTAACCACTTCTTTCTTTCTACTTCTTGTTTCTATTCTTCTATCTCGTCTCCTTCCGTCTCTCTCATCCTCCTCATCCTCTGTATTTTTCATCTTTCTCCTCTTCGCCTTCCCCTCCGTCTCCTCCTCCTACTCCTCCTCCATCCTCCTCCTTGCTACATTTCTTCTACTTCTTTTTGTTCTTTGTCTGCGTCTTCTTCCTCTTCGTCTCCTCCTCTTCAACATCATCATCTTTTTCATCACTGCATTTTTCTTAGTCTTCCTCTTCGCTTTTCTCTCCTCCTCCTCCTCCTCCTCCTCCTCCTCCTTCTCCGCCTTATCATCAGTATCATAGTAGTCATCCTCCTCCTCATCCTCCACCACCTCCTCCTCCTCCTCCTCCTCCTCCTTCTCCGCCTTATCCTCATTATCATAGTAGTCATCCTCATCCTCATCCTCCACCTCCTCCTCCTCCTCCTCCTCCTCCTCCTTTTCCTATTATTAGTTTTCTGCAGCACCGAAGATTAAGCCATCAAGAATGTAATGTTATAAGGTTTTCGTTTTTGCCGAGCTGAGTCCTTTGTTCAGTTAATTTATGTAAGCCGCGTGTATGTATGTATGTATGTGTGTATTGTACTGTATCTTTTTTTTGTCGCTCCCTTCCTTCCTTCCTTTCTTCATTTCCGTTTCTACTTTTTCTCTTTATTCCTTTATTTCTCTGCTGCAATTTCCCTTCTCTCTCTCTCTCTCTCCTTCTTCGTCACCTTATTTCTTTTTTTTTATCTTCATTTCCTTAGTCTTTCCTTCCTTCCTTCATTCATTCATTCATTTCCATTTCCACTTTTCTTCTCTATTCCATTTCTTCTTCCCCGCTATTTTTCTTTTCTCTCCCTCTTCGTTACCTCATTTTTTCACCGTTTCCTTAGTTCTTCCTCCCTTCCTTCCTTCCTTCCTTCCTTCCTTCCTTCCTTCCGTCTTTACCTCCTCCATCTTCCATTCCTACCTTTAGTTATTTTCTTCCTTTTTCTTCCTTCCACTTTTCTTCCACTTCCTATCCTCCGCTCACTCCCCCCTGTCTCTCTCCCCCTCTCTCTCTCTCTCTCTCTCTCTCTCTCTCTCTCTCTCTCTCTCTCTCTCTCTCTCTCTCTCTCTCTCTCTCTCTCTCTCTCTCTCTCTCTCTCTCTCTCTCTCTCTCTCTCTCTCTCTCTCTCTCTCTCTCTCTCTCTCTCTCTCTCTCCTCTCTCTCTCTCTCTCTCTCTCTCTCTCTCTCTCTCTCTCTCCTCTCTCTCTCGTTAGCCTAAGAGAGAGAGAGAGAGAGAGAGAGAGAGAGAGAGAGAGAGAGAGAATGTCGTGTCCGCTGCCAGAGTGGGTGACGAGGAGGCGTGTGTGAGAGAGACGGATGATTCTCTCTCTCTCTCTCTCTCTCTCTCTCTCTCTCTCTCTCTCTCTCTCTCTCTCCTTATTAGAAACCTTATACTTCTTGTCGTTATTTTCTACCCCCTCCCCCCCTCCTTTCTCTCTCTCTCTCTCTCTCTCTCTCTCTCTCTCTCTCTCTCTCTCTCTCTCTCTCTCTCTCTCTCTCTCTCTCTCTCTCTCTCTCTCTCTCTCTCTCTCTCTTTTTCTTCCTTTTATTCTATTTCCTCCTCTTATTTCCCATTCTCCTGTTTTTTTCTGTTCCGTGTTTCCCCACATTCACTTCCATCCCTTACTTCTTCTTCCTTTCTTGGTTTATCCTTTGCTCCCTTTCGTGTCCGTTGGTCGCTTTTTCGTCTTGGCAAATTGCAGAAGACGTATGGATCGGAAGAAGGAGGAGGAGGAGGAGGAGGAGGAGGAGGAAAAGGAAGGAAAAACTAGGAAGAATGTGGTGGGACGAAAGGTGTTGGGAGACGCGTGTGAAAGATGTAGGAAGAAGGAAGAGGAGGAGGAGGAGGAGGACGATAGAAAAAGAAGAGAAGATCAAAAGGAAGAGGAAAAAGAAAGCAATGGAAAAAGGAGGACGAGTGGACTGCAAGTTTGAAAGCAATAGAAAAACGTGAAAATTAAGAGCAAGCAAGAGGAAGGAAGAAGATCAAACGAGAGGAAAAAGGGAAGTGAGAGAAAGAAATGGAAAAGAGAACGAAAGAAAAGAGGAAAATAGAGAAAAATGGTAATGGAAGTCGACTGGGAAAGCTGTAACACTAAAGTGGAGGAAGAAGAGGATAAGATAGAAAGCAGAAAGGAGGAGGAGGAGGAGGAGGAGGAAGAAGTGCTCGTGTAGGAGGATAAAAAGGAGGACGGTGGTTGGAGGAGGAGGAGGAGGAGGTGGAGGAGGAGGAGGAGGAAGGGGGGCATCAAATCTGGTGGTGGCGATAGCAGTTGGCACCCCACAACAACCTCACAATAATAGTACAGTGATCAGAGGGGCGGCAAGGCAAGGGCAGGGGCAAGGGTAAGGGCGGGGAGCAGGGGGTGCGGGGCAGGGGGCAGGGGGAAAAGGGAGAGGGGGCGGAGGGTGGGGGCTGGGGGGAGGGTCGGTGTCTTTTCTGAGGTAGGGGCTGAAGGGGCGGAAAGGATGACAGGAAGGACCGCTCGGGCGTGACAGAATTAGGTGCTGAGAGGGGGGAGGGGAGGGACATCTGGAGAGAGAGAGAGAGAGAGACAGCAGCAGCTACAAGAAAGAAGCTCTTAGCATTCTCTGGCCAAGACCCACAGGTCTAATATATCTATATATATATATATATATATATATATATATATATATATATATATATATATATATATATATATATATATATATATATATATATATATATATATATATATATATATATATACGTATATATATATATATATATATATATATATATATATATTACTAAATCAGCTTCCTCGAGGCTGGGCGTTCTGTACCGTCTCCGCCAGTTCTTCTCCCCGGCACAGTTGCTGTCCATATACAGGGGCCTTGTCCGCCCTCGTATGGAGTATGCATCTCATGTGTGGGAGGCTCCACTCACAGCTCTTCTGGACAGAGTGGAGGCTAAGGCTCTTCGTCTCATCAGCTCTCCTCCTCATACTGATAGTCTTCACCTCTTAAATTCCGCCGCAATGTTGCCTCTCTTCTATCTTCTATCGATATTTCCACGCTGACTGCTCTTCTGAACTTGCTAACTGCATGCCTCCCCCCTCCCGCTGCACTCGACTTTCTACTCATGCTCATCCCTATACTGTCCAAACCCTTTATGCAAGGGTTAACCAGCATCTTCACTCTTTCATCCCTCACGCTGGTAAACTCTGGAACAATCTTCCTTCATCTGTATTTCCTCCTGCCTACGACTTGAATTCTTTCAAGAGGAGGTATCAGGACACCTCTCCTCCCGAAACTGACCTATCTTTCAGCCACCTCTGTGGATTCTTTTTACGAGCAGCGAGTAGCGGGCTTTTTTTTGTTATTAAGGTTTACTCTTGTTGTGCCCTTGAACTGTCTCCTTGGCTGTAAAAAATATACATATATAAAAAAAAATATATATATATATATATATATATATATATATATATATATATATATATATATATATATATATATATATATATATATATATATATATATATATAGATATATATATATATCATGCAGGCCAACATACAGATATACACGTGTACGAAGGTAAATAGATGGGCAACAGAGATAAAGAGTTACGAGAATTGCCTTGGCATTATCATCAGTGTGGGAACGTCAGCGGAAATGGTGGAGCAATAACAAGATACAAGAGGCACCCTTCTCCCCCCACCCCCCCACGACCCCGTGCGCGGCGGCGGCGACTGACTACTTATGATTAGCAGTAACAAGCTACCGGCGACTCTTCGCTGACACAGGCAAAGACGACCACTCCTCCTACCGCTTACCACCCAGCCCTGCCACGCCACGACTTGTACTCGCCACCCAAACACCACCACCACTACCACCACCAACTTCAGCCAACAGTTACCCACAACCACCACCAAACCCAAGCTGCACCCAACCACCCTCCAGCCTCCTGTCTACAGGCATCCTCCACCTCACCAGAGTAACCACCCTCATCCACCACCACCACCACCTGCCTCAGCCTTGCCTCGCCCCGCCGCTCCTGGGCCACGCCGTAAATTCAAGTTAATCGTTTGTAGATACGCATTATGGCTGCCGTATATCCTTCCCGTTAGCTGCGGTGCCTCGGAGCTGCCCGGCTCGCGTGATGGCGGATAAATATTGTTCAGGATTAATAATGTTTGACGGGAATACAGGAAGGCAGAGAAGAGGAAAGGAGAGAGAGAAGGGTGGTGATGGAGGTGGTCCGAAGTTAACTATGCTCTTTTTTTCTCTCTTTCCGTAGATGTTGTAGAGAAGAGATTGCGCTTTCCGTTTTCTTTGCTGCTTTTCTTGGGGTACTACTATTATTCTTATTTGTATTGCTGGCATTACTTTATTGTTATTGCCATCGTTATTGTTCCGTTTGTTATTACTGTTTATCGCATTGATTGTAGTAGTAGCAGTAGTAGTAGTAGTAGTAGTAGTAGTAGTAGAGGTTATTATTGGAACAAGGAAAGCAATAACAAGTCTATGATGATGCATTTTGAGAGAGAGAGAGAGAGAGAGAGAGAGAGAGAGAGAGAGAGAGAGAGGAAATTAATGAAGAGGTGGCTGTTGTGATTGTATTCCCATCTCACTCGGGGTCATGAATCCTTGTCACGCTTGTTGATTTAGTGCGTCTCGTGTGGTGCTGATTGTGGTGGCGGTGGTGGTGGTGGTGGTGACAATAACAGTGGTGATATAGTGAGCTTATTACTGTTATATATTGTCCCTTTAGTTTCCTCTATGGCACCTCTACCTCTTTTCCTTCTCCTTTATCACCTCCTCCTCCTCCTCCTCCTCCTCCTCTTCCTCCTCCTTGCCCACCCAACTCTTCCTCACGTACGCTATATTTCCTCTCATAAGTTTCTTCAGTACACGGCCTGAACATGTATTATACCACCTCATAATACACTCTCTCTCTCTCTCTCTCTCTCTCTCTCTCTCTCTCTCTCTCTCTCTCGTCTTCATCTCCTCCTTTTAGCTTCTTGTTAGCTTTTGTTTATCTTTTCCTCTTTCTTTTATCTCCTTTATCAGCTTATTTCCTAACCCTATTTGAGTTTCTATGTCTTTTCTTTCTTAACTCTCTCTCTCTCTCTCTCTCTCTCTCTCTCTCTCTCTCTCTCTCTCTCTCTCTCTCTCTCTCTCATCAACACACCGCTTCATTTTTTCCCACACTTAGTACACGACGCGTCCGATTCGTGTTTCGCCGCCGCCGCCGCTTTGTTCGCGTCCCCAAAATCGTTTATTGCACATGTAAGATGAGTCTTAACCAATCACGGGCGGGTATTGGCTACCGCGCCGTCCAATCATGTTACGTGAATTCACCTTTGATTGTTATTTCTGCCAGTCCCGTATCTCTCTCTCCTCCTCCCTCTCTCGCTCTCCTTCTCCCCTTCCGTCCTGCGTGCCTCCTTCCAATCACTCCCGCTGGCCGACCTCCTCCTGGGCTTCTTCGGTGCTCTACGTTTCTCCTTTGTTATTGTTTGTTTGTTATTGTTTTCGTGGGGTAGACGTGGGTGTAGTACTACGGGTGTGTGGATCGACTTTACTTACATTTTTTTCAAGTTTCATAACATTTCTACAGTTATTTGGAGAACGTAAAGGTATAAGAGGAAGGACGGAGGAATTTGGAAAGGAAGAAGTGGGTCAAGTTTAGGCTTTAGAATCGTACGGCAAAAGAAAAAAAATAGAATACAAACATCACAATACCTCTGAACAAAACTGAATACCTGTAAAATAGGAGTGTGGTCAAGAGGTGAACGAAACAAAAGAAAATATAACGTTAATTAAGGACTTGGACAGGAAGGTGTGGGGCATTAGGCTATGGAATCGTGAGACAAGAGAAGGAAAAACAGAATACCTGGAATATATCGAACACAGTACCTCTGAACAAAACAGAATAGGTAAAATACAGAAGTGTGGTCAAGGGGCGAACGAAACAAAGGAAAATAACCGGTTAATTAAGACCGTGAAAGGAAAGGTAATCAAATATTTCCAGATAATGGGAAACTATTGTGTGAGTGAGAGGCGTGAGAGGGGAGAGGGTTTGGGTGCGTGAGAATACTGCGGACATGAATAAGGATAAGGCGGGGACGAAAAAATAAGGCGCCCTGAAAAAGTAGATAGAAAGAACACTCGTCAAATAGGAGAACGGGAACGTCAGGCAGAATAAGGTTGGTGATATTGCAGTTTAATATTCTGGTTGAGCTGAGACGAAAAGATAAAATGTAGTCCTCAAAATAGAAATAGATAGCAAGAGCGTTCGTCAAATAGGAGAATGGGAGCGTCATGCAGAAATAGGATGATGATATTGCAGTTTAATATTCTGGTTGAGCTGAGACGAAAAGATAAAATGTAGTCCTCAAAATAGAAATAGATAGCAAGAGCGTTCGTCAAATAGGAGAATGGGAGCGTCATGCAGAATAAGGTTGGTGATATTGCAGTTTAATATTCTGGTTGAGCTGAGACGGACAGATAAAAAGGAGTCTTCAAAATAGAAATAGATAGAAAGAACACTCGTCAATTAGTTTTTTATTTATTTATTTTTTTTTTTATTTTTTTTTTTTTTTTACGTTGCTGCCTATTGCGCCGGTAGGTCTTCAGGACAGCATGTGGGTAGTTTTAAGCCACTCGGCGGTGACTAAAAAATCCGAGGTGGTAGCGTGGGGATTCGAACCCGCGTCGTCCATCACGCGGTGAATGTGGGCCCAGTACGCTACCAGTTCAGCCACCGCCTACCCTACCTAGAATGGTGATGCGACAGTTTATTTTTTCTGGGTACAGTGAGATGGTCAAATAAACAGGAGCCTTCATAAATAGTAGATAGGGAGAGCCTTCATCAAATAGGGAAATGGGAGAGTCATTCAGAAAGAGTGGATTAGGAAAGTAATACAGAAATATGATGGTGATGAATAATGATACTGAATTAAAAAGTTGTGAAGCTAAATGGTTATGGAGTTAAGGAGTTAAAGAATTATGGATTACGTGAGACAAGGAAAGGGAAGGAAGGCCAGGAGACAATTAAAAGAAGACAAAAAAAGACACCTTAAAAAAAGTAAAGAGGAAGAAGTAGAGGGATCGTCAAATAGGGGAATTGGAGAGTCACGCAGAAATATGAAGCTGATTTGACAGTTTATTATTCCGGGTGAGTGGAGAGACGAGGAAGAGGGAGGAAGGTTGGCCGGACAATTAAAAGAAGACAAAAAAAAAGGCGTATGTAAAAAGTAAAGAGAGAGAAGTAAAGGAATCGTCAAATAGGGGAATTGGAGAGTCACGCAGAAATATGAAGCTGATATGACAGTTTATTATTCCGGGTGAGTGGAGAGACGAGGAAGACGGAGGAAGGCTGGGAGGACAATTAAAAGAAGACAAAAAAAAGGCGTCTGTAAAAAGTAAAGAGAGAGAAGCAGAGGAATCGTCAAATAGGGGAATTGGAGAGTCGTGCAGAAATATGAAGCTGATATGACAGTTTATTATTCCGGGTGAGTGGAGAGACGAGGAAGAGGGAGGAAGGCTGGGCGGACAATTATCTGTGAGTGAAATGTGGAAGTTAATTAGCAAGTTTAAATAAGGGAGGGCGACGAGGGTGAGCAAGATACACACACAACTTATTGAGCAGGGAGGAGAGAGAGGGGGACTTACTAAGCGCTTGCAGACTATTTAAAAAGCGACGGACCAGGAGCGCAGTGCCTTAAGACCGGTGCGGAGAAACTAATGACCTACTGTATTAAAAAGCGGATGTAGTTGATGTAGTGACTAATGGAGTGTTGGCTTGTCCGGCGCGGGGAAGCGTTATCGAGGGGCTCAGCTTGACAAATGTTATGGTTAGCGATGAGGAAGGGTGTCTGGCAGGGAAAAAAGGTGGTACAGGTAAGAATTTTGTCCCTAGACTCATTAACAAGGAGTGTAGGGGAATGGATGTTGTTTTGTGAGCATTCCTGTATCTTGGGTAAGTGAATTAAAGAGTTACCGATAAGGAAGGCGTTGTGAAGGTTTGCTATACGTTCTTTTAAAGGAAGCGGAGTATATCGAGGAGGTAAAACACTTGTGGCAGAGTAACTTAAGCACATAGACGGCAGGACATGATATTGTAAAGAGTGTTCTGCTTGACAAATGTTATGGCTGGCGATGAGCAAGGGTGTCTGACGGAGGGAAAAGGTTGTGCAAGTAAGAATTTTTTAGCCCATAAATTTATTAACAAGGAGAGTGGGAGAGCAGATATTGTTCTGTAAGCATTTCTGTATCTTGGGAAAGTGAATTAGGTTAAAGTTAAAGAATTCTGAAGTTAAAATGTTATATAGTTAATGGGTTATGGAGTTAAGGAGTTAGAGAGTTATGGAAGACGTTGTGCTGGCATGATACACATTCTTTTGAGGGAAACGGAGTAGCCTAGAGCGAAGGGGTAAAACAATTGACCCCTCTTTCGGCCACCTCCTTGAATTCTTTTTAGGAGCAGCGAGTAGCGGGCTTTTTTTTTATTATTGTTTCCTTTTTGTGCCCTTGAGCTGTCTCCTTTGTTGTAAAAAAGAAAGTCTTGAAAGAAAGAGAGTAAGTTAGGCACGTATTATAAAGGGATTCTGATCATAAACGTAACACAAACATACGTATAGAAAGAATAAAGAGGAGAGGAAAGGCGAGAACAACAACGTGAAAATAGCCAAGAGCGGTACGGGGTGGGAAAATACCGAAGACATAGAAAAGGACTGCGCAGGAGAGCGAAAAAGGGAAATAACGAAAGTCAGGAACCAGGCGAAAGAGAGAGACTGGAGTGGCGGAATTTTGCCGGAGGGAAGACCTAGGCGTGCGCGATGTTTTGGCCTGCGAGCCGCGGTAGGACTTCTCAGCATCGCGGCGCCAAGGTGACTGAGGTGTTGTGTGTTGGATCACGTCAGGGTCGGTGGTGACGTCACGCGAGGGGTTAATGAAGGTGCAGTATTATACATATTATTTTCGAGGTAATTTCGTCTTGTTCTCAATGGATTTCCTGTTTTTAAGGATTTTTCTTTGGACTTTTACTCTGTTTGTATGGGAAGTGGGATTTATAAGGCTTAGTTACCGTTCTGCCCATTATTGTTACTGTTAGTTGTAGTAGTATTATCAGTATTAGTAGTAACAGTCGTGGCAGTGATGGGCAAGGGACCGGAGCAGAAACAAGAGCTAGATAAGAATCATGTACGGTATTTGTGAGTTCTAGATGCTGCTGTTATCATTATTATTACTATTAGTTGTAGTAGTAGCATCAGTAATAGTAGTAGCAATAGTGGCGGTGGTGGAAAATAGACCGAAGCAGAAACAAAAGCCAATAAAGAATAATAATTAGCTGATCATTTCATATTACCACTAAAACTAACTTCACAGAACAGCCCACGACTCCCCTTCGCCCTCACTCACGTCCTTCTATCCTCCCTCTCGCCCCACAGACAAGAAGGGCTGCAAGGACTGCGACAAGGTGCTGGAGGAGCTGGAGAACATCGACGACGACACGGACAGGTTCGGCGTCCACTTCGTCAAGATCGCCGACAAGAAGTTCGCAAAAGCCCACGGCGTGAAGACCTTCCCCGCGCTCTCCTTCTTCAGGAACAAGGAACCCATCCACTATGAAGGTAAAGGAGGGTGTTTTCTTCTTATCTTAGTGTTTATTTTCTTTTTTTTTTTTCTTTTTTTTTTGGGGGGGGGGGCGGTTAGTGTCCTTGTCCCATCATGTTTTATCTTTTAATGTTATTTTATCTTATGACTTTTTTCGTTTTTTGTCTTTGTCTTTTTTTGTCGGTAAGGAAGGCACGAATTATCTTTGTCTTTCCTTACTAGAATTTCTTTCCTTGGGTATTTTGAGTTTCTTCATGCTATCACGTTATTTCTTTTCATTTTACGTTCTCTTTGGTCTTTTTTCAGTCTCTTTCTTTTGTTTCTTGATCTGAGTTGTTGTTTTTTAGTTTTCTTCGAGTTTCTGTCCCGGTTAGTTTCGAATGTGTGCTATTATGTTTTCTCTTGTCATGTTCCTTGATCTCATGTCTATTTCAGTCTCTTTCTTTAGCTTCTGTATCGGCAAAAAAAAAAAAAGGCGTGTATTCTCTTTTTCTGACTCGTTTAATTCTTGTTTTCCTCGAGTTTTTGTTCTTGGAAAGTTTCAAATTTGTGCTGTCATATTTGTCCTCTGGTAAATTTCCAGCCTTTTTCTGTAGCGTCTGTATCATATTTTCATCGTGTTACTTGCTCGCCTTGTTTGGTTTCGAATTTCACATTTATTACAATTCTTTTGGCTTGAATTTTGACTCAGTGATTCATTTCCACTTTTCTATTTTCTTTATTTTAGCTTCTGTGTTGTTTTCTTTGATCTGATGGCCTTGGCTGGTATCAATTTCCTATCTTCTTTAATATGCTTTTTTTCTTCCAATCCACGAGTTGTCTCTCTCACTCTGGATCTCTTTTCTTAGTGCTCATAATCCTCACCATCCATGTTTTTATTTTCCTTTTTTTTTTGGTACTCTGCGATGTTGAAGCATTTCCTCGAATCACTCACTTGCTCTGGGATCGACACTCTTGCTCTTCATTTCTCGACCATCATTTTTTCTTCCTCTCTCTCGTCGTTTCTTTTATGAGCGCTTCCTCTGCGTCTCTACTTTTTTATATTCAGTTTTTCTCACTTCCAGCAATAGACGCGGATTTTCTTTTTTTTTCCGTATTGCTCTGATGTTTCTTATTGCGTTTTTTTGCGTGCTTCTTTCCTTCTCTTTGTTTGTTTGTTTCTTTTCTTTCCTTCCGTGATTATTTTTATTGAGAGGAGCAAGTCTGAGCTCGTCCGATCTTTATTTTTTTTTCAGTTCCGTTTTTTTCCTCACAGATCTGGACTTGTATTTCCATTCCCGTTTGTTTGTTTTCTCTCTCTCTCTCTCTCTCTCTCTCTCTCTCTCTCTCTCTCTCTCTCTCTCTCTCTCTCTCTCTCTCTCTCTCTCTCTCTCTCTCTCTCTCTCTCTCTCTCTAGCTTCTTGTTCTCTGTTTATCTTTTCTCTTTCTTTTATCTCCTTTCTTATCAGCTTATTTCTTAACTCTCTCTCTCTCTCTCTCTCTCTCTTTCTCTCTCTCTCTCTCTCTCTCTCTCTCTCTCTCTCTCTCTCTCTCTCTCTCTCTCTCTCTCTCTCTCTCTCTCTCTCTCTCTCTCTCTCTCTCTCTCTCTCTCTCTCTCTCTCTCTCTCTCTCTCTCTCTCTCTCTCTCTCTCTCTCTCTCTCTCTCTCTCTCTCGTCTTTATTATCTTTCCCCTTCCTTCAAACTCCTTTTCCTCCTTTCTTTGTCTTGTTTTCCGTTTTTCTTCCTTTATTCATCTCCTTACCGAAGACATTTTCCTCTTTTTTTTAATCCTCCTCTCGCTCTTCCCCTTCATCCTCGCTCCCATCTTCAAGTTCTTTTCCCGCCTCGAGTTCAATCCCTGCTCTTCCTGTTTCCCCTTTCCTCTCTTAAAATTTCCGCTTCCCTTCCCTTTTATCCCCTCGCTCCTTCCCTTCCTCTCTTTAACACCCTCCATCCACTCTTTCCTTGCGCTCAGCTCCTTCTTCTCCCCCCTCCTTCCTCCCTTCCCTCCTTTCCTCCCATCTCACACTCCATGATGTATTGATTGCCACTTAAATCTTGACCTCCCGCGCCGCTCAGTTGACCTTGTTAGCGGTTTCTTGGTGGCCTCAACTGCTCCCCATAATGTAAAATCCGAGCTCATTTTTTCTCCGCCGCCGCACCCGACCTTCACTTTTTCACCTCATTTTGCACCGCGTTCCTCAGGGTTCTTGTTCTTTCTCTCTATTATAGTTTGATTTTTGTGTGGATTTTGTGGTTTTGTTATTTGTTTGTCTTATTTTTTGTACTATTGCTCTTTTTAGATTTTTTTATTGGTTCTTCATTTTGCATCTTCGTTCTTTAGGATTTTTTGTTCTGTCTTATATTTGTCTTTCTTTTTTTTGTGTGTGTATTTTGTGATCTTTGTTGATTTTTCGCTTTATTTCCTGCTCGGTTTTCTTTTTTATTTTCCTTTTTTCGTCTTTTTCTGTGAGTTTCGTGGTTTTCTTCCTTTTTCGTCCTTTTTTTCTGCACTTTCTTTTGTTTTATTTTTGTTTTGTTACTTTTTCGCTTTATTTCCTGCTCTTTTCTTTTTTCTTTTTTTTTTCCTTTTTTTTGTCTTTTTGTGAATTTCGTGTTTTTTTTCCTTATTCGTCCTTATTTTCTGCACTTTCTTTTGTTTTATTTTTGTTTTGTTACTTTTTCGTCCATTTCTTTTCTGAATTTCGTGTTTTTTTTTTCCTTATTCGGTTTATTTTTTTACTCTGCGCTTCTGAATTTTTGTTTCGTTATTTTTTTCGGCTCTTTCAACTGCTGCGTAATGCACTTCGTTAACTTCTCGCTCCCATAACTTTCCGATCTAATAACTTCGGGCTTTATCTCCATTAGTTTCTCCAATAACTTCTAATTACTCCGCGCGCTGCCTCCAGACGACCCGTGCATGCGTGTCTTATGAGTCATCTTCTTGCCCTCATCACTATTAAATTTACGTCATTATTAACCTCACAACCATTACTACATTGCTAACTACATTTCTACATTGTTACCTTCATTACTACATTGCTACCGTCATTACTATATTACCTTCAAAACACACCATCTCTCGTGCCTCCTAATATAACCTCGCTTAGCCTGTTTCTCCTCCCCTTTCTATTCCTTTAAAACCTCCGCTAACAGCCTCCTTTCAGTTCTTCGCCTTAAAACCTCACGAACTCTCCATTCTTTATTACTACCTCCATTTCTACTTTATTACATTGCTACCTCACTCTCATTATTAACCTCACTCTTATTATCAAGCTCAAAATCATCATTACCTTCAATCATTTTTAACCTTACAGCCTCGCCTCATGGTATCACATCGCCCAGAACCTTATATTTCAATCCTCTATTAGTCAAACATGTTATCTGGCTTTCCTATTCCTCTTTTCTCCTTTTGCAATCTCCCCAAGTTCCCTCCTTCTCCTCTTCTTCGTTCTTTACTCTGTCAACTCCCTTCTTCTTTGCTTCTATCCTCTCTGAACCTCCTCTTCCAATCCCTTTGTGGCTTATCCAAACTTGCTTCTTATTTCCCTCTTCTTTAATCTTCGCAGCCTCTCTCTCGTCCCGTTTATTTAACATTACTTAACCTTCTTCGCTTAATTCCCGCCCATCGTATCCTCGCATAATTTTCCTTCCTCCTTTTCTTCTCAACGTAACTTTGCTTAACCTGATTCTCCTCTCCTGTCTATCCCTTTAAACCACTGATAACAAACTCCTTACTATTTCCCGCCTTGAAATCCTAACACATCCTAACAAACGTAACTTTGCCTAAATCCTGACTCTCCTCCCCTTTCTATCTCTTTAAAACTTCCGCCACCATTCTCCTTTCTGTTTCATCGTCTTAAAACCTCACAAACTCTCCTTCCCCTTACTTTTTTCAACATGGCCTCTCTTAACCTGACTCTCCTTTAGCTTTCCTTCCCTTAAAGATTTCTCTTACATCCTCCTTCCCGTTTCTTCGCCTTAAAACATTACCGACTCTCTTCTCTCCTTTTTCTCTCAATGTATTCTCGCTTAATCTAATTCTCCTCTCCTTTCCTTCCTTTCAAACCTCCGCTAACACACTCCTTTTCTGTTTCGTGTTTCCTTCTTTCCTATTTGATTTTGCTTTCCTATTTCTTGTCCCTAAAAAACACACCAGAGCTCCTTCCCTTTCCCTTACGCAGCGTCTCCTAACCTCACTCCGCGTTCTCTCCTCCACTTCCGCAGGTGACCTCATGGACGAGTCTGGAGTGCTGGAGTTCCTCACGAGTCTGGAGGCGATGGAGCTGCCGGACCAGATCGAGGAAGTCAACGCCAAGATTCTGGACAAGATTGTGGAGGAGCAGGAGTTCGTGGCCGTGCTCTTCTGTGAGTATAGAGGGAGTGTCGGTGTTGTGTGTGGGTGTGAGTGGGTGACTTTGTGTTGGTAGTGAGTGAAGGAGAGGGAATGGAAGCGTCTGTGGATGTAGTATTTTTATAAGGTGGAATTGTTTGATGTTTTGCCGTTGTAGATAAGAAGAGGAAATGGAATGGGTGTTGTTGTGTTTTCTTAAAGGGATGACTGTTTGATTCTTTGGTTTTGGCATGAAGGAAAGAAGGAAGAAGGAAGGAAAGAAGGAATGGAAGTGTCTGTAGGTGTGTATCTTAGAGGGATCAGTTGATTCTTTGACAGTGACATGATTAGACTGTAGTTACCTTGTTTGAGCTGATTTGATTTACCTGTTTGTTTGAGCGTCTGTTTTATATGTGGTGTAGTGATTAGATAGAGAACATTATCACGTGCGTTCATCAGATTATTTATTTTATTTTATTTAATGTGGTTTGGTAAAGAGAAGAGGAACTGTTAAGTGTGTGTAGGATGAAGGTGTGAAGGGAGGAAGAAGAGTGCGTAGATAAAGCAGATAAGTGAGAAGGAGATTTTTAGTGGTGAATAGAGTTAGTTTGTAGTGATCTAGATAGTGGTTTCTCTCTCTCTCTCTCTCTCTCTCTCTCTCTCTCTCTCTCTCTCTCTCTCTCTCTCTCTCTCTCTCTCTCTCTCTCTCTCTCAAAATGATGTACGCGGAACCTTTAAAAACTTTCCCCATCCAAGTCATTTAAGTATTCCCCTCCGTCTTCCATTAATACCTTATTCCACACACACCTTCACACATACTCCTGTCTCTACTAATGAATACATCTGCATGTCAACGGGGCCGGCACACCGTTTGACCATAAGGAGAAAGGATGATGTTAGTAGTGACTTATTTTCTCTCACAAGGAAGTGCGTAGTTTGTTTTTTTTCTTTTAGTTCTCTCTTCAGTGTAAAAGGTTTTCTCTGGTTCCCTTCTGGTCTTCCTCCTCTTTTCCTCTTCGGGTCTCCTCTTGAGCATGCGTACGACAGCCACTCAGTCAAGAGATATTTATGCAATGGTAAGAGAGTTTGGCACTTCTTGCAGCTTATCGTGATGTAGATATTAACTTTGACGCTTCTTAAACTCGTTTTAAAGTGGAAATAACTAACGACGCGCTTCTCTTTTGGCTGAAATTACTATCTTTGGCTTTCTCTTGGCTTTGTTCTTCTAAAAATCCTGGCAGTAATAACAACGAAGGCTGGAATTCTATGATGCTCATTTGCTTCCATTGCTTTATGCTGCACAAGGGATCAGAATGCGATCCTTCACGCACTAATGTGATGCTCATTTCTTGTCTTTTAATCGTTTATAGATCTGAAGGCTGAAGGTCTTAGCGTTGATCCTTCAAAAGACAATGTAATTATCTTTCTTTATATTCTTTATGGAGTTGAGGGCTTCTGATTCCACCCTTGAAAGAGCTGATGGTGTCTGATTCCACCCTTCACGGAGAGGTAGGGCGTCTTTGTCTGCTTGTTTGCTTGTCTGCTGTAGAGATAGTCGATGCTGAAGGTGGCGGGGGGCTGAGGCGAACACTTGGCCCCGGCGGAAGGGAGTTGGCGGGGCTGGGAGGGCAAGGAGCGAGGCAGGCGACAGCAGGGCGCAAAGGGCCGTCGAGGAGAGCTAAGACGGGCAAACTTCCGCCATCTCGGTGTCACAAAGCCGCGGTAAACAACGATAATTAGGTGTAGCGCCGCTGATAGGCCCGTTTGGCGTTGCGGCGGCGGGGAACGAGTCAAAAATCTGCCTTCCGGTGATGTTGATACGACCGGCGCGGCGGTGTTTTATTAATTATCGGCGTTTGGTGTGTGTGAGCGGCGGCGCGATGGGGAAAGTTAAGTTTGCGGCCGTGTGTTTGGGGAGAGAGAGAGAGAGAGACATAGAAAATCAGACCACAGACCCCATGGTCCAGACTTGGTGGTCTGTCCTTAAACCTAAGTGATTTTACATTAATCAGAAGACTCAAAACGTTGCATTTCTACTCTAGTTGATATTAAGTTGAAGGAAGTGACGGTCGAGCTTATTTTTGAAGGAGTCAATCGTGTTACACTGGACCACTGACGGTGGAAGCTTATTCCATTCTCGCACTACAACGTTGGTGAAGAAAAATTTGGTGCAGTCTGAATTTACTTGTCTACATCTGAGTTTTACGCCATTGCTCCTCGTGCGCAAAGTGTCATCGATCATAAACAATGTTGATCTGTCTACATTCGTGAAACCATTAAGTATTTTAAAACATTCGATCAGTTTTCCTCGAAGGCGACGTTTCTCAAGAGAACATGTTAAGGGTGAAAGCCTTTCTTCGTAGGATTTGTTGCGCAAGGAAGGATCATTTTCGTTGCCCGACGCTGAACACCTTCTAATTTAGCAATATCCTTTGCATGGTGGGGAGACCAAAACTGTACCGCATATTCCAAGTGGGGTCTGACTAAACTGTTGTAGAGCGGAGTATTACATCTTTATTCTTGAATACAAAGTTTCTTTTAATGAAGCCCAACATTCTGTTCGCTTTATGTGCTGCATCGATGCATTGCTGTGAGATTTTGAGGTTTGACGCGATTTTGACCACCAAGTCTTTGACTCTTTGATCGCTTTTGAGTTTAACGCCGCGCATTTATTATTCGAACTTCTTATTCCTCGTTCCAACTTGAAGGACCTGGCACTTGTCTACGTTAAGGGCATCTCCATCTATCCGACCAAGCTGAAATTTTGTGCAAATCCTCTTGGAGGCTTTGCCTGTCTTCGTCAGTGAGAACCGAGTTGCCAATCTTTGTGTCGTCTGCAAATTTACTAATGCGGTTATTGAGTCCAACATCCACGTCGTTGATGTAAATAATGAAGAGCACTGGGCCAAGGACCGAGCCCTGAGGGACGCCACTAGTGACAGGCGCCCACTCTGAGTTAAATCCGTCAATCACTACTCTTTGTTGTCTGTTGCTCAACCAATTCGCGATCCATTGGTTTACTTGACCGTTAATACCTATTTGCTTTAATTTGTAAAGTAATTTATGATGCGGGACTTTATCAAACGCTTTCTGGAAATCAAGATAGACTACGTCCAGTGATTTGGTTACGTTACGAGAGAGAGAGAGAGAGAGAGTTAAGAAAGAAAAGACATAGAAACTCAAATAGGATTATGAAAGAAGCCGATAAGGGAGATAAAAGACAAAGGAAAAGATAAACAAGAGCTAACAAGAAACTAAAAGGAGATGAAGAGGAGAGAGAGAGAGAGAGAGAGAGAGAGAGAGAGAGAGAGAGAATGTGTAGTGGCGAAAGTGTTCTCATAATCGTGTGTTTGAAGGGGTTATGTGTATGTGTAAATATCTTTGGTCTGGCCACCCGACAGACTCACGATCGCCATTTCGACTAAGATTGCAACTCAGAAGTGACGGATTTCCGGGTACGGCTGAAACACCACACTCACATACACAACCCCCGACAGACACCCGGTACCCATTCACTTCTGGGAGGACAGGGGGCACGGATTATTGGAGCCTACCCATGCGTCTCCACTCCGCCCGGGAATCGAACCCATGACCTTTCGATTGTGGGGCGAGCACGCTAACCACTGCTCTACTGGGAACCGTGTGTGTATGTGGTGCCGGGGAGAGGGGTAAAGGCGGCGGTGGTGGTGGTGGTGGTGGTGGTGGTGGTAGTGCCCGGGGAGGAGGATAGTGAGGGAGAGGGAGCGATAGTGGCGGTGGTGGTAGTGGTGCCCGGGGAGAGGAGTAAAGGTGGTGGTGGTTGTGGTGGCGGTGCTGGTGGTGGTGGTGGTGCCAGGAGTGGTATAGGTTGGAGGTAAAGGTTTCGGTGGTGGTGGTGGAGGCTGTGGTGGTGGTGGTGGTGGTGGTGGTGCCAGGAGTTGTAGGGTTGGAGGTAAAGGCTTCGGTGGTGGTGGCGGTGGTGGTGGTGGACGTTAAGTTGCTCTAATGCCATGTAATTATCGTTGTTGAACTACAGGACGTGTTCGGTGTGCACCTAAGCGCCGCCCATTACCCGCCGCCGTTTTATTCGCTAACTGCGGGTCGAAAGTATTACTCACGAACGAACGCTGTTATTATCTCCGGCCTGAACGCGGCTAGTCCTTGAGATTTAACATTTTGCATCAACTCATTTGTTACTCGTACTTACAATTAGCCACAACATGCAAATTCAACTTCTTTTTTTCTTTTTACGTTAACTAAGGCCGCATAATATGACTCCCTAACGAACCCTGTTATTATCCGTAGTCTGAGTATATTTACTTCCTTAAGATTTAGTATATTCCATTATCCCCCCTATTAAATCACATACGTATTAATAGAGGATAGTTTCAAGACACCACTCCACGCGAAATTGATCTCTTCGTTGGCTACTCATCTATACTTGCTTTTATGGGGAGAGTGCGGGGTTTTTTTTCCTCATTTATTTTTACCCTTGAGCTGCTTCCTTTACTGTAAGAAAAGAAAAAGTTGGCCTTGGCACCCACACTGAACAATTAACTCAAGGTGAACACAAAGTCATCACTCAGCGTTATGATCTCTAATCCGATGACGATGATCTTACAAAGGAATCAAAGGAACATGACACTAACACTCCATTATTACGTTTCTCAGCCACACTAAATTGATCCTATAACACAAACACCGTTATTACGCACTCACTGATATAATCGTTAGGTACAGCGTGTTGCAGCCCCTAACACCATTGTCTTTAATCGTATTAGGGAATCAGAACCTTTTGCCTCGGGATGATCCGGGAAACAAAGAGAACATTGAAGATAGAATGAAAATCCCTTCTGAATCGGTCCGTTCACTCTTTTCATCTCACTGTCATTTCAACCCGTAACATTGTAGGGTTTTCGGCCCTTTTTTTGTCTCATTATGCTCTACCCGGAAAGTAGTAAGTAGCGGGCTTTTTTTCATTATTGTTTTTTTTTCTACGCCCTTGCACTGTTTCCTTTTCTGTAAAAAAAAAAACGTATTGCACATCAGTTTTGCAAAGCCACTTCAGTTTTCTCGCTACGTGTCACTTACATTGCAATCTGCAGATAAGAGGGATTCACTTTAAAATCTCTCGCCGCATTACCTGGGAAAAAGCGATTTGATTCTTCTCTTCTTTTCTTTTTCCTCTCATTAACGTCCTTATTTTTCATTTCTGGGTTGGACGGGCTATTATCTGTATTGTCACACGCTTCCACCTCTCACATCAACAATTTCCAAAGGCCTAGAAGATCACTCGCGTCTTAATGAGTGTTCTTTTAGGTTCATGGTAAAGAAGAAGGGTCAGAGGCGGTATTCTCAGACGCATCCGCCTCCCACATCAGCGATTTCCAAAGGCCTAGAAAATCACTCGCGTCTTAATGAGTGTTCTTTTAGGTTCATGGTACAGAAGAAGGGTCAGACTACCAGCAAGGTCATAAAACTACCCCTGGAAATGCCCAAAACGCCTACGAAAACCTTGTCAAATGCGTGTGCTTGGGCGCCGAAATGTTTAATATGACCCTAAATGAATCTCTCACACTCTTGACGTTCATCCTTTATTATCCTTTATTAGTGCACTTGACTCTTCTCTTCTTATATTTCTTCTCGTTTAACGTTTGGACGGGTTGAGTCTCTCCCATTCTTGACGATCGCATATACTCTCTCCTCTCCGATGCTCATTTTTTTTTATTATCCTTTACTAGTGTATTCGATTACCTCTGAAAACCGCTTCGAACAGCCGCGCCAGAACTCAGTCACGTGTCATCTAGGTATTATAGTCTTCTGGAGGGGCTGAAGGGGGGCTTGTGAGGGGTACGGAGGCACTTTTTTGGCTGTTGCGGTGGTTGATCTAGGTGGCGACTACTGACAACACCTTCCTGCCTCCTCGCTGACGTCCTTTCTTATTGACACAACTCCTGACGCCTCTGTCGCTTATTAATAGGAAGTTGTCCCCCACTCACTCCTCACTTCCTCGTTTTCCTTGTTTAGAGTTAGTGGCGGGGGTTAGTGTGGGGGGGTAGTCTGGCTTCCCGGAGAGGCCGTATATATTGTGTAGTGGGATTGTTGTTGCTGTGTGTGTGTGTGTGTGTGTGTGTGTAGCTAAATCAATTATGTGCTTCCGTGATTGAGTTTGACTACTGTGTACTCTCTGTCATTTTCTGTGGCTTTGTTAATTCTTGGTTTGATGTTATAGGTTCTAGTCACCTTTGTAACTTCTCTTTCTATCGTTTTTCCATTTTTTTTCTATCTTTTGTCAATCTTTTTTTTTTTCGCTTTTCCCGTGGCTATGTCAGTTTTGGGTTGATGTTTTAGGTTTTTCTCGCCTTAGTAATTCCTCATTCTGTGTTTGAGTATAGCTTATCCGATTTCTTTTTTCTTTTTTTCTTTCTTTTCTTTTCTTGCATTTTTCTGTTGCCATGTTAATCCCTATTCTTCGTGTGTTAAGTTTTTGTCCTCTAAGTAACTTCTCCATTCTGTGTTTGTGGCTTTGTGCATAGCTTGTCCGATTTTACTTTTTATTATTTTTTTTTCTTTTCTTTTCACGCTTTTCTGTGGTCAGGTTAATCCCTAACCTTTGTTTTTAGGTCACTGCCCTCTGAGTAACTTCTCTTTGTGTTTGTGTATAGCTTGTGATTTATTTTCTTTTTCTTTTCTCATCTTGCCTCGCTTTTTCTGTGGTCAGGTTAATCCCAGACCTTAGTGGGTGTGTTCGGTCGTTGTCCTCTGAGCAACTTCTCTTTATGTTTGTTTGTCTTTAGCTTCTGATTTCCTCATGTTAGTATTTATGGAGCTCAGTTAATTCGTCCCCAAAATATCTGCGTTTATTCTATTTTTGTGTAGCCAAGTTAAAAAGCCTTCTGAATAATGCGTATATTCTGTTTTGTGTTTATGTGACTACGCTAATTTGTCCCCTAAATAATTGCGCATTTATTTTACTTTTCATCCACACTAACTAGTCTCCTAAATATCTGCGCGTGTACTCTATTTTGTATGTATGTAGCAAGTTATCTGATTTCTTTTTTTCTTTTTTTTCCTATTTATCGCTTCTATTTGTATCTGTTTATCCATTTCGTATTTAATTGATTTCTCTTTTTGGCCACTCCTCTGTACTCTATTCAGGAGCAGTAAGTAGCGGGCTTTTTTTTCATTATTGTTTTATTTTTACGCCCTTGAACTGTCTCCTCTGCTGTAAAAAAAAAAAAAAAAAAAAAAAAATCCGAGTAGCTTCGTTAAATAGTCACCTACGTTAACTGTGATCACTCTATTTTGTATCTGCGTAGCTACGTTTTAATCACTCCCCTAAATAACTGTGATTTTATTATAATATCGTATCAGTGTAGCATCGTTAAATTGTCCCCTACGTTAACTAGTTCCCTAGATAGCTGTGATCACTCTATTTTGTATCTATGCACCTTTGTTTTAAGTAGCTACTCCTCTAAATAACTGTGTGTTCATTCTATTTCGTGTCTATGTATCTTTGTTAAATCGTTCCCTGTGTTAATGAGTCTCCTAAATAACTGTGATCACTCTATTTTGTCTCTACGCAGCAGTTTTTTAAGTACTCCCCTAAATAACTGTACTTACATTCTATTTCGTGTCTATGTATCTTTGTTAAATCGTTCCCTGTGTTAATGAGTCTCCTAAATAACTGTGATCACTCTATTTTGTCTCTACGTAGCAAATTTTTAAGTACTCCCCTAAATAACTGTGCTTTCATTCTATTTCGTGTCAGTGTAGCTGTGTTAAATCGTCCCCTACGTACACTAGCGGCATCCAACCTGTCCCATCATTGCCCCGCGGTGAGGTTGCTGCTGTTTCCATTTATTGTTTAGTGTAAAATGAAGCGCGGTATTGCGGAATGTATAACGAACGAGCTTCATGTCCCCACAGATATGTATGTTATTAAGCGTGTTTGTGTGTGTGTGTGTGTGTGTGTGTGTGTGTGTGTGTGTGATTCAGAATGTTTACAGCAGTCCTTTGTTTACGCAGTGTTTTTGTGAGCCTTTTAGTAAGCGAGCGATGAGCGAGCCTGTTTGTCTATGTGTGTGTGTGTGTGTGTGTGTGTGTGTGTGTGTGTGTGTGTGTGTGTGTGTGTGTGTGCGCTTCAGAATGTTTACAGCAGTCCTTTGTTTTAGCAGTGTTATTGTGAGCCTTTTAGCAAGCGAGCGATGTGCAAGCCTGTCTGTCTGTCGGTGTTTAGCCTGTTACTGATCCTGATCCTGCGTGTGTCTGTCTGTGTGTTCGTGTTTCAGAATGTTTACAGCAGTCCTTTGTTTTAGCAATGTTATTGTGAGCCTCTTAGCAAGCGAGCGATGTGCAAGCCTGTTTGTCTGTTGGTGTTTAGCCTGTAACTGATCCTGATCCTGCGTGTGTCTGTCTGTGTGTGTGTGTTTGTGTTTTAAAATGTTTACAGCAGTCCTTTGTTTTAGCAGAGTTATTGTGAGCCTTTTAGCAAACGAGCGATGTGGGAGCCTGTCTGTCCGTCTGTGTTTAGCCTGTAACTCTGATCCTGCCCCCGTATACCACCCCTGCAGGTTACATGGGCGATGTTTGCAACCGAGGAGAACGTAAGTAAGACCTGCAGGACGACAGTGACACCCTTTGCATGAGATTCCGTTCCCCTGCCACGACGTACGACCAACACGTGGTATATAAGTCCTACCATGAGTCGGCTGCACCTGCCATTTACTACTACATATTTTTACCTTCCTATATCTCTCTCTCTCTCTCTCTCTCTCTCTCTCTCTCTCTCTCTCTCATAAGGTAACTATATTCCTTCGACTTCATTATATTTCATGAATTGCTTTTTCCTCTTATTTTGGCTCCAACGGGGTATGACGGCATCCCTACATATTTTATTTTACATGCAGACGCTTTTTTCGTATTGTTTGGTTTTTCTTCGTGCCCTTTTTCCTCGTGTTTTTGCAGCTTTTCCTTGTTTTCCTCTAACAAAATAATCCCCCGCAGCGAGACTGGATAAAGAGCGGGTGCAGGCATGAGGGACGGACAGTCTCGGCGCACGCATGTTCAGAGCTCGCAGTCGGATTTGTTGGTCTGGGTTTACACGATTTCGAAAGGCTCGGATTTACTTTACATCGAGTCTAAAGAGGACGGTTTATATTTAGCGGGCAGCTGCACCACCACCATCACCACTATCACCACCACCACCACCACCCTCTCTGCAACCACCACCACTACCACCACTTCACAGTTCAAACCCAACAGTTGCTACCCCTCACATATTCAACCGCTACCACTACTACTACTACTACTACTACTACTACTACTACTACTACTACTTCTATTATTACTACGTCATCATCAACATGGGGTGCGGTGGTCTAGTGTTTTTAAAGGCGCAAAGACGGAGAACTGAAGAGTCTGGACGAGGTTCGAACCCCAGTGTTGGGCATTCAATCCTAAACCCCAACGCCACAACCCCCCCAAAAAAACAACTACAACAACAATAACAACAGCAACAACTACCATTGCCACATCACCGCCACCACTACTACTACTACCACCACTGCTACTACCACTACTTCAGTCCCACTACTTCAACCACTACTAAAACCAATCCACTGAGTAAATAGGTATACATAATCAGCCAACCAAGTCGTGTTATCCCCTTCGAATACCATCAAAGGGGAGTACATCATCCAGTGACGTCACAGGTGGTAGTTATGACACCTGAGTGGGTCCCCTTAACGAACCACTGATCACCTGTGCCAAACGCGACTGTGTGTTAGCCCATAGATCAGGTAGCATGCAAGGGGGTTAATTAGTTGAAAGAGAGAGAGAGAGAGAGAGAGAGAGAGAGAGAGAGAGAGAGAGAGAGAGAGAGAGAGAGTAGGGATTGAAAGGAAGGAAGAGAGGAAGGGAGGAGGGGAAGTAAGGTATGAAAGGAAGAGAAAAAGTGAATGAAGAAAAGAATTAAAAACAAGAGAATCTGGTGGACTTCGAGCGTGTTTGTTGCTGTGAGGAAGACAAAAGAAGAAAAAAGAGGCAGAGGAGGGGTGAGGGGAGGAGGGTGGTGGGGGAGGAGGAAGGGGGGGGGTAGTACTAACCTTGAAAAAATAAACAAAAGCTTGAGGTGAAGTTCAAACACCGGCCTTTCGCTCCCCCAGGAATGTCACACACACACACACACACACACACACACACACACACACACACACACACACGTATACATAAGGGGGTTGACCTCTCTTGTTTATTTATCTTGGCCCGGTAAGTTGTGCCTCACCTTAAAATGTCTCTTAATTAGTCGCGCCAGCTGGCCAACACGCCCCCCCTTCCTCCCTCCCTCCCCGTCTCCTTCTCCCTTCCCGTCTTCCTCTCCCTCCTCTCCCTTTGCTGCTCTCTCTCCCTCCTCGTCTTCCTTTCCCTCCTCTTTCTGCTCTCCCTTTGTTGCTCTCTCTCCCTCCTCGTCTTCCTTTCCCTCCTCTTCTTTTGCTGCTCTCTCTCCCTCCTCGTCTTCCTTTCCCTCCTCTTCCTGCTCTCCCTTTGCTGCTCTCTCTCCCTTCCCGTCTCCCTCTCCCTCCCCGTCTTCCTTTCCCTCCTCTTCCTCTCCCTTTGCTGCTCTCTCTCCCTCCCCGTCTCCTTCTCCCTTTCCGTCTCCCTCCTCCTCTTCCTTTCCCTCCTCCTCTTCCTCTCCCTCTGCCGCTCCCTCCCCTTCTGCCTCGCGCCAGTTCCTGAGTCATACTGAGAGGAATGCCTTTGTATCGCACGTTTACTGTCAGATTAAAGGTAACTGGAGAACGATCACACTTAATGCACCTTAGCACTCTGCCTAGGCCTGTACCGTGCAATACTCAAGCGCAACATTGTACCGTTAACCAACCATCATATTTTCAGACACTTTCGGCTCTGACAACAACTAATTTCAAAGGCCACAAAGGAGGTTAGTCGGGTTCTCATGGGTGGGTTTTTTTACGTTCATGGTGTAGAAGCCTTGTCGAACTTATCAATAGCCTCAAAAAACTACCTATGGAGACTCCCACAACCTCTACGAAGGCTTGATTGAATGTGGATGTATAAATGGGCTATTACACTGGGCAAATTTTCCGTGGGTCTTCAGTCAAACCACGATTTCCGCTGGCGTGGTTCTCCTATTTGCGTGGTTTTCTGAAGTGTCCACGATCTTTCAAAGCTACGGTAGATTTCACTGAAGGACGACGGCATTACTCATCATTTTCTTCGGCAGCAATAACAACAAACAATTGAGAACCACGTTAGCGGAAATCGTGGTTTGACTGAAGATCCACGGAAAATATGCCCAATGTAATAGCCCCTTAAGTAACCGTAAGCTCAAGAAGGCAACGTATTGTAGACATTCAGCGTACACCGTCGACTCAGCAAGGTGCAAACTAGGACAACGCGCGTGCATGTGCCGTGAATCCTTAGACTGCGTACCCGGCCGGATCTCGGAAGCTGTAAAGTGGGGAATGGAAGTTATGCTATCTGGGAAGTCAGTCTTGGTAGTGTATCATAGTCATCACCCTCGGCCATTACTAGTTCACGGTATAGGACAAAGGACATTCACAACGTTCTCCATCTCCCTCTGTGATATTGGTGTACGCCGTCATGCTTCGGGGAATACTCTAATCTCTTTTGTCCCCACGTTTCACTCTCTGCCCTGACCCCTTGCAATATTCTCCATCCTTCATCATTTCTAGGTGTGATATGACCTGTCCTAGTTGATTTATTGTTCTTAATCGCGTGTTGTTGGCCAAAGATGTCTTACTGGTAACGCATGGAGTAGCACATTCGCGGGTACTGTCACAGCCCAAGCCTCGCCGACAGACACATTCGCGGAGATTGTTACGGGATACACACGCCTTTGATATATGAAAACCTGGCCAGGGAGCGAGTGGAAGGGAGCGAGCCGAAGGCGCTTGCCACTCTAACCCCTTGGCACTATAAAACGCTGAAGTTTGTATACATTTGGTGCACGAATGTAAAAAAAGTAGAAATTCAGTGCCAGAAAATAGAAAGACAGATGGTGGGTCTTGCCAGGATTTCTTCACATGGCACAACTTCATGCAGCAAAAGGTAATTGACCCTTAGTCGGAATTATATTTTTTCGATATTTTTTGCTTGGATAATCTTATGAAGTTAATGAAAACGCAATATTTCGTTTCAGTTTTAAGGGACGATAAAAAGAAATAACATGTGGAGTTAATCAAAACCTGATCTATTTCATATAGTTAACCGGATGAAAAAGTCTTAAAAGATGAAAAAAAATGAAAAAAAATCTCGTGGAATTAATCAAGCACGCAGGAAGTATTAAATGTTTATGATGAAAAAAAAAGAATGAGAAGTAAAAGATGGAGGATAACAAGGACCAACAATAAGTAAAAAAAAAAAAAAATGCTAGCTAGTAAAGAAATACGAAATAATTTTTAAATGTATATGAGAAAGAATGAGGATAAAAAAGGAGAACAGTAAAAATGAGGAATAAAAGGATAAAAAGACGGAGGATAATAAGGATCAACAGTAGGAAAGAAGAGTAAAAAGAGGAGCTGAGGATAAAAAAAAGAGGATAATGATAAAAATGAGGATAAAAAGACGGAGAATAACAAGGATCAACAGTAGGAAGTAAGAGTAGATCGAGAAGCTGAGGATAAAAAAAATGAGGATATGGATAAAAATGAGGATTAAAAGGATAAAAAGACCGAGGATAACAAGGATCAACAGTAGGAAGTAAGAGTAGATCGAGAAGCTGAGAATAAAAAAAATGAGGATATGGATAAAAATGAGGATTAAAAGGATAAAAAGACGGAGAATAACAAGGATCAACAGGAGGAAGGAAAAGTAAAAAGAGAAGCTATTCACGTAAATAAGCAAGGTGAAGAGATGATCAAAAGTAGAGAGAGAACGAAAACTCCTTCAAACCGTCCCGGGAGCAGGACTGTGACTTTTTCGGGGCAGCATTTGCATGTCCGCGTCAGGTTAAGGCGGGAACGTCTGATTGCAGATTAAAAGAAGAAACTCAATTACGTCCAACGTCCTGACTCTTTCTTAGCCACTGTGTGTGTGTGTGTGTGTGTGTGTGTGTGTGTGTGTGTGTGTGTGTGTGTGTGTGCATGACGTCATCCAGTAATTAACGTGCGTCACCTGCGCCTGACACACACAGACTCGACTCTCCTCAGCTTCCCTTCTTCCTTTCCTTCCTTCCTTGCTGCCTTGCTTGCTGACTCTCATTCAGATTTATTTAATTTTTTTGCTTTCTCATTTTTTCTTTGTTTTAATGTTTTTTTCTTTTTTTCTTTTTCAGCGATGTTATTTCGTTTCTCTCGTCTCGCTTTCGTTATTTGTTTGTTTTGCTTTTTTTTTTCTTCACTGTCTTCTTTCTTTCCTTCCTTGCTTGCTTGCTTCCTACTTTCTCATCATTTCGTCCCTGTTTTTTGCTTTCTCTTTTTTGTTTTTATTTCCCTGTTCTAATTATTTTTCTTTAATTATTTATTTATGTTATTTCTTTCCTTTTTCGTCTTGCTTTCGTCTTTTTATTTGTTTCGTATTGGTTTTTTTCGTTTTTTTTTGTTTCTTCGTCTTTTTCTGCATATTTTCTTCCGTTATTTTTTTTGTATCCGAGTTTCCATCTTCTTTCATATCTTCTCGGCCGTTTCCATTAAGGCCTTTTGCTCTTTCTGTATTCTAATTGGCCTCGTTGTATCCCGCCTTTTTATTTTCATCTCTCCCATCTCCCTTTATCGTTTCTGTATTTTCTTTACATATTCCAGCGTTTTTGTGGATGTCGGGTTTTCATACTTTTTTCTTCTTCAATCTTGGTCATATTCATTAATCTCTTTATTTTTATTATTTCGTTACATTGGTTAATCTGCTCCTCCTTTTCGCGGCCTTCGTAATTTTACTGAGCATTTCGTTATATTTTTTTTTTTATCCTCGTGAATTACCAAATGTGTTTTCTTTATTAAGGTACACACTTTTTCTTGCATCATCAGTTAATTCGGTAGCATCATATTAACTCCCTCGCGCACATATTTTTTTCTGCATATTAGTCCCTTCATTAATCTCCTGTAATCCGCCAATGTCCGGATTTTTCTTTCTTTTAAAGGTCATGTCTCTCTGTCTCTCTCTCTCGCCCTTTAACGTAGACAAGTGCCAGGTCCTTCAAGTTGGAACGAGGAATAAGAAGTTCGATTACGAAATGCGCGGCGTTAAACTCAAAAGCGTTCAATGCGTCAAGGACTTGGGGGTCAAAATCGCGTCAAACCTCAAATTCTCACAGCAATGCATCGATGCAGCAAATAAAGCGAACAGAATGTTGGGCTTCATTAAAAGAAACTTTGTATTCAAGAATAAAGATGTAATACTCCCGCTCTACAACAGTTTAGTCAGACCCCACTTGGAATATGCGGTACAGTTTTGGTCTCCCCACCATGCAAAGGATATTGCTAAATTAGAAGGTGTTCAGCGTCGGGCAACGAAAATGATCCCTTCCTTGCGCAACAAATCCTACGAAGAAAGGCTTTCTACCCTTAACATGTTCTCTCTTGAGAAACGTCGCCTCCGAGGAAAATTGATCGAATGTTTTAAAATACTTAATGGTTTCACGAATGTAGACAGATCAACATTGTTTATGATCGATGACACTTTGCGCACGAGGAACAATGGCGTAAAACTCAGATGTAGACAAGTAAATTCAGACTGCACCAAATTTTTCTTCACCAACGTTGTAGTGCGAGAATGGAATAAGCTTCCACCATCAGTGGTCCAGTGTAACACGATTGACTCCTTCAAAAATAAGCTCGACCGTCACTTCCTTCAACTTAATATCAACTAGAGTAGAAGTGCAACGTTTTGGAGTCTTCTGATTAATGTAAAATCACTTAGGTTTAAGGACAGACCACCAAGTCTGGACCATGGGGTCTGTGTGGTCTGATTTTCTATGTAAATCTATGTAAAAATCTCTCTCTCTCTCTCTCTCTCTCTCTCTCTCTCTCTCTCTCTCTCTCTCTCTCTCTCTCTCTCTCTCTCTCTCTCTCTCTCTCTCTCTCTCTCTCTCTCTCTCTCTCTCTCTCTCTCTCTCTCTCTCTGTTTTTCCTTCTTTATTTGAGTTTACCCTCTTAGCATAATAATGGCTCATTTATCTTTTCTGTATCGCATATTCACTTCATCTTTTTCTTTTTTCATTCATTTCTCTCATTATATCTTCTCATGACACATATTTTTCTTATTTATTTGTGTTTTGTTATTCTCTCTGCTATTCCTTCTTTATTTGATTTTACCTTTTTAGCTCATTCATCTTTTTTGTTCATCGCATATTCACTCTTCACCTTTTCCTTTCTTCGTCTTTCTTTATATCTTGTCACGTCAATTATTCAAACGCTTCATTTTTTATCATTCTCTCTTAATTAATTCAGTTCACCGTCTTATATTTACCCCACCTGTTTCTTCCTTGTTATATGATACCTGAAATTTATGCATATTGTCTAATCTTAAATCCTCTCGTCAGGTGAAAATATTATCCGAGGCTCACGGTTAATTTTCACACCTGCTGAGATGCACACTTTTTTTTACCTGGTGCCTTGTTTATCCTCTCTTCTCCATTCTTTTTTGTGCAGGTGCGTCGGAATGTTGTTGTTGTTGTCTCGATATTTTTGCACCTGTTGCGTGGAAATAAACTCATCTTGCTTGCACATGCCGGGAAATATTTTGTGTGTGTGTGTGTGTGTGTGTGTGTGTGTGTGTGAGAGTGTGAGAGAGTGAGAGAGAGAGAGAGAGAGAGAGAGAGAGAGAGAGAGAGAGAGACACACAGACAGACAGATAGACAGACAGACAGACAGACAAACAGACAGAGCGAGAGAGAGAGAGAGAGAGAGAGAGAGAGAGAGAGAGAGAGAGAGAGAGAGAGAGAGAGAGAGAGAGAGAGAGAGAGAGAGAGAGAGAGAGAGAGAGAGAGAGAGAGAGAGAGAGAGAGAGAGAGAGAGAGAGAGAGAGAGAGAGAGAGAGAGAGAGAGAGAGAGAGAGAGAGAGAGAGAGAGAGAGAGAGAGAGAGAGAGAGAGAGAGAGAGAGAGAGAGAGAGAGAGAGAGAGAATAGGACCAAAAGAAAACTCATATTTCAGCATCATTTGTTTGTTTGTTTTGCATGAAATCTCCCTTAAGCCTGCAGTCCCCTCGGCGTGCAAAGGTTTCCCCTCGGCTGAGTGGGCTGGGCGGCACAAAACAACGCGTAACAACACACACACACAATGCAGCACAACTATTATGACGAGGTTCTGGTTAGGGAAATGGACGGACAACTAAAAGAATCTATACATTATTTTCTTGGATATGTTGCTTTATGATAGTTTTTCTCCTCTTCTCCCTTGCTCTAAGAATACCCTGTTGGGACGAAGACGAGAGAAACTGCAAAAGTCTTACCCGTTACCAGACGAACAGCTAACAAGGAAGTGTGGTCACATGGGCCGTGTTTTTTGGTCCTTTTATCCTTGCTCTAGGTATTTATAGTCTTAGGATGGAGAGAGTAAACACTGGAAGAGCCGTATAGCTTATAAAGGCTGTGTTAGAACCAGACCAGACAATTAAATAGCTTATAAATGGATGAGAGGCTGTGTAGGAAGTTTTTTTCATCCTTTTTTTTTCTTTTCTATATTTTTTCTTTTTTTTCTAAGTCCATGCCAGACATATCAATAGCTTATACATGGTGAAAAGTGTTTTTTTTCTTTTCTTTTTTATTTTCTATATTTTCTCATTTTTTCTAAGGCCATACCAGACACATCAATACCTTATACATGGTGGAAAGTTTTTTTTTTCTTTATTTTCCTTTTGTCTCTTCTCTTTTATATGTTTCTTTTCTTTTTACGATTTTACCAGACATGTTAATAGATTACACGTATGTCTGGCCGCGTGGGTAGTGCTTTTTTCCTGTCTCTATCTCTCTGTAAATAGGTATAGAGAGGCGGCACCATGGAGACGAGAGAGGGCAGGAACCAAAGTTATCTCGAGGGGGCTGAGTGTGACGTTCTTCCGGCTCTGTGCTTGCCATGTGGTTGCTGACGTCGGTCCGTGTGGCTCCTGACTCACCTAAACATTTGTAAACCTTTCCCCCGCAGACAAGAACGAGTGTAGGCGCTGCGTGAAGGCCCTGCAGGAGCTTGAGAACGTTGACGATGACGCGGACCAGCTCGGCATCGCGTTTGTGAAGATCAACGACCCCGAGTTGGCGGATGAGTACTCGCTGGGCTCCCTCCCCGCCCTCGTGTACTACCGAAGGCGTATTCCTGTTGTGTATGATGGTGAGTTGGTAAGGGAGACGGGGAGGGAGAGCAGGGAAGGGAGGCATTAAGAAAAAGTGAGGTGGGTTAAGGAAGGAAGGGATTGAATGGGAGGGAGGAATGAGGAATGGATGACAGGGAGAAGAAAGGCAAGAATACGAAGGGAGGTATAAGAACATAAGAACATAAGAACGCAGGAGTCTGCAAGAGGCCGGTAGGCCTGTACGAGGCAGCTCCTTTGACCCTAAGCTCCCGTGTATCTAACCCCACCTAATATCGCTGTCCATGAATTTATCTAGTCTATTTTTGAATGTGACAATTGTATTGGCACTCACCACATGACTGCTAAGCCTATTCCACTCATCCACCACCCTATTAGTAAACCAATTTTTGCCTATGTCCCTGTTGAATCTGAATTTATCCAGTTTAAACCCGTTACTTCGTGTCCTACCCGGTTCTCTTACCAACAAAACCTTATGAATGTCTCCCTTATTAAAGCCCTTCATCCATTTATAAACCTCGATCATGTCTCCACGCACCCTTCGCCTTTCTAGAGAATGCAAGTTTAA
Organism: Eriocheir sinensis; assembly: GCF_024679095.1. Lineage (NCBI taxonomy): Eukaryota > Metazoa > Arthropoda > Malacostraca > Decapoda > Varunidae > Eriocheir > Eriocheir sinensis. Next base: position 14,388,474 of record NC_066517.1, on the reverse strand, counting down.
CTGTTTGAGTCTTTCCTCGTATGGCAAGTTTCTCAACCCCTGAATCATCTTAGTCATCCTCCTCTGCACCGATTCTAACATTTTGATATCCATTCTATAGTAGGGTGACCAGAACTGAACCGCATAGTCAAGATGAGGTCTAACTAATGCTAAATATAGTTTGAGGAAGACTTGGGCTTCTGTTGCTTACGCTCCTTGAAATAAATCCCAGTACTCTATTAGCTCGATTTCTAGCTTGAATGCATTGTGCCCTTGGACGGAGATCAGAGCTCACTAAGACCCCTAAATCCCTCTCGCACCCAGACCTACTTATGAGAGTGTCATTTAAGCAATAGTTATGTGAGGGGTTGTTCCTACCTACACTCAGAATACTGCACTTCCCTACATTGAACTCCATCTGCCATTTATCCGCCCAGTCATATAATCTGTTGAGTTCACCTTGGAGAATACTAGCGTCCTGATCCGACTCAATTACTCTACCGATCTTGGTATCATCTGCAAATTTACTAACATCACTACTAATTCCTGTGTCTAAGTCATTGATATAAATAATAAACAAAAGTGGACCTAATACCGAACCTTGTGGGACCCCACTCGTAACACATCCCCAGTCAGATCTTTTACCATTGATTTGCACTCTTTGCTTCCTATTGCTAAGCCAGGGAGGAGAGGGAGGCAGGGTAAAGAAGGGAGGAATAGAGAGAAAGGGAGGAAGGTTAAGGAAGAAAGGCACCGAAAGGGAGGAAGAGAGATAAAAGTAGGTGTTAAGAAGAATGGAAGACAGGGAGAGGAAGGAATGCAGGAAGACGAGGAAAAGAAAGGAGGCTGGGATTGAAAAGAAGGCAGGGAAGAAAGGAGACGGAGAATAAGGGAGAAAGAGTGGAGGAAGGGACACAGCAGAAAAACATGGGGGTGATGAAGATGGAGGGAGAGAGGAAGAGGAAATGAGAGAAATTGGAATGGATGGACGGAAAGATGGAGCGAAAAAAGCAAGCAGGAGGATGCGAGGATGGTACGAAGTATTATATATTTACTTTTCTTTATACTTTTTCTCCTTTTTCTGACATCTTTTTCTGGTACCCTCCTCTGTCTGGCTTTCTTTTTCTTTCACTCTTTTGTTTTGACTTTGATTAGATTTGCATACCATTATATTTACGTATTTACATGGAGAGAGATGGGAAAAGTGAGGGAAGGGGAGATTGTGATAAGAGATGGGAAAGGTGAAAGAAGGGAAGGGGAGAATGAAATGGGAGATGGAAGAGGTGAAGGAAGGGGGAAATGTGATAGAAGAAAGGTAAGGTGAAGGAGGGAAGATGGGAAAGATAAGAGAATGGGGGAGGGAAGGGGAGGTAGTGATAGAAGATAGGAAAGGTGAGGAAAGGGAAGGGAAGGGAAGGGTAAGGGATGAGGGATGGGAAAGGCAAATTATGTGGTGCTACTAAGAGGAAGGAAAGGGAAGAAGAGAAAAAGTGCAGATAATGTGTGTGATGGTGTGGGTAAGGCGAGATTATGAAGAAAGAGGAAGAGGGAGAGGGAAAAAGAGGAGGAGGGAGAGAGATAAATTGTAGTTTATTTGTTGCTTAAAGAGGAAGGCGTTGTGCGTGCATGTATGACGTGAGTTTATTTTATTTATTTTTCTGTATTTTCGAACTGTTATGTGTATTTTGGTTTTCGTGTTTGTATCAATAGTTTTTGGAGCTGTTGACGTGAAATTTAACCTTTTATCTTTTTTTTTCTTTCTCTTTCTTTTCTTCCTTTTCTTCTTCTTTGCTTTATTCCTTCCTTCCTGTCTTTCTTCTTCGCTTTCATTCTTTCTTCTTCTACTTCCTTTCTCTCTTTCTTTCTTCCTTTATTTCTCAATTTTTTGCTTCCTGTTTTTATTTCTTCTTCCTCTTCTTCTTTTCTCCTTTTTCTTTTCTTGTTCTTGTTCTATTTCTTCATTCACCCTATCTTTTTTTTCTTTCTCTTCGCTTTCATTCTTTCTTCTTCTTCTTCCTTTCTCTCTTTCTTTCTTCCTTTTTTCTCCCGTTTTCGCTTCCTTCGTTTTCTTCTTCTTTTCTCCTTTTTCTTTTCTTGTTCTTGTTCTATTTCTTCATTCATCCTCTCTTTTATTCATTTCTCTTCGCTTTCATTCTTTCTTTTCATCTCCTCCTCCGCCTCCTCCTCCTCCTCCCCCAGGTGACCTAATGAACGAGGACAAGGTGCTGGAGTGGCTGGTGGAGAACAAAAACACGGGGGACGATGATGACGTAATCGATGACGTCACGCTTGGCCTCCTCAACACCCTCATCGACTCCTTGGACCACCTCGCTGTCGTCTTCTGTGAGTAGTAGTAGTAGTAGTAGTAGTGATGGTGGTAGTGGTGGTGGTGGTGGTGGTGGTGGTAGTAGTTGTAGTAGTAGTAGTAGTAGTAGTAGTAGTAGTAGTGGTGGTTGTAGTAGTAGTAGTAATAGTAGTAGTAGTGGTGGTGGTGGTAGTAGTAGTGGTAGAACGTAAAAGTAGCAGTAGTAGTAGGAATTTAGATAGATAGATAGATACATACATTCATACATATACGTATATAGGTAGACAGAGAGATGGATAAATTAAAATAATAAGATAGACAGATAGATTGATAGGTAGAATGATAGATAGATTCGTAGATAGATAATGTGTACTAATGGTGTGATTGAAGATGATGGTATGGATGAAGAGGAAGAAAGAGGAAGGAGGAAAGAAGAGAGAAATAGTGTAGTTTATTTGTTGTTTATTGAGGAAGGGGTTGTGGTGTTGGTAAGTCTGATAGATAGTTTGGATACATAAATAGATAGATGGATAGATAGATAGATATAAGACTCGTGCGGGTGAGAGTGAATCCACATATAAATCTCGATGGAAAGATCAAAAGTTCGGTCAGAGAATTTGTATTGTGATGATTTTTAGGTATATACAATATTTTTTTCTGCTCTCGTGATCATATAAAATAAAAAAATAAAAAAACCGCTGTTGATATTATAGGCTTCGTTTTCAGGGCGAGCTGGCTACCCACGCAGCGTTAAACACGGATCTGTACAATGGAAATGTTTCATATTGGAAAAGGTAAAACAACTGTTGAAAATCCACCTTTTTAAAAACAGGAAATGCGTTTCACAACCTTGCCGAGGTACTAACAAGCTACAATGCAACATTTTATTTCATTTTGTATCGCTGTTTCCAAGTATTATAATGAGTGGTGGCTTGGTTACCGTGTGTCCCTGACTTATGCAGAATGTTGTATTAAGTATTAACTGGAAATAGATGTGGGATACGTTTGCATTAAGTCGCTTTCAAGGTCGCTTCCTGGTATTTTGAATGTAACACAACCAGGAACCTACGAGTCATTAGGGAAAGCTGATTTGGCTTGCTCTGCTTGCCACTCGCCCATCTTCAAGTGGCTACAAAAGTCCATATTTAGTGGAAAAAGACGCCCCCCTTGTAACATTATACACTCTAGATCGATTTCCTCTGTTTTATATTTCAGTCGAGTATTATTTGATGAGGAAAGAGGCAGCAGGGATAGGAAATGCGTAGGGGAGATAGGTCGACTGGTTCTTGGTATATTTTTAATTAACTACGACGCAATTCTACTGGGAACGTCGTGGGAGAGGAAACAATCAACGGACTGAATGCCTTTTGGACTGCGTGGACTGCGTCGTCTGGCGGCCCATGAGCACGTAAGGTTCGATGTCTAGGTCAGCGGATCCGTAAACATGCCATATTTTTAGAGCCATCACTTTAGGTTTGGCGTGGCTCGAAATAGCCCGCAGTGGCATGACATGAAAGTGACCGAGCTGGGAATGACGTTGGGATGACAGTGGAAAGTCACATACCGCATGTCACGCGTGTTTAAAGGAGTGGGAAAGGGTGAGAAGGGGGGGGGGGGCTAAAGGGAAGCCATTGGTGTACTATAGCTTCCCCCCACCCCCACCCACCCACATACACCCTACACGGTTAGCTACTGATTAAATACACTGAACCGAAACAGGATCCGCCCTGCGCCGCCTTTGTGATCCGTAACAACAACAAACTTACTTCAAAGGGACGCCGAGGTGAAAGAGTATTTTTTTTTTTTTTTTTAGGTCGAGGTAGGGTTGGTTGACCTCGGGTTGGGCAATACGTTCGTAATTTCGTAGCGTTTCCGACTCTCTGTAACGGGAGCGCACCCTTTAATTAATGCCTCTCTGCCTTTTCTTTCTATCTTCTATCTTCTTCAGTGCCTCTCTGCCTTCGTCTATAGCCGCCATATCACAGTGTTTTCTTCTTCAATGTCTCTGTCTTTGTATGTTTTAATTATCCATCTCTCACTTCCACAGACGACAGGGAAGACAGCGACGACACTATGATTCTGCAGGAACTGGAGAACATCGACGACGACCTAGACGCCCAAGGGATCCACATCGTGAAGATCGCCGACGACGTGGCCGAGCGGGAGTACGGCATTGAAGACACGCCCTGCCTCGTCTACTTCGAGAAGGAGGTGAGGATGACAGTTACCTATGGCTCGTGAAATGTTTTGTTCTGCTGTCTATTTCCGTCGCGTAAGCTATTCACCAGTTCTATTTTGGAAGTGTATATTACTTACTGTCAGTGTCAGCCGTTAAGCTTACCTTAGAAGATTTATTTAGTCGTTTGACAAGGGTGAAGCAGAATGCAGGACGTTTCCCACATGATACTTTCAATTCATATTCCTTTACATGGTAATTATACAGAGCACAATCTCTCTCCTCAGTCTGCAACATTTCCCTCCTCACCTTTCCGCCTCGCTATCACCCTGGCCCTTCCCCAGATCCCCTCCCTGTACGACGGTGACCTGCACAAGGAGCAGGAGGTGCTGGCTTGGCTGGTCGAACAGCTGCACACCGACGAGATCGAGGACATCACGGACGAGATGTTGGACAAGCTCATCAGGGAGTCCAGCCATCTGGCCGTGCTCTTCTGTGAGTGTGGCACGGAAGATGTAACAGTTCAGGGCCGTACCCAGGGGGTCAGGGCGGATGCCCCCATCTGCTAAAAAGTTAATTTTCTAAGAGGTCAAAACGAAAAACTGGAACGAAAAGTCCCAGTTTTTCATTTTGACAACAGGAAAGTGAATCCAGAATTGTAATTTTTTTTAACCCCGATTTGATTCGCTTCGATCGCTCGCCGCTCGCCACACGCCCCTCTTCAAGTCGCTACAAAAGTCCACATTTAGTGGAAAAAGTCCCCCCCTCCCCCTTTTACAGCTCTGGGTACGGCCCATCAGTTGATGCAAAGTTGGGGGCATTGCTATATTTGTTGTTTTAGTGTAGGATTGAAAATGTGAGCCAGCCTATAAGCGCACAAAAAAAAAAAACTTTCTCAAATTTAGCATCTTCTTTTACCACATTTACACTTCGGCGAAAGTGGTCGGCGAGTGCCGACTACTGCGAATCGGACTTTCGCCGTAGTCGGCGGACAAGTCTCCAATGTCGGACGTATGGGCCTCGCCAATTCCTCGTAGTTGGTGTTCATAGTCGCCGGTGTCGCGGCAAAAGATCGCCAAAGAATGAACTTGTTCATCCTTTGGCGAATTTGTGTCGCGAATGTCCACCTCTGTGTGTTGTGGTGCGGGCTGGTCGGTGCCTCGAACGGCTCGCCAAAAAACTCACTCCTCCAGTTTTCACCGACGAATCCGACATTTCCAACAACCGGCTACTGTGGCAAACTTCGCCAAGGTGTGAACGGGGCTTTACCTCCACTTCTCTTCCATTATTACCTTGCCTTTCACGTGCGATCAAGCTGTTTGAATTTAACCTCTTTTCACTTTGAGACTGGCCAGAGCACACTAATCTAGATGGCCTTTACACTTTTTTTTGCGGGAACCCAGATAAGGAGGATGAGCAGGACTCTGAGCTGGTGGTGACGGAGCTGGAGAACATCGACGACGACTGTGACGCGCGGGGCATCTCCTTCGTCAAGATAGATAACGACGACGAGGCCAAGGAGTACGGCATCGACGTCCTGCCCACCCTTGTGTACTTCGAGAAGGGCGTCCCCTCCGTGTACTCCGGTGAGGGGTTGAGAATATTATGTTAATAAGTAGTGCAGGAAGTATTGCCAGTTTGGTGAATGTGGTGTTGATAAGTAGTATAGGAAGTAGGGTCAGATTGTTATTGATGATTGCTACCTTAAAATTGGCATATGTAATAAGGCAGAAGATGAAACATGTCAGGAGGAAGTTAGACATGAAGAATCTTTTACTATTTGAGTGCATGACATTCTTGCTGCTATATGAGTTTTTAAGTTTTAAGAATGAAGTGTCTTGGCATCTGTTTCTGAGGTAAAGAGACATTTTCAGTTATTTCCAATTTTCATGCATTATTGAGATCATCAACAGGTTTAGTTTCTGTTTATTTTATTGCCCTATGGATTCATACTATTCTGTCGATGATATACTTCAGTTTAGAGAATTGAATGGACCCTGACTGACTGGCAACTTGTGTTGGCCTTTCAGGGAATTTGCTGGTGGAGGAGCAGGTGCTGGACTGGCTGGTGCATCAGGTGGAGGAGGACGAGATCGAGGAGGTGACGGACGAGATGCTTGACCGCCTCATTGAACGCACGGAACACTTGGCGGTTCTCTTCTGTGAGTGGCCAACACTCTAGACTAGGGCCTAGAGCTTGCCCTTGCCTCTTATAGTAATAGGCTTTTGAGTTTGATAGATAGCTCTGGAGACCTTTAACATTTAATTTGAAATACCTACATCTTTACATTTATAGGCTACTGATACCCTAAAGTTACGTAAAAAAATACACATGCTTATTGTGGAATCTTAGGGTTCATTTTATGCAAAGGACTTTTTAAGCATCATCCTTAATACTGTCACTGAGCAAGTTATTTTCATCAGACGACAAGGAGAGTCGCCGCAGCAGGAAGGTCGTGGCGGAGCTGGAGAACATTGACGATGAGTGTGACGGCCGAGGGGTTTACTTCGTCAAGATCGACAACTATGAGGAGGCCATGGAGTACGGCATCGACACCATCCCCACCCTGGTGTACTTCGAGAGCGAGATCCCTTACATATTTGAGGGTGAGTCTTGGGTAACCTATTTTTCTTATGCTTTAAAATCATATCCGCATGTGTTCAAAAAATACCTTTGAATTTTAACAGTACATACTTTCATACTGTACTGCTAATTGTATTTTAAAGTTATGTACTTGATTATATTGGTAATTCAAATAATTAGACCTGAGTAAGATATATCTCTGTAATGGTGTGTGTCAGGTGACTTGATGAAGGAGGAGGAGGTGCTGTACTGGCTGTTCCATCACGTCGACCATGAAGAGATTGCTGACGTGACGGATGAGATGCTCGGCAAACTCATCGCCAACGAGCCCTTCCTGGCTGTGCTCTTCTGTGAGTGGAGGACAGATTTTTGCTGCATTACTTCTATTATTACAGCCTTTCCTTTAATTCTATGTTAATCATAGAGTATAAGTAGCATTTCTTCACCCATGATCATAACCCAATACTCTTTTATATAGAAGAATTAGGAGATCCATTGCCTAGGACGAATAAGAAATGTCACACTTGTAAATTTTAGAGAGAATAACTTAGACTTCAGCTCCTTTTTGGTTGTTGATGTTCTCTCTAACTTGATCCCTCCCCCTGAAGATGACAAGGATGATGCTGAGGACCACGAGGTGCTGGGTGAGCTGGAGAACATTGATGATGACTGTGAGCAGGCCGGCGTTCCCTTCGTCAAGATAGACAATGATGCTGAAGCCAGGGAGTACGGCATCGATGACCTCCCGACCCTTGTGTACTTTGAGAACAGGATCCCCAGCATATATGAGGGTAAGGTTGGAGCTCCTCAGAATATGTTTATCCTGATGATGTTTTATGCCAGCTGATGCTTGTTTGTATATCTTTTGTCTTAGGGTCAAAGAAATGTGGTTATGAAGTTTCTGGGGTAAGTTTATCAGGCCTATTGTTTAGACAGTTTTTGCAATGATAATGAAAAAAAAGTATTAAATTGGATATGTGTATACTCATCTTACAATTGTTTACCTAATGCAATGGCTATGGTGGGGTAATCCAACACTCACTTGCCTCCCTTCAGGTGACCTCTCCAATGAGCAGGAGGTGCTGGAGTGGCTGCTGGAACAGAAGAACTCTGACACCATCGAGGAGGTGACGGATGAGATTCTTGATGACCTCATTGCCAACTTCGAGTACGTCGTTGTGTACTTCAGTGAGTCTCAAAACCTTTTTACTGTCCTGCTGCTGTTTGTTCTCTTTATCTTTATTCATATTTATCTACTTTGTCTTTCATATGTAGCTCATCTGTTTATCTTTATTTCTCTGATTTACAGGACTAGTATTTTTTGTTGTCATTGTGTGTCAAGTATCTATTCAGCTTTTAGTAGATGCCAAGCTAAGCTACTGAAATTTATATATATTTGGAATAAAGTATTTACAGATTTGGTAAGCAGCTTAATTTTTGGCATTTGAGAACAATCACACACCTTCTGCACACATATATACACACACAAACACACACACACTCTTATATATATCCTTCAGGTGGTGAGTGTGATGAAGGCCAGAAGTGTGACCATATCCTGAATGAGCTGGAGAACATTGACGATGACACGGACGACCACGGGATGCACTTCGTCACCACGGAGGAGACTGGTCTGGCCAACAACTACGGCATCAAGGTCTTCCCGGCCCTGGCCATCTTCAGGAACGGGGAGCCTCTGCTGTACAAGGGTGAGCTGTGGGATGATGGATTTGATTGATACCAAGAGAACATGATCACTTACCTTGTTTTTGTCGATGATACAATAACCCTTGCCATGTTGCTAGAGTTTCTGATGATATGGCTCTGAAGGTAAAAATTAAAGCATTTTATACACATTGGCAAACTTACCTTCATGAATGATCTCTCTGTGGCTGCAGGTGACCTAACCAAAGAGGAGGCTGTGCTGAAGTGGGTGACAGCCGAGGATACGCTGCAGATCCCCAACCAGATCGAGGAAGTGAACCAGCGCATGTTGGAGAGGATCCTCAACACCTCTGACAATGTGGCCGTGTTCTTCTGTGAGTCTTTGATGGATTTTTCACATTTCCTTTACCTGCATGTTTGTAAAGACAACTATTATCTTTCATGATTGTTGTTTCCTTCAGAGTTTTTTCATTTACCTTGCTCATATATGCCTTTGTTATCTTACTATTTCACTCCCCATCTCCTTTATGATATGCAGTCTGTTATTCTTGTGGTGATATGATCATCCCATTACAAACAACGGTCAATACTACATGATCATACATGATTTTTCCATTGTGTACAGGAGTATATTTTCAGACCACTTCTTTTATCAGGGTGACCATTTAAGCACAATTTGTATTGTGATTGCAAAGCAAATTGACATCAAATATGTTGACTACTGCAACTTTCTCTTACAGATGATGAGAATGACAAGAAGAGCAGGAAGATTCTCATTGAGCTGGAGAACATTGATGATGATTGTGATGACATCGGCATTGACTTTGTGAAGATCTCTGACGAAGGCATTGCCCAAGAATATGACATCGCCAGCATGCCGGCCATCGTCTACTTCAGGCACAGGTTCCCTCAGATATATGAAGGTGAGGAAGAAAGCCTCAGCACTTCAGATTTTTTTTTTCCTCTGTGACATTTCTATCAGTTTGTGTGTCACTGGTCATATAATATTGCTGTCCAGTTATATATTTCTTGTATTTGTTACAATAATCAATTGAGTGGATTTACTTATAGTATAAAAAGGACCCGAAATGCTCACTCTTTTTCCTACACTACAGGTGACATGACAGATGAAGAAGCTCTCCTGGAGTGGCTCATTGACAATAAAGACAGAGGACCAGCATCCATCATTGAGGAAGTGGACGGCAAAATGCTGCAAAACCTCGTGGACACCTTTGAGTTCCTTGTTGTTTATTTCTGTGAGTAAGGAGAAAAGGGTGGGTGGATGAGTGGGGATGGGGAAGTGTGGGTATGGGTGGGTGTTGGGATGGGCATGAGCATATCGGGATATAGAACTGAGAGGCTGATTTTGTCTCATAAGAGTAGGGTGTTGGCATTGAAAGAGTGATGACAGCTCTTATAAACACCTTTGCCAGATGATGACAACTGCCCAACCTGCGAGACAATCTTGGCAGAACTTGAGACAATAGACGACGAGACAGACGAGGTTGGCATCCAGTTTGTGAAGACCAATGATGTGGATGTGGCGGAGGACCTGGGCATCAGCCACCTGCCTGCCCTGGTGTACTTTGAAGGTGGAGTTCCAAGCATCTATGACGGTAGGTGTTGAGCTGGGAAGGAGAAACACAAGGGAACAATATGTGGAGTACCAGTTTAATAATTACCAAGTTTTGTTGTTTTTATTCACTAAATATATCCCTGGTTTCTTCTTAATATCTCCAGAGTTATAGTGGCTCCTTTAGTGTAATATTGCTGTGTTTAATTTACGTTGATGTGCAGTGTGTGTGCTGCTCCTCCGACCCTTAACAACATAGTTTTAAATGCCTCATTATACTCAGTTACTCTTATAAATGAAAACTGCCAAAGCTCCTGAGGCATAGTTGCTTAATTTAGTAGTGATATGATTTCCTTAAAAGAGGTTGAGAAATTTTCTGTACATAAATATATTTAATTTATAGTCAGTCATTTTTATCTAAAAAATTATAATATATCGTACGTCAGCTGATAAATTGCTTTTTTAACTTAGTCGATCACTTTGCTGTATCCAAGACTGAGAAGCTGTAGTATGCACAATCTCTAATGCTAAAGAGGCAGAACAGCCTTTTCATAGTTTATGTGTAATTTTATAGTTGATAGAGTAAAGAATTCATCGTTGTTAGATGCTAAGTCCTCCACCTCCAGCTGAGGTGTTGAGTTCTATGTCATTCATACATATCCACCAGAAATATAGCAAGATTTCAAAGCCATGAAACATTTCTGTTGGATAGTCTTAGTTCTCATATCAAGAAAAAAATTGCCTTGGAAATCTGAGCTGATGTATAAAAATTAACTATTATCAAATAATGTTAATTATCACTTCTACTTTGATTTATTTTTCATTGGCTTAATTCTCCAGAGCATTTTCTTTGTCCTGATGTGATTACTTATTGAAAGGGTGAGGACATATTGCAAACACCCTGCTTGAAAGAGCCACTTGAACGGCATAAAACTACACTGTCTGAAGAGGGTGTTCTTAGACCATAGTCTTAACTGTGTGGCCCTCGCCTCAGCCTTACCCATGCTCCCTTGTTGACCCATGGGGCACCACACCTCCCTTCACTCCTGATTGTGAACCCACTGTTGCCCTTGGACGTCGGGCTGTACTGCTTTCCCTTAGCATTTGTTCCTTCTCTTACTGGACCCCCATGTTGGCCCTTGACCTGGGCTCTACATCTTTCCGTGAGCACTCCCTCCTCCTCCTCCTCATTCATACCCCTTTACTGACGTGTGACCCAGGGCTCCCAACACCTCCACAAACCATTCCTTCCTCCTCATGCTAGGTCCCATCTGTTGCATTCCCCAGGTGACTTCGCAAGGGGTGCTGAGGTGTTGTCTTGGCTTGTTGCACACACACGTAAGCACAGTCTGTCCTTTTTTGTGTTGTGTCAGTGTCCAAAAGTTTTCAGAATATTTACTTTAAGAACAAGATCATGTTTTGCTGGGTATTATTAAGTGGTTGTATTTAGTATTTCATAGTGGTGGCAAAAGCCTAGGAATTACACCTTCATGTGTTGAGGTTTGCAAGAGTATTTTCATTTGGTAGTTTTTACTGAATTTTGTAAATTATCAAGGAGTACTTTTAGTTTTTCAGAGGTAAAGCCAATTAGATGTAGTTCCAATTATATATCAGTGAAATAATGTTGATACTAAAATTGCTGGCACACTTAATTAACTTTCAAACAAAGCATATACGTATCTGAGCGAGTTACTTTGCATTGATAATCTTAGTTTTAGAGAAAATTACAGTTTTCCTCAGGGCAAAAAGTAACTTTTACCTTCTCAGAAATGCTTTAAAAGATATTCTTAGCTAAGTCATCCCTGTGGTATGGAAGTTAATAGATGATCCAGTCATGAGAATCAGAGTCAATAAAACGAAAGATAGTTGTGAATGAGGTCACCATCTGTATGCTAAATTGCTTGAGACTTAATACTGAGGATATTTACAGAGCAATTTAAACATTTGAACAAAACGATTGCAGGCCACATAGACGCCTCACTGGAGGCTCTCACCTCCAGGCTGGTAGTGCCTGGCGGTGCACAGGAGGCAGGTGAGGGTGGTGGTGGGAGTGAGGGGGAGAGGACGGGTGTGGCTGAGGAGCTCGAGGATGACAGCGCTGACTCTAGTGCTCAGAAAATGTATGATGACAATGGTGATGCCACTGCTCAGGATGACATTGATGATGATGCTATTGATGATGACAGCAGTGACACCAATGCTCAGGATTACAGTGAAGATGATGACACTCTTGATGGTGACAATGATGATGCCACTGCTGAAGATAACGGTGATGATAACGATACTGTTGATGATGATGGTGATGATGATGATGATGCCTCTGCTCAGGATGACAGTGAAGATGACAATGCTGTTGATGATGATGATAATAATGATGCCACTCCTCAAGATGACAGTGAAGATGATGATGCTATTGATGATGATGGTACCACTGCCCAGAGTAACAGTGATGATGATAATACTGTTGATGATGATGATGATGATGATTCTACTGCCCAGGATGACAGTGAAGATGATGATACTGTTGATGATGATAATGATGATTCTACTGCCCAGGATGATAGTGAAGATGATGATACTGTTGAAGATGATGATAGGGATGGTAATGATAATAATTCTGAGTGTGTGTGTGGCCAAATGTGTGATGAAGAGAAGCACGTTGAGAGTCAAGATGAAGACTTCCAGCATATGAAGAGTGATGAGAGAGAGAACAAAACTGTTGGTGCCATCAAAGAAGAAATAAATGAAGAGCCTGACAAGATCGATAATGAAGGGGATAGTTACACAGGAGAAATTGGGTCTGAAGACATGCAAACAGTTGTCATTAGCGGAGAAGATGAAATTGAGGAACATGATTATAAAGCAGAAGAAAGTGGAAACAAGAGCAGCATTGAGGATGGTAATGATGAAGTGAAAGATGGCGCTGGTGAAAAACAAGTGAACAAAATAGTTAAAAGAAAGAAGGAAGTGAAGACACAGAAAAGGAGCTCTAAAAAAGATGACAAGATCACCGATAATAAGAAAAATGAGAAAGATATATCGACAGTAAATGAAACTGTGAGTGGAAGCGTTAAAACCTTTAATGTGGCAAGACATGCTCATCCCATACCTAAAGTTGAAAAGAAAGTCAGAAATAACAGCAATAAAACTGGCAAGAGCTATGCTGCAAAGGGAAGAAAAAGGCGCTTTGAAGAGCAAGCAGAGGCAGCAGGCAGTAAGAGAGGCTGGCTGAATGGTTGTTGGTGCACTCTGTCTTGTCTTGCCTCATGTGTCTGTCGTTGTGGCTCATTGCACTGTGTTAGCTCTTCATCCTCTGCACTCTTGACTTTCTGATGATCATTCTGGGGAGCAGAAACATCAGGTGATTCCTAGGTAGACATTTCACTAATCACTCACTCAGCTGTCACATGGCATTTAAGTTTTAAATGAGTTTTTGTAACTTATTTTTGTAAATCAGGTTATGTTTATGCCACTGATCAATAATTGCCTTTTTGTTTTCTTCACTTTGGTACCTCCTATCTTAAAATTAAATAACTTTCAACCATCACAATGTTTTAAAGAGGGACATCAAAGAGGTTGCTAATTTACATTTCTCATTGAAAAAGAGATTTTCATCAATATAAACTTTCCAAATACAGATATTAATCTGATGTATGACCATTAACTCTTTATGGTAATATCTGAAACTGAATAAGTTATCTTGCAGTTATCTGTACTTAAATATTTCATCTGTCTTATGTTAGTTGATGTTAAATGTGATCCAGTATTGATGTTTAGATTATATTTGTTTGTTTCTTTGTTTGTGTGTCATGTGTATGAAACTGATACAATTTCTACCATCATAATCTTGCATTATGTTAGTGTTGTTTGTGCTTATTGTGTGTGTGAATGTTTGTGTAAGAATGTATGAAATGGACAGGCACATATGTGTGTGTGTGTGTGTGCATGCATGTGTGTGTGCCTGTGTGCATGTGTGTGGGCGTGTATGGCTGTATGCATGTGCGGCAGGGATGGGCATGTTTCCAAAGTTGCACGTCGCCAGGAGCACGCAACACCGTCTCGTTTTGAGTTCCCTCCTGCCTGACACAGCGGTGCTTCAGCTTGTCTGGAATTTTTACATCACAGACACATGATGTGACTCAGGCATGAAGCACATATATAAATGATTCACATGAGACTCTGGAATATACTCAGACCACATGCACATGAACACTGGTTGAGTCCTCATCAGGGAAGTGAACTGCATCTAATCTGAAACTAAACTGAGTTTAGTCACACAACAACAGAACATGGTATTATATCTTGGGCACAGATTTTTTAGATAAGTGCATGTCACAAATATACAAAGTGGCATTTATATGACATGAAAAGAAAACTTAGCATGTTCATACAACCTCTACATATATAGTGCGGCAAGTTTAAGGTTTATATTAGAACATTCTGAGGGAAGTCTTTTGAGAATGATGTAGTATGTATGTCATGTATGTCGCTGACATGAGCATGTAGGCAAAATGCATGCCAGCCAGCAACTCACCTTACCCTTGAGTCAGCATTACTGTCACTGAGCATGTGTCTGTGTGTGTGTTCAGGTGACATCCAGGCAGAGCAGGATGTGCTGGAGTGGCTGATTGAGCAGCGTCACGAGGATACCATCGAGAACATCAACCGGCAGATGTTGTACACCCTCATCGACACCCAGGACTACCTTGCTGTCTACTTCTGTGAGTCTCAGTACACTTACCAATGATTTTCTTCAGATTTGACTTTTGATTAAACGACCATCAATTATTTGAGTTCTTGGTTAAGTTTCAGAAACAAGTTACACAAAGTTTTGCCCAGAACTTTTCATGCAATACACACTTAAGTTTGATATGCTCTTATTTGTGGCATTCTCATTGAAGCTAAGATTGTGAAATTTCTTTAAAACTTGACATTCAAAGTCATACATGTGTGTGCATTTTATGATAAGATTCAACCCCCACATTACTGTCCAGTCAATGAGGAGAATGATGAGTGCCCGAAGGTGCTGAGGACCCTGGAGAAGATTGACGACGAGGCAGCAGAGTATGGCATCCAGATGGTCAAGATGAACGACAGACTCATGGCCAAAAAGTATGGCTTCAGGAACCCACCAGGACTTGTCTACTTCAGGAAGGCCAAGCATATTAAGTATGATGGTAGGTCATGACGTAATGAACCTTTTGGACAACAAAATGTAAAAATAACTTGTATTCATATGCTATTTTCTTCACCTTTGAACTGTAAAGGCATTGTTAATATGAGTCAGTGGTATTTATTTTTAGTTATTTTTAGTTGTATAAGCTGTTAGTTCCTCCCTAAAAGCTGTATTAATCTACACTGTGTGTGTAATAATAGGCCAGTGCATTAAGAAACACATATAAGTTCTTTCCTTTGTTCTGTGTGACAGGGGACTTGTATGATGAGGAGGACGTGCTGGACTGGCTCACGGCACCTGAGAACATGGAGTTGAATGATGCCATTGAGAAGGTGAACAGAAAGATGTTTGAAAGGCTTCGCCAGACAACTGACTACCTCGCTGTCTTCTTTTGTGAGTCAGATCGTTACATGTGTTTCCATTCTTGCTCAGAGTGAACTTCATTATACATATCTATCAGTGTGTGCCTTTACCTGTTCTGATGCCTGCTCTTTAAAGTTACTTGTTTTCATCTCTACTTGCATGTGCCCAGACTCAGAGGTGGGGTGCAAGCAGTGCCAGAAAGTGTTAGCTGAGCTGGAGAACATTGATGATGAGGCTGATGCTAATGGTATCGACTTTGTGAAAATTGATGATGCTCAGCTGGCCAAGGATGTGGGCGTGTACGCTCTTCCCGCCATTGTCTTCTACCGCTCCGGGAGCGAGGAGCCCATCATCTATGCTGGTGTGTATAGAGATACTCAACTTATTAATGACCTTATATGAATTTTACCTAATAGTCCTGGTTTGCTCTGTCAGGATCAGTATACAGTTGTTAGACTTGCAGTACTGTAAATATATATTCTACTTCACATGGAAAATTAGAAAGTTGTTACTAGAATTGCATCTGTGGTGTATGACCATCTGTGAGTGGGACATTAAGAGAAGTCAAAGATACTTTTCTATTTATATTGAAGGATCAGAGGACTTCAGGAAGAATAAACACGTCTCTCCAGTAACTGGGGTGGGAGGGCTGTTTGTGATTATGTATATACACTCAACCATTGTCATTAAATCATTAATATTCATATATTTATAAGACAGGAAGGTAAAGAGCCTCAAGAGAATTAGAAGATAGACATTAGAGGTCATTCAACTTCACACTACATATTTTTTTCCATTACTGGCTTGAATAAAGTATATTCATAGCTCTGTAATACTGAGAATTCATAATCACCTGAAATATTGCTAGACTGAACTTTTAAAGTGGTGTTGAAACTGTCTTCAGTATGAATTATCAAGGTGTTTAAATTCAGTAACATAACCACAGCTATGAATTACTGTGCGTGCTAATATCAAAACAATAAGAAATTTGACCTTCAAGTAGCTGACTTACAGAACAAACGAGAAATTCAGTCATACTTTTGTATACATTTACTGAAAAAGCAACACAAAATACATACTGGCAATCCATCTATGTGTCACTCTGAGTCAGTTTTATTATTACTATCACTAATAATACTAGAATGAAAAGTATTTTCTTAAATTTTACTTTAAAACTGATTTTTTTCCTTAGAATTTGAGAAGTACAAGGCAAGCAAACATACTATTAGCAAATGCCTTTTTTATGTAGAATGTTAATAACATCGTGTCTCTTTTGTACCCTCGGTGAATGAATGAATGCGTGGCCGGCGCTGCTCAGGTGGTAGGTTGTCATGGCATTCCCTCCTGAGTCCCCCCCACCCCGGCAGCCCCTGGCAGCCCTCACCCTTGTCTCTCACCCCTCCCACTCTCTTGTAATCTAGTGAATGTCAGCATGTCTGAGGTTTGAGGTGTAGATTGTCGGGAAGGTATTTTAGTGTTGTGGTTGGTACTGTTATCTCATTGGCATGTTCTCTTTCTCCTTTAAAATGTTTTTCCAGAAGGTGTAATATTAAACATTAAAGGTGTCCCTATAAGGTACTCCATGTCCCCTCCTTTATGGTTTTGTAGGTTAAGATTATTTAATAATTCAAGAATGTGCTCATATCATATGTTTATACTAATGTGAATCTTAATAGAAATGTGTAATTACTCATAATTTTGTTTTTTGATGTGATAACTACTATTAATACAGTAATAATACTTGTTGTTCCTTCCCAATTTGATATATTCTTAAGTATTGGAGATCCCTTTGTTCATATTAATCAAGGCACACCACTGTTTGTTCCAGCATCCTCTCATCTATGTTACTAAGTTGTTTCTTCTGCACCAAGTGTGACCGTTCCCGGAAGTTCTGCCATTCCTAATATCGTTAAGTAAAACATTATCCCCAAGCACCCAGCCGTGTGTGGCTCACCCATCCCCAGCTTTCCCGCACAGAATGTACCCCTGTTGTTTTAGTGAGCCCTTGAGTTCATGGAGCATAAGGTTTGCAAATTTAAGTTTATTGGTAAGACAAAATATAGCACATCGATCTAGGTTGCCGATTAAAAATTAAAGTTTTGCTTTCGAGCCAGACTGCATCTGTTGTTGGCCATGTACTTGATGGAATCTCCATGCACCACCCAACCTGCTCTGATGTTTTTTCACTCTTTTTTGCTCTTTGTGCTTGGCTATTATTTTTGCATTTTGTTATGGCCTCCATGGCTTGGCAAGATGCTAAGTGTTGGAGATAACAATGAAATCCTACCTGTTTATATATGACTTGAGTGCAGACTTGGTAGGAAAAGGAAGAAATATTTTGTTAATACTGAATTTAGAATTGGTGACATGACTGAGAGTGGCATTCAAATATGTCTGAGAGGTGGAAAAAGGGTGACCAAATTGTGACTTAGTGGGACTCAAGAACTAATTAGAAATTTTCTCATATTCAATTTTTGATTTTACAAAACTTAATAAGTGTAACAATAATTTCATGGTACCACTTAGATGTGAAACTCAAGGGCTCACCATACTCTTATCCTTTTCTCTGTGTCCCTTTCTTTTCCTGCATTCTTGCCCTTTCCCTCCCAACAATGCACTCCCGCCCTCACTTTGAGTCTGACTGCAGGGGACATGAAAAACGAGGAGAACCTTCTGTCGTGGCTGCTGACGGAGAAGGACCCGACAGCCGACTTTATCGAGGACATGTCCGGGGAAGCTCTCCAGCGTGTGATCCGGGATGCTGATGCCATTGCCGTCTACTTCTGTAAGTGTGTCCGTCTCTTCTTGCTATTTAGTTTCTCATTTCTGATCAAATTATTTAATCTCCGGCATAAAAGTGCATTATGCTGTTTTAAGTTTCCTATATGTTTAAGCCAAAAAGTAAGCTAGATTGATATACAAGTAAATATATTTCTAATGCTTATTCTGCACTCATGTAAACCAAAAGTGACTTGATGCTTATGTAAAATAAATACAGTAATATGATGCAGTTTTCAAGGTTGCTAGTTGTGTTTGGATACTTTAGAGGCTATATGATTTATAACCTGAGATGCTGTTCTTTCTTGATGGTAATTAAATGCATAAGTAATTTACAGAGAAAAATGATAATGGAAAAATATTAGTCAAAGGAAATGGATTCTGTATGAGAAGGTGGAACCATAGTCTGTTCAAACAAAGTGTTCTTCAGTCACCAAGGCGATGTTTTGGCATTGGGCAGGGCTCTCCTGATTGGCTACATTCCTCTGTGGCTTTCACAGGGATTGTCTGTCAATCAAATATGCTCTCGTCCTGCGTGTTTCTATCTCATTTACCTTTGCTTGGATATGGTTGACACTTTTAGACTCAACAGTGCCTGTAGAATTTACAAATGTTTGTCAAAAAGCTCATTATGATATTAAGAATGATTATTGCACCTATTACTAACCCTCCTAACATACGAGTTATATAGTAATGGAGAAGAAAACTGTTCTGGGGGGGAATAATCCAGGGTGTTTGGGTTGTCCTCATGGGAGCTGTTAAGTAATGTAAACCTGGCTGGCTGTGTCCATAGACTTTTACATTTGCCTATTTAATGCGCTGTCTGCATCACAGATTGTTCTTGATCTGGTGGAAATCTTGCTGAAAACCTTGTGCTGATTAGTGTGTTGGTGCTAAATGTGGCCCAAGATTTCCTGAGACTTTATGTTGTTAACTGGCTCCAAATAGCTGCGATAATGTTACATAGTAAGCTTCAATGATCTTTTATTACTAGATATGATGATTTCGAGGACAAATGATGGTCCTACTACTACTACTACTACTACTACTACTACTACTACTACTACTACTACTACTACTACTACTACTACTACTACTCAGTGGTGGGCAGCACCGCTAACTGAAAAGTTAGCTTTGCTAACTGGTAATCCACTAACTGTAAAGTTAGCTTCACTTACGCTAAACTGCTAAACTGATAAAGAAATTACATAGTGGAAGCTAACGCTAACCGCTAACTGCTTACTTTTTTGTATGGATTTAGCTTCAATTTAGTATTTTGGATCTAAAACCATTAAAAACAGACCTAGTTACCTGAAATTTCAATATATTGTAGTTTAGACATAGATCTTTCCAGAGAGGTATAGTATGCCAAACAGGGGTCTTACATAGCCCAGTCAGTCACCGAACTGACAAAAATTAAATAACAACAACGTATGCCAAAATCAGATGATGATAAAGGTGTACACATACATCAAATTCTTGTAATTAAATCCCGAGTTCAAAGAGTTGGAAATAGAAGATGCATTACCCTAAAATAGTAAAAAGTTTCCCTCATAATTGTCCAATTCCCCAACTTTAATGCATAATTTACCCAAAAGTGGAAGCCCTGGAATTATTGCACCATGTGGCTCCACTGGTGCTGTGTCTGCCCACAACGGACAAGAACAAACCTGTATAATTTTTTTAGTGGAGTTAGAGTCAGGGGAGGAGGAATTACATTTAGCGGAAGCTAATTGGTCTACTAACTGTTTCCAAAGTTAGCGAAAATGCTAATCAGCTAACAAAAAAGTTAGCTTCGCTAATTAGCAGTTAGCAGATTAGCAAAAGTGTGCCCACCACTGCTACTACTACTAGCCTGACAGATGCTCCTTAGGTGCCAGAGGAACACGTACTTCTTTTGAACAGACTATAACACTGCACCAGTAGATATAAGATTAAAAAAGTTCATAGTTTTCCTTTCACCGTCAGATCTGTAGTGGATATTTGATGTGGTATGTGTGTTTTTAAAAGCTATTTCAGTGTTTATTACAACAGCAAGAACTATTACCAGTTGTCTACATACCTTGTTTGATTTTTATTTCTTTCCAGCAAGCATGAAATTGATATTTGGTTTGTCAATCATGCATTTGTCTTCCATGTTTCATATTTAAAAAATCGTTGTCCTGTCTTGTCTTCTGTTGAGTGAATGTAACAAAGGCATTAAACTCTTTAAGAACATGTTACACTAAATGATCGTTCTTCGTGAATTCATGAGTTGTTTTGATACACTCAGCCAAGGCAGTTATTTCTTGATGTCTTGAGCCCCAGCGTTCAGTACTGACATGCTTCCGTCATCCCTGTTTCCACTTTCCCCTGACCCATGAAGATGACTTATCTGGCTGCCCTGACCAAAACGCAGAGGAGAAAAAGAAGAAGAAGAAAAAGAAGAATGAAACGGCTTCTGTTGAAACAAGTGATAAATAGTTTTTTTTATTTGCTGCGTTTTTCCCTCCCCCCCTAGAATCTCCCTCCCGTAACTTGCACACACACAGCCAGTGACCGCATTATTCACACCCATACTGCAAGAGGGACCCGCGCTCCCGCTTACTTCTCGTCCTGGGAACTCAGATCTTCCAAGCCTTGACAGTGTGTTGGCAGGGCAGAGCGCTGGCCACACCTGTCAGATCTAAGTTCTCTAATCCACTGACTCAAAGGACATGAAGTAGAACTATTGTTTACTTTATAATTGGAAGTTCATATATCAGCATTGAATTAACACTGTACTGGCTAATACTACACATGACTGTCTCTCCCTCCTTTTCTCTCCTGTATGTACGCATGTTTAGCCCACAGTTTTCTCGTGCTGTATGTAGGTGCGGTGGAGTTTTTTGCTGGATTAACACATGAGAGGACACACATGGCAGTTTATCTCAGTTCTGCAGTTAGTCAGAGTAGTTTCTAACATTGAAGGTGCTCATGCTAATCAAACTATAGGAAAGCAAAGATGTAGAATGTAGATAGTGTTGAAGAGTAGCAGTATTCTTGTTGGTGAATACAGTTACCACCCATTCTGATGTCTGTTATCAGTGAATTTCATGGTCTTATGTCAGAGATTATTATGCATTTTCTAAGGACAGTCCTCTCTTAGTCACGTCAGATAGTATGTGAAGTCCACCTGATGCTCCTCCTTTGGCATGAAGATTTCTATCCCCACTTTCAGCTTTGAAAGATTCATATATCCATATTACCTTTTAACTGTCCCAGGAATAACATGAAAATAACAAAGTCAATGTCTTTCACTTAGCAATTGTCATGGAGATACTGTTCAATTAACATTTAGAGAAAAACTCAGTGTGTGTTTGGAGCTACTATTTAATGTGATATTAATGAAAATGCTCAATCTGTGTTGACAGGTAGTGTTCATCTGTTTACTGTTATAAGCATGAGTCTGAAGGCCAATTACTACCAGGTAATAATCTCTTGGCACATTCCTCTTCCAGACAGGGATGACTCGAGCTGTGCCACGTGCCTGCAGGTCCTGGAGGAGCTTGAAAACATTGATGATGACACGGACAGGATTGGTGTAAGCTTTGTCAAGACTCAGGACCTCAAGGTTGCTGAGCGGTATGGTGTCACCAGCGTTCCAGCACTCCTCTACTTTGAACATCAAGTCCCCACCGTGTATGAAGGTACTTATATCTAGTAATATTTCCATAGCTGATACATTTGCCCACAAATGAAAAAAGATTGTAGTTTGATAAGTACAGTGCCTTATTTTATGTCCTATTTCATATATTTGGGCTTTAGAAAGAAAATTGTGATATATTTTGGACCTCACATTGGTTTGCATTAGTGCATGATGTCTTTTATTCTCAAGTACATTTTTTAAGAACAGCTTCAACAAACTGCCTCTCCCTCTTTATATTTCATATTCATCCATCTGAGCTGGTAATGTGGTTTTCAGGGGACCTTTTGGCGGAAGAGGACGTGCTCCAGTGGCTCACCTTACAGAAGACGGAAGACACCATTGAGACCGTGAACAGGAACATGCTGGAGGTGATGCTGGAGGACACACAGTACCTTGCTGTCTTCTTCTGTAAGTCTTGTTGCCCCGGACATGTTTGTGTTTGCCTTCATAGGAACACCAGGACTTTGTGAAGCAAGAAGACTGCAGTAGTCCATTCATCCTGCCAAAGATAGCTTTTACAGACTTACCACCAGTCAGAAAAATGATTTACATGCCACTTTTGAGTCTCAGTTAGTGTCTGATTTTCTTCTGTAAGGTGTATCATCAGTACTTATGATTGTTATTGTCACTTACTACATATTAGCATTATTTTAGATCACTTGTGGACATTTCTCAATATACTGTTTTTATATCACAGAATCTTGGTAGCTACTGTTCTCATTTATTTTAATACTTTTGTAGATAACCTCATTTTACTCTGTAGCATTTAACATTGGCTCTTTATTCAAATGGTGTCCTAATTCCTCATGAGCAATCACTAATTTTATCACTGAATTATATGATCAGTAGTATATGTCTCATTCTCTCACCACCACTGCCGCCACCTCCACTACTGTGCCACACCACCACCACCCTCGGCAGACAAGCCAAACTGTCGAGCATGCGAGACGGTGCTGGCAGAGCTGGAGAACATTGATGACGAGTGTGATGTGTATGGCATCCACATGGTGAAGATCCAGGATGCTCAGCTGGCCAAGCGGTACGGCATCAAGACCCTTCCGGCCCTCATCTACTTCAGGAACGGCAACCCACTCATCTTTGACGGTCAGTTAATTTTCTTGTCCTCTTCTTTTTGTTATTGTTACTTTAGATAGGTGAGCTGCAGTACTATTAAACTTTGCAATACTTTCACTACCAATCTTCAGTGTAATAATTAATGTTATTCCTTGCTCTTTAGAATGCCACGTACAGTGTTAGTTAGTAAATTTATTTTTTCATTATGCATTAATTATATCTTTTCAGAGTTTCAGGTTTACTGACACATGATACATGCAAACTGTTTTACATGGAGTTTTCACATAGATACTGCATAGTTTATGTTACCAACATACTTTGTTGCTTACATGTTTGTGGATGGTCAATTAATATGAATCAAGCTTTTTAGTAAGTTTTGTGATGTATCATTCTGCCTTGCATAGTAAGATGTGATGTATGCAAATTAGGTGATATGATTGATATTTATCATTAAGCTAAAACAAAATTAGGCAGAATTGAAAAGTTGAATTTTTTATTCTCAATGATATCTTTACTTGCATGAAGCATGCAACTGTAAAGAATGACAGTCTAGAAAATCTATTCTCTCATGATATAGATTAAAAAAAATAATGAAATTATTGTAGCCACGGCAGCAGCACCATTAATGATCTATGTACATATCTTGTACCACAGTCGAAAACATTCCCTTTCTATTGACTGCTGACCCGAGACATGGAATTTTAAAAATACGCATGTCTTCATTCCACTGCATGTTGTACGAGGCGAGTACAGGGGACAGAGTTCCTGTGATACGGCAAGTGGAGGTCTCAGTCTGGACAACCTCTTAAGGATTTAAATCTCCATGACTCATCAAAAGGATTATGTAGGATTCTTGACTCTCATCCTGCCTTTGCATGAAGTGGATCACTGAAGATGGTGATGAGGACATAATGTTGCCTGTTTCTTGTATCTGTAAAGCTATAGGTACATTAAGTACTTTCCCCCCCTTGGATAGCATGCATGAATATGATGAGAAACAGTAATGACTCAGATGATCTATCTATTGCACAAAATGGTCAGCTAACAAGTCATCTCATGCTCACTGCCCTGACCTGCAATACTGCCTCTCCAGATGATCTCACCCAAGTGCGTGCCGGTGTCGTCGAGTGGTTAGTTGATGATGATAGTCGTAAATTGGAAGCTGACATTGAGGACGTTAATGTCAGAATGTTTGACGCAATTCTTGGAAAGAGTCATCACGTTGCAGCGTTTTTCCTGAGTAAGAGCAGTATGCATTCAGCCACTCCTGCACTCGTGTTTTTGGAGGTGGTGCTTTGCTACATGATGACCAAAATGAAATTGGTCACTGGCCGTGTAACAATTTATACCTTTATCTTTGTTGAGTGCTTGTGTGTCCCAGAGCAAGTTTTTGAATACTCCTTTTGACTAAAAATTGTGTAAGCCCATCCCTCCTCATCCCTTGTTCATTAGTTTTCCCCAGTGTCCAGTCGCATATGTAAAAGTCTTCATATATGTGGCGTATCCTTTACAATTCCAGCCCTTCTTATGTAATCTTGCATTGGCTGGTGACTGAGGCAGCTGTTATAGAGGTGTTTCTGTGGAGGAACACCCTGGCATGTGGCATATCATAACTAGTGAGCTCATTTTTGTTGATATTCACTTATGGGAGAAAGTATGACAACAAAGATAATGCCCTAACTTGGTCATGCTGAATGCTAGGATGTCTTATTTGGGTGAGATTCCTATATTCCAGCTGCTTCAGGACACAGTTCATGCACCTCACATCCAAGGTTTGGTTTTGGGTACAGAAAGGCAGCCAAAACAAGGTGAACTGAGGGATTCACCTGTAAACTGGGATGAGTTTTTACCTGATTTAAGTGATGACACACATGCCCCTTCCACCATGTCCACAGGTGACCTCAGTGTGGAGTCAAGTGTCTACGAGTGGCTAGTTGATGATGACAATCGGGAGTTACAGGGAGCACTGGAGGAGGTCAATAGGCACATGTTGAACCGATTAATTGAGAACAATCCCTTTGTGGCTGCTGTGTTTATAAGTAAGCGAGCAAAGAGCCACCTGGTGTGTGGTGACGCTCTGACTAAAACATTTTGCGGGCAACTACATCCTTCTGCACTATGAACTCTACTGTAGCCCAAGTAATATTAGAAAAATTCTTGAGAATTTATCTAACCGTTTCTGCTACTGAGTTCAAAGTTAAATTTGTGGCATGCTGTACACTGGTGGTGACGTGGTGTTGTGTGGTGGATGCCATTGTCTTACCCTGGTTTACACCTTTTTTTCTGGTTTATTTTCTTGTTTTGCTGCATAAAACACCCCCTGAAAGACCTGTTAGGTTTAAAGCAAACCTAATGTAAGTGGGAAAGTTTGCATCACACTTGGGTGGGTATTGGGGCTCCCTGCACTTGAAGGGTTTTGTTCACCACCCACTGTTTTGGGAGAGTTCCCCCTACACCCTCCTCCTTTATTTTATTTTTTTGGCCCTCCTGCGTGCACCTCCCCAAGCATGACATCCCTGCCCGACTCCCGCCCCTGACAGCCACTTCCCGTTTTCTCATTCAGGTGAAATAAAGGATGGGAAATTTCTCTTGGATTGGTTGAGTGATGATGAGAATCGTGAGTTAGTTGATGAAATTGAACACGTTAATCCTGCAATGCTGGACCAACTTGTTGCACAGTCAACCTATTTGGCCGCCTTATTTTGTGAGTACTTCCTCGAGACAAACATGACTTTTAAATAATTGTTTTTTCATTGTTGCCATTCATAAGCCGCTTTAATAAGTCGATTAAGACGGCTTCGCATTTTCCTGAGTTGTACAATTTCGTGCTTCCTGTCCTTTATACATATAAAAAGCAAACCAGCTTTGGCTCATCATAGAACTTGCGTGCATGTCTGTCTATTGGTTTGCATGACGGTAGTGTCGAGACACTTAGTGTCAAACTATGTACAGAGCCTTTCTCCATTTCCCCAGTAAGCTGTGGGGTTTTCTTTATTTTTTTATTTTGTTAATTTTACCCGCCACACTTTTTTTTACCTGCTCTCCACAGTCTACATCTCCTTTCAGTTGAAACTAGACATTATGTTGGCTAGCCACTAAACACATTAAAATGACCTTACCCATGCTAAATCCAGCAAAACAACCCTTCATCAGTGCCACACTACAACAACAGGCTGGTGGGGGAGCATCATGCCATCATTGTTTTGACGGGTGACTCATTCTGCCACATAGGAGATATGCAGAACGAGGGTAGTGTGCTGGAATGGCTGAAAGATGATGATAACCGTGATTTGGACGGAGAGATCGAGGCTGTTAATGGTAGAATGCTAAAGAAACTCATGGACGAGTCCCCATTCATGGCTGTGTTCTTCTGTAAGTAATTTCCTCTGCTCATACATCTTGCACATGGCCTCTTGCTATATGCTGAGTCCCTCCTGGTAGTTTGCTGAGACGCTAGACTTGACTTGTGGCATGACCGGACGCCAAGCTGGCCTGGGCATGTGATACAGTAGGTCAGGTCAGCCTAGGGCAACACCACAGAGTACATTGTTCTTGCTGCTGTGCTTTCATTCTTGGGTGCTGCCCAGACCTTCCCTCTTTGTCTGTGGATGAATGTATGCAAGTGGCAAGTGTATGTGCACGTGTGATTCATTAACGTGTGTATGTATATCTCCGGACAGCTGTTACATGAATGTGTTGTGGGAGCTGTGTTGTTCTGATAGGGCGGTCAACACAGCTGCTTGGATCCATTTGTTAGTTGTTTACCTCTGAGGACAAAAATTGCTTGGAAATACAGTGGCAATTTTT
Organism: Eriocheir sinensis; assembly: GCF_024679095.1. NCBI lineage: Eukaryota > Metazoa > Arthropoda > Malacostraca > Decapoda > Varunidae > Eriocheir > Eriocheir sinensis. The sequence continues at coordinate 14,361,327 of NC_066517.1, read as the reverse complement.
AATTTTGCAAATTGATTTTAATTCCAATTACATCCCAAGTACGTATATTTGTTTATGATTTTATATATATATATATATATATATATATATATATATATATATATATATATATATATATATATATATATATATATATATATATATATATATATATATATATATATAAATACTATGGAATATAATTGGGATTAAAACTCTTGAGTTTCCCCTTTAAATTAATATATGAAAATTTGAGTATCCCTTGCTGTTCAACCTGATTCCTGACAACCCTCCCATGGGTTAATCTTATGTCAACCCAAACTGAACAGCAACTATACACTAGACAGTGAAGTGTGAGGTAGCTTGTTGGCAATAAACTGCTGAAATTTGGCATAATAACCCACCGAGCCAAAATGTTCTGATGAACCGAGAGAAAGATTTAAACTCAGCCAGTCATATCCTTGCTTTTTCGCACCAGCCTGTCTTGCCTGTACCACCTGTAGTGGACAACATTGTGCCTCCTTGGTCCTAGCAACAATTGGTGACTATCTTCCACCTAGCACAAGAGTATCAACATTGCTGAACAATGATGATAGGAGTCATAAGCATCCCATGGCGGATAGCTTAGTGGAAAAACTTGTTTCCCTTCATAATATTTTTTCTAGAGGAATTTTTTCATCACCTGAATGTTTTCTATTGATTTGTAATGATACCTGGTCCCTGCTTGTTATTCTTATCTTTCTTTTTTCTTTAGTTGATTGATTTGTATGATTTCCCTTCCTTTTCCTTTTTTTATATTTTTAGATGAACCCAAAAATCCCTGAGAATGCCCAGCCTCCTTGTGGTGCACGGAAGTAGTTCTGACTTGTTTAAGTGAAGGGAACAGGACACTTCTGCATCCTTCCAGAAACTTTCACTCTGTGCTCTCAGTGTAATGTTCAACAATTTATCCACATTAATTTTTTTTTAAATTTTAGAGTTGACACTTCTTAATATTCATTTTAGATATTTGCTGTTCCCTGTTTTCTTATTAATTAAGAAACAGTAATATAGTGCTCACATTTCCCTTCTGTCAACTCTTGAAAGGAGACACAACCTTCCTGATGGAGCTGTTCTCTCTTCAGTGCATCATTGTAATGACAAATGTACTTTTCCTTTGATAGCCTTATTTTTTGTTTATTATGAACATCACCATGTTTATTCTTACACTATTACTCTGCTTAATTTTCCTAAGTTTAAGAGACTCATAAAAGACAAATGACCAGTTAATTAACCCAGCTGCTGAGTAGATAGCTTGGTGTGAAAGTTTTTTTTTTCATTACTCTTTATTCATGTTGACTTGACATGGGTCCCTGAACCTCCAGAACTCTGGCCAGCCCAGGCACATAGCCCTGCCGTGTGTCTGGGTGCTGTGTGCCTCTTGAGACAAGGACATGATGGTCACTGGGTGGAAAAAAGTGGGAGGTTGGGCTTTTTTGTCAAGTTGACCTGAATAAGCTCTAAATGCATGTGTAGATGTATCAGTATTTATATAAACTTGCATGAATTACATGCCTAGTAGTAATAATATTAACACTAACTACTTATAATAATAATGATGATATATATATATATATATATATATATCTATATATATATATATATATATATATATATATATATATATATATATATATATATATGTATATATATATGCATGGCATATATGAATATATGCATATATATATACACACACACACACACACACACACACACAGTGAATTTTTAAAGTCTTTTCAAGTACATAGTATTTAACTATAGCTCTGAGTTGCAGTGTGCTTGCATGGTTTTGGACATAATTTCTTAGATTATCTTAATACAGTAAAAGTTTTAAAGGCTGGTTCTGATACAGAGTAGAAACTTTGACAGTACTTCTCATTTTTTTCTCTACAAATAATTTGACTCAAGAATTGGTAAACATTTCTTCCTCAAAATATTTTAAATTTATCAGATATTTCCTCCCCCACTCCCAAATCTCTCCTCCATAGTGATTGCCATATAGTGAACATTGTCCTTCATCCTTTTTTTCCCTTTGCCCTTTCCTCCTACCTTGATAGCAATATTCAGTATATTAATAATATTTTTCTTTTCTCTCCTCTCCTTCCAACTCTTCCACTCCACTGTGTGCTCATCATCCATTTCCTCCTGCTCATCAAACCTTTCCCCCTCCCCCTCCTTCTCCTCCCTGGAAGATGAGGATGACTGCTCTGACTGTGAGCAGGTTCTTCGTGAGCTGGAGAACATCGATGAGGAGGTGGACATGTTTGGTGAGTCACCATCATCATTTTTCTTTTGTATTCTCATCACTGATAGCCCCTGACTGTCATCATTATCACTATCCTCTGTATCAATCATTCATCATTATCATCCCCCACTCAACAGGGAGGAGTAAAGAAATGACTCAAAAATGTAAAAGAAAAAAGTTAATATTCATCCTGTATTGGTAGGTAGGTAAAGTTGGGGGCATATGCTGTAGCAGTGCGTGGCCTCGGTGCTCATCTCCGTAACATTGGGCCTTGAGCCTGTGGCGGGAGGGAGCCCATTACCCCGGGACACAGGGCCAGTGTGACATCCAGATTACCACAGTTTACCTCGCCCAGGTTTCCCCAGGTACCCATTTATCGACCAGCCTGAGAGGGAGGATGAACAGCTGGGTGAGCTACACACTGACTGCCCGGGCTGGGACTCGAACCCGGGCCTGCGGAGTAGTAGCCAGGCACGCTGACCACTAGACCATGGAGGAATGTATTGTTCAGTAACATATAAATCACTTTAGATGGGAATCATAATAAACTTTTGACATTTAGGGTAATTGTGATAAATCATCATATTTCTTAGTAAGCCATTTTTCTTATCTCATAGCAAAGCATTTATCAAATGGCATTGATTTTGAATAATCGTTGAATACTTTATTAAGGTAAACATTCATATGCATACACACTTCCAGATAGCTTGAGATTCTCTTTATTTGGATGAATAATGGTTTCATAAAGTTTGGCAGCAAATTTGTTTCTACTTTAAAGTTGCCTACAATTGTTACTTTGGTACCAAATAAGCAGAAAATCATATTTTTTATTCTATCACTTGTGTCTAATTGTTATTTGCTAATGGAAACTTTTCTGATGAGCCAGAATGACCTTTTTTCTCCAGGGATTGACTTTGTGAAGATCAATGACCCAGACGCGGCGCATCGCTTCAACATCATTCAAACTCCTGCCCTCGTCTACTTCAGAAAGAAAGTTCCTCTCGTGTACGACGGTGAGTGAGGGAAAAGCAGCGGGCATCAGTCTCTGCTGCGCCATTGGTGTTTGTGTCTAGGGAATATATTTTAATGTGATTTTGTGTAGAAATGATGAACCTGAAAAATTGCTTATTTATTTATGGAATATTGTCTGTGTGTGTGTGTATATATATATATATATATATATATATATATATATATATATAAATATATATATATATATATATATATATATATATATATATATATATATATATATATATATATATATATATATATATATATATATATATATATATATATATATATATATATATATATATATATATATATATATATATATATATATATATATATATATATATATATATATATATATATATATATATATATATATATATATATATATATATATATATATATATATATATATATATATATATATATATATATATATACTACATTTTCTTCAAAGTTATTATTTTCATAATTTTAAGGGAGCCATTGGATTTATGCATGAAATATGCACCAGGAATATAGTCTGTCATTTTAGGATATTGAGTACAAATATAAAGGTCCATCAATCCATCACATAACTTTGGTAAATTTGGTGTTGTACCGTTCGTTCGGTAATTAATGAACAACACACATGTAAAACTCAGCACTGAGGCTTGGCTTTGTCCAGGTGACCTTCTTGATGAGGAGAAGGTGTTCCAGTGGCTCACCTCGCAGGACGTGTTTGAGATCAAGGATGAGATTGAGGAAGTGAATCGGAAAATGTTGGAGAAGCTGCTTGATGAGAATGACTTCGTGGCTGTCTACTTCTGTGAGTCCATGTTGCGCTCTTGTAGTTTGCTTTAGAAGTAATCATAAGGTACCTTTTTTTGGCCTATTACTCTCAAGTTTAGACCTTTGCTTTTCATTAACTGCTCATTATTTTTTCGTTTTTTGCTAGATAATTTTTTAGTGCAAAGTATGTTTTATCTTCAATAAATTTTTTTTCTTCTTTATCTGTGCATCTTATTGTATTCTTCAGATGATGATACCGCCAAGTGTGATGAAGTCTTGGTGGAGCTGGAGAAGATTGACGACGAGACAGACGACCTCGATATTACCTTCGTCAAGATCCGGGACACACGCTACGCCAAGAAGTATGGCATCCAGAAGCTGCCGGCTCTTGTCTACTTCAGGAGGAGGTTCCCCAGTATATACAGAGGTTAGTGGAGGAGGGAGAGTTGGCTGGGGGGCATGGTGAAGTGGAAGAAGGATTGTGTTGTTCAAAGTAGTGTTGACATTTCCGGCATGATAAGAATTCAGAGCTTCAAGTATGAAGAGTATTATTTTGTGAACATTTTGAGAGTGGCGCAGATGGGATTTCGTTGTGGTAGTATGATAGTAGTGCATCAGTTGTGTTTATTGTGAAGTACCCATGAATTCAGAGTGTGATGAGACTGATAAATGTACAGTGTGGTTGAGGTGTAACATGAAAAGGACTGAGAGTACTGGAGTTATGAAAGAAGGAAAGGCACGGACATAAGAAGGGAGAAACTTTGCTGCCATTGCCACTCATATGGGAACATCTATAAGTAACATGTGTCAAAAAGACTGACATGATGAGGTTTAGCAGTCATAAGAGTAGGATAAGTGCACCTAAGTTGATGTTCATGATGGTTCTTTGTTTACTTTTCAGGAGATCTTATGGTGGAAGAGGAGGTTCTGGACTGGCTTCAGAAGAACAGATTTAAGCATCCAGAACTGAACCTTTTCATGTACGCCACGGGGGCCATCACCCTCGCCTTCATCCTGTACACACTCTTCCTCATCTTCTGCTTCAGGACTCCACCGCATCAGAAAGCAGCGTGATCGACTCCATTTCACACCAAGGTCTTACAGAAGATATTGACTTATGTAATGTAGTGCTGTTAAGCAGTAAAATATCACACAATTACTTGAAAATAGAATCTATAATTCATAAATAAAAATTGCATTACATAGAAAAATTCTCTTATGAGAAATAATAAATAAGATCAATTAGATGGTGAACAAAGTAAAGCAAGCAAAATAAAGTAATGAAGCAAAGAAGTTAAAAACTATTTCATCTCTCAGCAGATAAGGAAACTTTGTTGATCCATGTCCACCATACATGGAATCTACTTGTTAATGAATTTAATTTGCTCTCATTTATTGAGGAAATATACTTATGGATATTGATTTTACTTGGGACTCTCTACTATACGAGTAAATGGTTTGGTTTACATTTATTAAGTTACCAAAATTAGATCAACATATATATTTTTGGATTTATATTATTCTGCTTTCAGTGACTTAAGCTACAATGTGATAGCTTGTTTTAGGTTGTCTTAGATCACATGATAAGCTTGGATATATATACCTGTGCATTCCTTCAAGGTCATGAAGCAATGTAGTATTTAATACCAACCTTTTTAGTCAAGATAACTTGAGTAGAAAATGTGTACTTTCACTTCAGACACTGAGAGACTTTCATGTTTGTCAGCTCAGAGGTTACTCAGCAGCCCTCACAGAATATCCATTGCTAGTACAGGGAAGTATATGGATCACTGTGAGGACAGTTCATGTACTTGTAAAATCCTACATTTTCCTATTTTAATATTCAATAAATGAACAGTTTAGTTGCAAGTACAATGGCAAAACAAATAATGAGGCATACTTTATTGGATTAAGATTAAGTACATTTGACCTGCTAGAGAATGGATGCCAGGACAAGATATATCTGTTAACAATGGCTTCCAGGTGTAAAATATTTTGTGGCTATGTAAGTCTTTGGACCATGAGGCTGTGATGATGTTTTTTGAGTGGCAACCAAGAGCAGCTGGTGGCAACGCTGGAGAGAGAAGTCTGCCAAGAAGAGACATAGAGTAGTGGCTGAAGAGGAGCTGTGCTAAATTTTGCAGCTTTTAAGTAACCAAGTGCCATGATTTCAATGTGGAGTTTTTAACGTAACAACTTAAGTAACACTGAGAAAAAGTCATAGGTGGCGCTATCTTTGCTAATGTTATCAGAAGTTCCATATCGTATCGAGTTTATATGTTAAGTCATACTTGTACTCTTATGTCCATGTCTGTCTGCTGTCCTTGTCCTGACTTGTTCTCGACTGTCTTGTTGTCCTGACTTATCTTTTACTCTCTAGAGGAAATGGAGAATTAGTTTGTTTACTTATATGAAAAGAAAGAATTAGTGGCACTTTCCATTTCTGATAGAAAATGGAAAATTAGATGTACAGTCTGGTCCTAAGTTATACCTGTCTTTAACCTATTGTTTTAAGTATTACCAAGATCTATTAATATGTTGCTTGCACACCACCCTGCTAACAGTATGAGGTTCGTTTCAGGAAAATGGATTTGTTTCTTGAAAGCTGTTTCTTCTATGAATATGTATCTCAAAACCCACTGACTCCCTGCCTACCCTGCCTACCCTGCCTCCCCTGCCTGCCCTGCACACCCTGCCACCTGTCCTGAGTCTCTCCCGCTGTATGTACTTGTTCTGCTGCCTGTTCTGCTTGTTCTGCTGCCTGTCTGTCCTGCTGCCTGTACTCACCCTGCTGTGCCTGTCCCTCCTGTCCCCCTGGATGCCCTCACACAAAGCCAGACTTGTCAAGGTAACATTGTCAAAACTTTATGTAAATTATGAGATTCATGTACAATAAACAACCATTTATACAATTTCTTTTTATATCATCACTGCCTACAGAACAATACAATATTCATTTACTAAATATGTACAACTCTTATAGCTACTTAGGCATTTACATCGTAATTACAATAGAACAAATATAGTTCAGTGAGGAATAAGTATTTGAGTTAGTATCAGTAACTGCTTGTGATCTGTTTTAGCCTTGCATTGGTATTGCCTATATGATATGGTAAACAGGACTCAGAAATGGAGTGCAGAGATGTATTTCTTCCTAAACCTTGTATCTATATTCATGATAACAAAATTTTTCTTCATTCTATAACATTTTTTTTCTTCACATTTGAATAAAAACATAATGCATGAAAGCAGTATTTACACATGGCACGGCACTGGGAGGTGGTGACCCCTTGCTCACCACTTGTGTCGTGCAGGCAGCCTTGTGGGAGGCCAAGGTGCTAGTGGTGAAGGGCACTGATAGAGGAGCATGACCCTCTTCTTGCCTTTCTGGATCCTGAGTCAGTCCGGGATCCAGTAAATGTCTATACCACTTGTGGTTATTTAATGTAAATTAGTGTGTGTGCTATTAACTGCTATAACTAGTATGTACAAACATGCAGTATGTCTGGGCATATAAAACTCTACTGTTAAGTATATGTGTCCTTCCTTTGATTATATATCAGGTACTTAAGGGATGCACAGCTGGTTCACTTGGCTGGCCGGGCCACTGCCAGCCACCCAGCCAGCCATGCCACCCAACCAAGGCGGTGACGCAGCTAGCCGTCAGAGTTGCTGCCGTAGAACTGGATCAGCACCACCAGGTACGTCACAACTGTGTTCACAACCTGCAGGGGGAAAAATATATACAAATGTATGTTTTCTGAAGACATGGGGACTAGGAAAGTCTGTCACTGCATGAAACAAAAGGTGACCAAAAGGGACGTACATACATCCCATGATGCAGGAGGCACAGGCTGGGGACTGGCTCCTTCTCAGCTACTTTTTTCTTAAACACTCATTAGAACGGTCACATGGCACTTTGACTTCCTACTATATTGTTGCAGGAAACAGAATCACTGATGATAATGATAGTGATGGTTATAATGATAAATGCATCACAGCATACTTTTTTTTGTAATATTTGAGTTCTTACCGTGGTGGCCATTTCCTTGTTGAGGATGAAGAACCCTCGACCCTCGATCTGTGCGTCCATGCGGGTGATGTGGTCGATCAGGGTTGCCATCTGTTGGGGAGACATTGGTGCTCATGAGTAGCCATCATGTGTGAGCTCATAGTGACATGCTTGTAAATACATGACATGCATTATGTGGGTAGTATAATATTCTTGCAGTACAAAAGATTTTTTTGGAGGACAAGAGAAAACAGAGCAAATATGTATATAAGGTCTTGGATCATGCAGAATATTGTGTGGAAATTCTTAGATACGCATTTTGTTCAGCACCTCATTGTTCTCACTTTGTGGCGAGTGGCAAGCAGTGCAGTGAGTGGCCTACCTGATCCTTGGCTTCCTGGTCCTTCATTGTCCCTTTGAGCATGAGGAGCGGCTCAATCAATGAGTCTTTCTGAAATGGTGTTAAAGAATGTAAGAGTAAAATAACAGATATAGATGATGTACACATGCACACACGCACAGTCATCCATTTAGTTTTTCCTCCCTCAGTCGTCTATTAGTCACATTCCACAGTTAAAGATGAACAGAAGAAACCTTCTGTGGATGGGGGACAAGAAAAAATAGTGTGGAGTGTTGAGTCCCTACTTGAGGGCCACCCAGGAACTGCCTTTTGTCCTCGGGTTGGTGTGTCTGGGTCCTCGAGGCGCCAGAAGCTCGAGTGCCTACACGGGATTGTGTTGTGGGCCTCGGCGGGGCGGGGCCTCGGCCGTGAGGGGGAGGTCAATGAACGTGGTGCTTGGCTGTCTATGGGTTATTTTTTTTATACAATTATGATGCTTGTGTGGCCAATCGATTATGAGGGTGATCCTTGTTGTCCTTATTGATGTATTACAGTCTTGTTCAGCAGTTTTAATTTTTTTTTATTACGTATTTTGTCAGTTTACGAATTGTGGCGCAATTTGTCCCTAGATTTTGGGCCATGAGATACCAGGGAACTAATTTTTACATCAGAGCATGAGGTACATATATACAAACTTTCCACTCACCGAAGTTTACGAGCCATTATTTTGTTATGCACTGCGGCATAAGAAAGTGAGTTTAGAGCTGAAATGTTTAAATAAATCTGTGTGATGTTTTAAAAGAGTTGGAGTGCGAAAGCTTATCCAGTTTAAAGACACAAGGTCAAAGAATGGACGATAAGCAACGACTAATGGGAAGGAAAGTACAGAAGGGACTGCAAGGGCCCGCTGACCTGGGTTTGGATCTGCTCGCTGTAGATGGCGCCGCAGAAGATGGGCGCGATGGCCTGCACGGAGAGGAGGCCGAAGCTCATGGGGAAGTACCAGTCCGTGTAGTCTAGGGTGGAGACGAGGGTCCAGTAGAGGAAGCAGATGAGGGAGATGATGTGGTGCGGGACCATCACCAGCATGAACGGCCCGATGATGGCCTTGAATGCACGGATGAGACGCCGCAGCTCCAGTACGGCCTCCTGCAGCAGGCTGATGTCCCCCGCCGCAATGCACTTCTGTATGGTGGAGGTGCACGTGGACCCGAACCTGGCGCACTCCAGGATGCACTCAAGCTCTTGCCGGATATGGCGGAGGCAGAGCGCGAAGACCTTGGAGGCCATGACCACCCAGAGCACGGGCATGGAGAGCGTGAAGCTGTAGATGATGTACACGTACACGAGGGATATCATCCGCCACACGCCGCCGTTGTGGAGCAGGTTGAAGCGCAGCTCGTTGAGGATGTTCACCACGAAGAAGAGGACGCAAACCACAAACCCGACGTACAGAGGCACCGTCAGCTTGTAGGAGTGCACGCCCATCGTCAGTGTGGGAAACTTCCTCTCGTACATCATCCAGCTGTTGAGGAACATGGCCCACTCCTTGTAGAAGATGAGGGAGAGGACATGCATGGCGATGGCCGACACGCTCATCACCGCCACGATCAGGATCATCACGTAGAGGGTGAGGCTGTTGTCGTCCCCGATGGAGGCCATGAGGCATTCGTAGAAGCAGGGGATGTTGAACCCGACCCCGCATATGACCCACATGGTAAGAAAGGGGGAGAACTTCCACCGACTGTCCGGGTAGCTGTAGGCAACGGGCAGGCACCCCCACACCATACTCCAGCGCTCGATGTGCACGAACGGTGTCGGGTACGTCTTGATGCCGAACCTGTCGAGGCCCAGCGGGATCATGGGCAGATCAGCTAGGGTGGGGCTGTGGGAATACATCATAATAGAGACTGACGCGATGCTGGTGCTGGATGGTCTCACTCCGCTCTCCGTATCTTCAAAAGTCGTTCATATCACTCAACCGCGTTTTGTTAGACGATGCACTTCGCCACCCCATAACAATATCGGGTGTTTGTTACTTCCTTCTTGATCTTCGTGGCTCTAAATATCGCTCAGAGATCACGCACGTGTTGTGATTAACGATAAACCGCCACTCCACAAAAGTCTATCATTGTAGGTTCGTTACTTCACACGGGGCGGCGGGTCAGCAGGCATCCCTTGGCAGCCTGAGGTGAGGGAGGGCCTTAGGAAGCGTGCCTCCGCGTATCGATGTCCATGGCAGCCTCCCGCCCGCCACTCTTGCTGTCTCTCGCGGCACTGACACCGCTCCACCCTCCCTGTCCTTCCCTCCCTCACGCTGACACCCCCCCGCCATACCCTCTCCGCTTCGCCCCTTCCAGCCTCACCCATCTTCCTACCCCGCACCTTTCCCTCCTCCCTCCGTCCCCCCAAACCTCTCTTGCGTCCTCAACCTCTACCAGGATCTCCCTCTCGAGAAAGCCAAAGACAATGACAAGTCTAGAGGATCGAGAATCTTCTTCCTTCTTCCGGACTCACCCCCGCCCCCCTTCCACCAACCAATTCTCACAAGGTCAAACACGCTCACCCCTCCTCCAATCACCCACTTTGCAGCCTCCGTACATGGTTGGAATTATATTAGATTATCGTTTTCTCTTCTTATCTCATTGTCATTACTATTGTTATCATTATCACTATCAATTTTGTGGTTGTTTTAATTTTGAATGCGTAGGAATCCATCCATCGTGTGGCTCAGTGGTAAGGAGCGTGTCTTCCTATCTGTGTGTCTGTGGTTCGAGTTGTATTATTTATTGACTTGTTCTAAGGCGGTGCAGCAGATGAGGTTATAGGCGGCCGTTTGTAGAGGTTGCCCTTTCTCTGTAGGGCTACAAGGTTATCTTTTTTTTATGGTTATTATTGATTATCTTACCTGCTGAGCTTGGTGTGGGGAAAAATAATGGAACCTTTTTTTTTCTGTACGTTTCCTGTACATGTGTCGAGAGACCTCACAGCCGCGTTTAGGGCAGACATTATTGACGTGAAATCGTATGCAGTTGGATGAAGGTTATTAGATGTCGATAACATTATGACTATATACTGTTGTGTCCTTGAGGGCTGTGTGACGCGCCGGGGTGTTGCTGCGCAGGCTGTGTTGCACTTGACGATGCTGAACAGACTGGGAAGGAGGAAGGATTCACTCCGGTAGTGATCCCCCTGGTCCTCCTGCTGGTGCTGTCCCGCTGAAAGTAGCGCAGGGGCGTGGAGGTCACGGGGAGCGTGCCTGGGAAGATACTCAGGGACACTTGCAGACACCATGATAAACGTCGGCGCTGATTAATGGGGACGAGGGCCGCACACCTGCCATTACGAGCACCCGTGATCCATATGCATGACTCACCTGCCGTTATTTCACTCATAATGGCGCAAGTTTAATATTCATACACAGCACACACAAACATATGGAAGTGTCTCAGCGTGTTAATGCCTCGCCTCCGTGTGATGTTACTAAGTTACTCAGACTGATAAGACACAATCATTTTGGCCTTGCTGATCCATGCATAAGAGAGCAGTAATATAGTGTAATAGCCGTCTGATAAATCGTACATGAGGCGGGGACGCGAACACAAAGCGTCTCGTCGCCGTGCCGCGTAAGGAGTCCCAACTAGTTTAATTCCTTTGACGGCCCAGCCCGCCGGAGCAGACGGGGACTTCATTATCGGCCTTATAGTCATGATGGGTCAGCGTAAACAAAATTACAATGTGTATGATATTTATTGAATACATGGCTACAAAGCTGCTGCATGCCACAATGTCATTATATAACATTTCATTATAATAAGCCACGGTTACTTGTACCTTTTTTTTGCTGGCAGTGAAGAGGAATACAATGCGTATCGGCGTTTAGCGAGGCTAACATCAATTTGTGCCTGTTGTACAGCGTGTCATTACAGTACAGTACAGTATCGCGTGGTAGGAACAGTCTTGTACATACATTGCATTCTCTTAAAATAAAACGTGAGTAAACTATAGTCCGATTCGGCGATGAAGTCAGTTTGGGCGAGGCCCGCGCGAGGAGCTCCCTGGCCAAAGCACTGCCAAATCTTATTAAATGCGTACAAAATTTTTGATACACAATTTCAAATATTATGTTGGTGACATGTGAGAGAGAGGCTGATATACTGGGGGCGATGCAGCAGCGCTGTGAAGAGGTTTGGGCCCGACCCAAACTTACTTCATATTTGCGTCGGACTAAAGTGCGCCACAAAGGGATGCAGTATTTCATAGGTTAGAGTGATGGTCAGGTGTTGCTTGGTGACAGCTTTCTTTAGAAATGTATATCCCAAGCAGGGCGGATGACTAGCTGTAGGGGCTGGTGGTGAACCATCTTGTCTATTAACGATCGTGTGCAGGCCGTGTGATGGGGTTAGTGTGGCTGGCGTGTTGGCTGGCAGGGCGGTGAGGCTCGTGGCTGGGTGCAGGCTGAGTGTGGCGTGTCTTGCTCCTGCAGGGCTACGAGCTGACAGTTGTGTTAAACTGCTGATGCTGATGCCTGCTGATGCTGATGCCTGCTGATGCTGATGCCTGCTGATGTTGATGCCTGCCATCACTGAGTCAGATTACATTGGTATTTGTGGCACTTTGTCATTGGAGATAGAAATTAAATACATATATGGATACGTACATAGATTCATACTTACAATATATATATATATATATATATATATATATATATATATATATATATATATATATATATATATATATATATATATATATATATATATATATATATATATATATATATATATATATATATATATATATATATATATATATATATATATATATATATATATATATATATATATATATATATATATATATATATATATATATATATATATATATATATATATATATATATATATATATATATATATATATATATATATATATATATTTTTTTTTCGGACATACATAACATCATTATTAATATTTATTTTTGGATATTCCTCGTATACTCCTTGCATACACCTATTATATTATTTGGGCATGCATTATAACGTAAACAGTGCTGTATAACATTTAAGTAAGGTAAAAATGTACATTAGCAAGGTACCCGCCTCACCTCCAGGACGAATTCAACCTAACTGATAACTTGGTTTGACCACTTGAAATATGTATGATTCATAGATCATAGAGTGACCTATGGACACTTTCAAGGTAACCACTAAACATTGTTATTTATCGTTAGTATACAGACGTCCTTTAAAGCAGTATCAGTGTAAATAAGGGAAAATCACACGCCCGGCATTATGGACGTTGTCATGAATCCATCCCCGACTCCTTAATGACACACAGATCTTTACTACATTAAAAATATCGGTTTGTCAGAAATCAAAGCTTCAATATAAAATTTCGTACCTTACACGGAACTAGTATGTTCGAACTTAGGCGTTTTGTATCGATTCCACCAATTTTTTCCCCCTTCCAGATGCTGATTAGATACAAAGGCTTTTTACAGTCTTGTATGGAGCATGTGTCTCATGTGTGGGGTGACTCCATCCATGCAACTCAGCAGGCTTTCGTGTACTCAACTCCCTTACTCCTACTGACTTCTCAACACCTTTAATTCCGCCGCAATGTTGCTTCCCGAACGCATTCCTTTGTAACCCTAGGAAGGACTGGTGCTTCAAGGGGCTCGGCGAAGCACCGGTCATGCCACTAGGTCACATCTCATCATTAGGGGTACATTTCATATGCTGCAATTATGGCCACAATCTTCTCAGCGTTGGCCACCCTGTTCATGACGTTCATTATATTTTCTTTAAATGATGAAACTGCCTTCATGCACATTGGAATGCATTTATCATGAGTCTCGTATGGTGGCAATTTAGGCTCAATACCCCACATTAGTTTATCGACAACTTAAATGAGTGTGTGTGTGTGTGTGTGTGTGTGTGTGTGTGTGTGTGTGTGTGTGTGAGAGAGAGAGAGAGAGAGAGAGAGAGAGAGAGAGAGAGAGAGAGAGAGAGAGAGAGAGAGAGAGAGAGAGAGAGAGAGAGAGAGAGAGAGAGAGAGAGAGAGAGAGAGAGAGAGAGAGAGAGAGAGAGAGAGAGAGAGAGAGAGAGAGAGAGAGAGAGAGAGAGAGAGAGAGAGAGAGAGAGAAGATCGCTGCCAGGGTCGGGTTGGATATGTCTTGCGGTACAGTTTCCTCTCGGTCAGCCTTCAGCGCTTCTTCTTGGCGGCTCCGTAGAACTGGATGAGAACCACCAAATATGTCACCACCGTGTTGATCACCTGGAGGAGTGAAGAACAGGTGTGTCAGTGTGTAAATTACCTGTCTGTGAAGGTGAACGCAATACACAGCTGTTAATTCACCCCTACATTCCTCCGCAGCCTCAATCATCTCCCTTTTTATGACGTACGAGTGAAGTTTTTTCGTAGTCTTACCGAGGTTGCCATTCCCTTGTTCAGTGTGAAGAAGCCTCGGCCCTCCACCTGCGCGTCCAGTCTGTCCAGGTGGTCGATCAAGGTATTCATCTGTGGGCAGGTTAAGGGAGACACGTGAAGGGGGTTGTAAGGCCGTGTGGGTTTAGATTAGGTAGTGAGTGGTGAAGGTTTTGGTGATGGCGGGGTTATGGTGCTGATTAAAAGTTATGGATCGCAGTCTCTTTCCTTCTCTCAAACAATCTATCTATCTATTTTTCTATCTATCACTCTATCCATCTACCTTTTTTTTTAGCAGTAAAGGAAGCAGCTCAAAGGCAAAAAAAATAATAATAATGAAAAATAAAAAGGTCCGCTAACCACTGCCCTCAAAAAAAAAAGAAAAAAAAAAAAGTGTAGAAGAGTGGCCAAAGGAGAATTCAATTTCGGGAGGAGAGGTGTTATTGGTGTTATCTATCTATATCTATCTGTATGTCTGTCTATCTATCCATGTATCTATCCATGTATCTATCTATCTATCTCTCTATCTATCTATCTGTCTGTCTATCTATCTATCTATCTATCTATCTATCTATCTATCTATCTGTCTATCTATCTATCTATCTATCTGTCTCTGTCTGTCTATCTATCTATCTATCTATATATCTATCTGTCTATCTATCTATCTATCTATCTATCTATCTATCTATCTATCTCACCTTGTGCTTGGCTGCTTCGTCCGCCATGGAGCTCTTCAGGATAATCAGAGGCTCAATCAAGGACTCCTTCTGTAAATTCAGTAAAAAAGAGAGCAATTAGTTACTTTTTGACGCCACGCATTTCATCTTCACTCACTCACCCAAGTTACCAGAAGTAACCTATTCATTTTATCCTTCACTTTAACTTCCTCCATTCGTATGTGATTCAGCTTGAGTCAAGTTACGAGCGTCAGCGTTGAAGATTCATTGGTTTTGACTTCGTGTTCCGAGTGAAAGGAGGGACTGAGGCAAAAGTTGGCTAGGGGAGTTTAATGGGTTAGTTTGGATTTCAGTCGCTCTTTCTTATATCATCCTTCCTTTGGCTCGTATCCTTGTTTTATTGTAATTACGCAAGTGTAAGTTAAGGTTCGTACACTTGTTAAAAGGGATTGAAGCTGAAGTTGGCTGATGGGGGATTTTCAGTGGACTTTAATTAGAGTGGATTTCAGTTGTATTTTCCAGTCGCTCTTTCTTTTATCATCCTTCCTTTGGCTCGTATCCTTGTTTTATTGTAATTGCACAAGTGTAAGTTAAGGTTCGTACACTTGTTAAAAGGGATTGAAGCTAAAGTTGACTGGGGGAGTTTCAGTGGACTTTAATTAGGGTGGATTTCAGTCGTATTTTCCCTTATCATCTTTCCTTAGGTTCGTATATTTGTCTTTTTTTTTACGGTAAAGGAACCAGCTCAAGGGGAAAAAAGAGAAGAAAAGAAACCGCTAATCAATGTTCCTTTTGCCTTATTTTAACTACGTGTCTCCTCTTACATTGATCCCTCTCTATATATAATGTGATTGCAAGCTACGGTGTAACATAGTACTCTTAGATCATTTTTTTCCCTTGCTATTTCTCTATTCACATATTCACTGGTAAATTTTTCCCTTTGCTATTTCTCTATTCACATATTCACGGATAAATTTTTCCCTTTGCTATTCCTCTATTCACATATTCACGGGTAAATTTTTCCCTTTGCTATTTCTCTATTCATATATTCACTGTCTGCGCCTTATCCCAGCCACACCCTCATATCTTTGCTCCACGCCCCTGCATTACCTAAATAGCTTTCCTCTCTGTTCCTCCGTTTCCGTGTGGCGTTTCTTTCTTCCTTTCTGGTACTAATATTTGGTTTACTGCTGCTGTTTCGGTATGAGGAGACTGTTATAGTTTGGAGACGTACAGGACCTGGATTGTGTCATATTAGGTTTTCATAGCTTTTGGTGGTGCTTTTTTGTATACCATGTAGAATTTATGTATGTAGATCGTGCGTGATGGTATAAGGGGGATGAATTTTCGTGATTATGGGTCGTCAGGGGAAGGGAATGGCAGGGTGCATGTCTGATGATAAGGGAGTACTAACTCATGTGCGTGTGAAAAGGTCTTAGTAAGTGCTAGAAAGGTGCATATTCCTGTGTGTAAAGGCTCGCAAAATACATAAGGAAGATAGCAGTATGATGCATGCGTGTGGGAGGTGTAGCTACATGAAGGTAAAGGGGAATATTGTACCTGTGTGTGTACGTCCTCGCTGTAGATGGCGCCGCAGAAGATAGGGAAGATGGCCTGAGCGGAGAGGAGGCCGAAGCTGAGGGGGAAGTACCAGTCCGAGTAGTCGAGGATGGAGACGAGGGTCCAGTAGAGGAAGCAGATGAGGGAGATGATGTGGTGGGGGACGATGACCAGCATGAAGGGACCCATGATGACTTTGAAGCATTCGATGAGCTTGGCCAGGTCCAGCACGGCCTCCTGCATGCGGTTCATGTCCCCCGTGGCGATGCACTTCTGTATCGGCGAGTTGGTGCAGCGAACGCCGTATTTGACGCACTCAATGATGGACTCGAGCTCGTGTCTGACGTGGCAGAGGCAGAGCGTGAAGACCTTGGAGGCCATGACCACCCAGAGCACGGGCATGGAGAGCGTGAAGCTGTAGATGACGTACACGTACACGAGGGACAGCATCCGCCACACGCCGTCGTTGTTGATCAGGTTGAAGCGCAGCTCGTTGAGGATGTTCACCACGAAGAAGAGGAAGTAGAGGAAGAAGCCGATGAAGAGCGGGTACGAGACGCGGATGGAACGCACGCCCACCGTCAGCGTCGGGAACTGTCGCTCGAACACCATCCAGCTGTTGAGGAAGTCAGTCCACTGTCCGTAGTAGACGAGGGCCAGCACGTGCATGGACACGGCCGAGATGCTCATGACGCACACGATCATCACCATCACGTACAGCATGAGGCCCTCCGAGCCCAACGAGCTTTTGATACAGTCATAGAAGGTCGGCAGATTGATGCCGATCATGCACACCACCCAGAAGGTGAGGAAGGGGCTGAGGCACCACGAGTTGGCCGACTCCTTGTACGAGATGGGCAGGCAGCCCCACAGCTTGCTCCAGCGGACCACGTGGATGAAGGGCGTTGGGTAGGCCGGTGAGCCCAGGTAGTCGGTGACAGGCGGCGGGAATGGCTCAGGAGGGATACAGTCCACCCTCTCCTGGCCCAGGGGCGGTATCCGCCCCTCGCAATGCAGCACCATGGTCTGCGGGGGCGCCAGCCAGGGCTGCACCGCCGCGCCTCGCGTTAAACCCAGGATGGGGGCGACAAATCCCCAGGAATCACATCCTGACCATCGCTGGCGAGCACAGTCTAGGCTTTGCTCCTGCTTGGCCACGGCGGGGGGTGGGACCACATGAGTGGGGGCGGTGCGGGGGTGCGGGACGGGCGGAGGCGTGCTGGCGCCGCCAGCCTCGTGCTGACCAGCGGGAGGCGTGAGCTGCGACTGAGCGCTCGCGACGCCTCCCACCCATGGCCCACTCGACGCCTGGCACCCACTTCACCGGGAGGGTCATCCATATTGTAAATCAGTCTTTTGTTGGCGGCTTTGCCTGGCCTCTTGGCGTAAAGACTGCCGCTTGACAGTGTCTGGGTTCCATCTTCCAACTTAACCTGAGATGATTTTCATTTGAATGGCCGCAGCTGATCCGCAGTGGAGGCAGGCGCGGTGCAGCGTCATTTCTGGGACGTTCCCGCTGCGTGGCGAGTTATTGTTGCTGGATTGTTCTCTTGTTTCCAGCCTCCTTGTCTTCGAGATCTCTTGAGGGTCCTTGTTTCTGCCACCTCCTCCATGCCCGCGTGTGTGTGTGTGTGTGTGTGTGTGTGTGTGTTTGGTGTGCTTTCGATTTGTGTTTGTGTATTTGTGTTGCGTGCGGTTTTTTTTTTTGAGAGAGAGAGAGAGAGAGAGAGAGAGAGAGAGAGAGAGAGATTGAGTGATTAAATGAGTGTGTGTATGATTATTCGTTTGCAAATATTTGAGCGTCACTCAATTTGTTTGTGGATGGCGAAGGCGGCTGTCGTTAACATGAAGTAGCTGCCGCATTGCCGACGTTACCGCGCCTCAGCCATGCACGGCGGGGGCGGGCGTGGGTGTCCGGGGGCTGGTGGTGCCGTGGGCCCTTGTGCATGGCGGCGTGACGCGGGCCTGGCCTGGGTGGCGGGGTGGTGTCGAGGGCGGCCGCCTGACCCGCCAACCCTTGTATCCCTTGTTGGGCATTGATCACCCCGGAGAGTGGCTGGAGGGTGTGGGCCTGCAGTGCTGTTGTTGCTATTGTTGCCGGGGCAGAGTGAGGTGAAGGGTGTGAGTGATGGTGACGGTAGTGGTGAGGGTGATGGTGGTGGAGCTGCTGGGGTGGTAATTGGGAGGGCAAGGGGGGTGTATGTGTGGTCATCATGTCTAGGTTATATAATTGCTCTTCACACTAGTCAAACTGTGAGATTATTATGTATTAATCAAATAGACATATACTTTGTTTTTAATTAACGATAGAGTAGATGGGGATTATGATCAGAAAATTTGTAAGTTAGCGTATCTATCCTATCCAAGACATACACAAAGGCATTATACATTATCTTACTATAGTTATACCCTAGCCATGTGTAAGACGATAGTTTAAATGTATCGTGAAAACACCGCAGACTTCTTATCGCCAACAGTTGATAACACAGTACGAGGGAGGGTGCCGCCGGGGCCGTGACGAAGCTGACCACTTGCTAACCACTCGCCGCGAAGACCTGTCACTCATCGCGGGCGGGCATGATGCTGATTCACCGTCACCGCCGCCACCACCACCACCACCACCAGCACCACCGCCTCCAGTACGTTAAGCTTGATTTATACCCCTATGTATTTATATTTACATCTACCTATACCCTTTTGTCTTTAGCTATCCATATATATACCTATCTAATTGTTTCTTTCTGTCTTGATAACTCTTTTACGTCATTTATTTGGTGTTTATTTTTGAGAGTGGGAAAAGGATTAGGGTGAAAGGACGAAGGAAGGGAGTGCAGCGGAGGAGAGGAAGAGGGAGAAGAAGGAATGAGCGAAGAAGGAAGCCACTCCTGAGGGTGTTGGGGTCACAATGCCCTCCTCCAGAAGCCACGCCCTTTCTCTTTGTTTTGTTGCCCTTCCGCTCTCGCCCCCGCCTCCCTTCTCGTCCTCCTCCTCCTCCTCCTCGTTCTCTCCTGCATCTCCCTCTTTCGATTATCAATAAGAAGATCAGGAGGTGTGTTTTATGTTTTGTTTGGGTGAAGAGAGAGAGAGAGAGAGAATGAAGAATGATTGAGGGAAAGTAAGAAGGAAGAAAGAAAGAAGGAATATACATAGATAGAGAGGGATGGAAGAATGGTGGAGGGACAAAGGGAAGGAAGAAAGGAAGGAAAAGGGTTAGATATGGATAGAGGGAATGATGGAAGAATAATAGACGGAGGGAAGGAAGAGAGGAAGAAGGGATAAACGTGGATAAAAGGAGGAAAGGAAGAAAGCTGGAGGCGAAAGTAGGAAGGAAACGGAGAGGATCGGATAACCGGATAATCGGATAAGGCCAACGTTCTTTCGCTTGTGAACTAAAATCACGAAACTCTTATTATTTCCTCTATTTTCTAAGATGGAAGAAGAGTATGAATGACAGTTTTTAGGGGGCAGTGTGTATGTGTCTGTGTGTGTGGGGTGGGTGGGGTGGGGGGCTTAGGTATATAAAAGCTATCCCTAGAGGTCTTCGTTTTCGTTTAGTAGTATACAGAGAACGTCCACACTTGGTTTGAGAAGAGGGATGGCTTGTGCATTCCCTTATTTCCTCTTTTATTTCAGCACAGGAAGCAGCGCAATAGATAAAAAAACAATTGAGATAAACAAAAGCCCGCTAATCATTGCCCCTATAAAAAAGGTGATGTGTTGATTGATCCCACACACTATGGTTTCCTCAACAAATACAATCGGCATCTTTAGCTTCATCTGTAATAAGAGTGAGTTAGTTTGCCTTTCCGATTAAAAAAAAAAGAATAAATAGGTGGACTAATGATGGTTTTGCCGGGTTGTCACTGTTAGCTAACCTTCTAGACTAAGAGAAATAAGGATGGTCTGGCAGAGAACACACCGTCCTTTAACAAACACTTCTCTGGTATTTGCAACTTAACGAACGAAAATAAAATGCTATGGTGGCAGAGAACATACCTTAACCCTTTTCTGTGGCTTATTCAACTTATATGACAAAGAGAAATGCTATGGTCACCCCTTTTTCCTGTTCAAACCTTTTCCTTTATTTCCTCATTGTCTGGTTATATTATTACATTTTCCTATGACGAACAAAATGCAATGGTCACCCCTTTTCCTACTCTCACCTTTTCCTTTATTTCTCATTGTCATGTTACGTTATTTTATTTCCCTCTGACAAATAAAATGAGACAGAGAGACCGGAAGAATGATTGAGGGGAAGACAGAAGGAAGCAAGAGAGAGGGAATATACATGGATAGAGAGGGAAGGGAGAATGATGGAGGGACAAAGGGAAAGAAGGAAGCAAGGAAGAAGGGTTGGATATGGATAGAGGGAAGGGTGGTAGACCTCTTTTATTCCTCAGTTGCTGGTTACATTATTATATTTTCCCTTGACAAACAAAATCCAAAGTTCCCCCCATTTCCTACTCTCACTTCCTCCTATTCCTTCTTTCCTCCTTGTCAGGTTACATTATCATACCTTCCCTTGGCATTCTTGTTTCATCAGTTGTCTTCCTTTTCTTGTCAGTCTAAATCTCACACCTCCTTCACTCACCTGTAATATGATAGAGTCTAGTTCCGTATTTCCCTCTCGAATATTTTTTTCTTGTCTTAATTACCACTTTGTTGTCTTCACCTGGTAATTATGATAATGAGGAGGAGGAGGAGGAGGAATAGGAGGAGGGACAATAGACAATGCTTGAAGGAGAAAGGACAAAAGGTGTGTGTGTGTGTGTGTGAGAGAGAGAGAGAGAGAGAGAGAGAGAGAGAGAGAGAGAGAGAGAGAGAGAGAGAGAGAGAGAGCGAGCGAGCGTTGCAGTGAAATTAATTAATGTTAGCTGGATCGCAGGTCGCTAAACTCCCGCCTCGTAAATCCTCCAAACTTTTAATCCTTATTCTTGTTTATTGTCTTATTAACTCCACGACGACCCCGCGTGCCGTTACTCCTCTCTTTGTCTCCGGGAACAGAAATGGAACGAGCGGGTGAACAAAAATGATGACGTATCACTCGACGTTAATGTTGTGTGTGTGTGTGTGTGTGTGTGTGTGTGTGTGTGTGTGTGTGTGTGTGTTATCTCGCGTGTATGTGTATTTTCTCTGCTTTGATGTGTTAGATTTAAGTTGTAATGATGTTGATGGTAATTCTTTTCTTTACTTTCAAGAATATTGAAGAAAGAAATAATGAAGAAAATAACAAAAAATGAGGGGAGAGGGAAAATGAAAGATACTGAAGATGCTAACCAAGAAAGATAATGAAAGATAATAAAGCGACCAACCTATAATGAGATAAGAAAGATAAGAAAGTCCCTTTAAACACAGAAAAAGAAGAAGAAAAAGAAGAAAAGGAAGAAGAATAAGAAGAAAGACCTACCTGTTTAAAAAAGGAAACAATGCTTGGAGGAAGAAAAAACCCAACCCAAAACGAGAAGTAAGTGACAAAATAAAACAACAACAAAACAAAACAAAACAGAATGAGGCTTGTGACACGTGACAGACAGCAGTGGCAGCTCGTGGTTTGATTAAATGTTTATACAGTACACGATGTTGACATGTACTGTAGGACTGCTTTCTCTCTTACCCCCCCGCTTACCCCTCCCCCTCCCCCCCACCCGGTGTTGACATGTACTGTACTTTCTCTCTTACCCCCCCCTCCCCCCCTTCCCCCTTTCCCCACCCTCTGTTGACATATGCTATACTTGTTTCCTCTTCCCCCCCCTCTTCCTCTCTCCCCTCCTTCCCCTTCCCCCTTTCCCCACCCTGTGTTGACATATGCTATACTGCTTTCCTCTTCCCCCCCTCTTCCTCTCTCCCCCCCTTCCCCTTCCCCCCTTCCCCCCACCCGGTGTTGACATGCGTTATACTGCTTTCCTCTTCCCCCCCTCTCCCTCTCTTCCCCTTTTCCCCATCTCCCCCTCTGGATATACAGCTGCCATCTTTGCGGGTCAGTGGCGCCAGTGGACAGCGATTATTAATCATTCATACAGTATATACATAAAACTTTGCCCATTAATTTATACACATACATTTATTCATTTGTTTGTGTATTTGCTGTTAGTGAGCAATTTGGCTATCTCTTCATATTTAATACCTGTGCACTACACTCATGTTCACTCGCTACATTCATCATGGTTATTAAGGGAAGGAGGGAGAGGTCAGGGTTGCGAACTGGGGTCTGATGTCTGGGGGTGTCTACCGTTTAGCCAGCATCCTTAGCCACCTGACCTCGGCCTAACTAATATTGCATGATGGTTTGCTTTTATTTCTTATTCATTTCTTATTCATTTTCCTCCAATCTTCTTTCTTTTCTTTCTATTTCAATCTTCTATGTTCCCCTTCTTTCCATCACGCTTGAAACATTGGAGCCGTGGCGATAGGATGCAATTCTAGGTGATACTCCGGTAAAAAAGAAAAAAATCGTTAAAAATAAAGTTTTGCGAATTTTAGGCTGAAACGTTACAATTACGTACCTACAATCCGTATCAGACCCCATGACATACCGTTTTTTGCAAATATCTTTCAAACGAAGACTCGGATCAGCATGGTGCTGTGGCACGGATTGTTTCACACACTCCGCTAATTTTTGACGCTATTGTGCACTGCCAGATGCGGTTAATTATGGCGTTTACTCCTGACTGTGATGGCAAAATCTGCGTGAGCCACTCACACATTCGGACAGGTGAGGCGTGACGTATTTGTGACGTATCCACCAACTACCTCCACCCATGGCTTCCCCTACTCCCACCCCTCCCTTTCCCTCCCTCCTACCCTCCTCTTTCTCCCCCACGCTCTTTCTCCCCCATACCCCCCTTCTCTCTCTCTCTCTCTCTCTCTCTCTCTCTCTCTCTCTCTCTCTCTCTCTCTTTCTCTCTCTGTTCTCTCTCTCCAGTGTAACACGATTGTGGTCTGATTTTCTATCTAAATCTCTCTAAATCTCTCTCTCGTTTCCACTTGCGCTGGCCACGATATCTGAACCCAGGCACACGTGTGACTTGCATTAATGTCAGATAAGTAGAAATTATATGCTGATTAAGGTTGGATAGTTTACGCAAGCAATCGTAATTGATGTTATTGCTTGTTTCACCGTTACACCGTATTTGGTAAGTGAAGAAGGTACGTAACATGGTAAGTATCAGGCACGCTGCCGATAGACGGCTGATACCCACGTCCTGTGGAGGAAGGAGTTTTTCATCGCTGTCAGCCATGGCCAACATACTACGATGTCCGCGTGGGTGCAAAGGAGTCATTGCACTACGACTCTTCCATATATTTGACCAAGAGAATATCGAGAACAAATTAAGGATAAGTGTGAATAGGTAAATAATGAATCAAAGTTATATTTCGTAGTTACAGATAAAACAGTCGTGTGCATAAAACACCCAACCATACTTAGCATATACCTTCGAGATATCCGCCATTATAGACAAGTCATGTGTGTGCATAACTTCACATCTCATGTACACACAGAGAGAGAGAGAGAGAGAGAGAGAGAGAGAGAGAGAGAGAGAGAGAGAGAGAGAGAGGGGGGGTGGGAGTAGGGGAAGCTAGGGGTGGAGGTAGTTGGTGGATACACGTCACAAATACGTCACGCCTCACCTGTCCGAATGTGTAAGTGGCTCACGCAGGTTTTGCCATCACAGTCAAGAGTAAACGCCATAATTAACCGCATCTGGCAGTCCACAATAGCATAAAAAATTAGCGGAGTGTGTGAAACAATCCGTGCCACAGCACCATGCTGATCCGAGTGTTCGTTTGAAAGATATTTGCGAAAAACGGTATGTCATGGGGTCTGATATGGATAGTAACATTCTCCTTCTTTCGTATGACTATGAACGTTCTACATCATGACGTCATGATATGTGACGTCATTCATTGTTACCATTACTCTAAGGCTTGTAACGGCTACATCATTAATTTGAGCCATTTCAATAATGGGCTGTAAATAGTTTGAAGATATATAAATCGACTGTCACCCTCAGTTTTTCCAAACCGCCTTTTCGTTAAGTAATGTCGTTCTGTCTTTTCATCATGATGTCACGGCGCCAGAATTTCGCCCGCTTCTCGCGCTTTTGGCCTTCATATTTCTTTTGTTCTTTACAAACTGGGAATTCCGAGGGTGACCATTCATTCACCTCCATATCACCAACATGTTGCCAATATTTCAAGTTAAAATGAGTAACGGTTGCTTCTCGGCAATTAAATTTTTGAGTTACGAAAAACATAGTTTCGAGATACGGACATTCAAAGTCTTGCGCAGTCATATCTCCCGTTTTCAAATCCACGATTTTGGTGGAGGTTATTGACCACCTCAATGTGATAATGCACAGCAAGAATGGTTGACCAAATTGGAAAAAAAAAAAAACTCTCCCGATGTGCGCAACCGCTTTGACTTAGGTCCACGCCCTTGCACCTTTGCCAGTGTGTTCAAGTACACCTAACTGCTGGGGGTCATCAGGAATGCCATTTCATTGGAAAGGGGTTCTGTCCTATCTCCCACTCTTTTTCTGTTGTTCATTGATGATCATCTTTCCAAAACGAACTGTCCTATCCATTCCTACGCCGATGATTCCACTCTGCATTACTCAACTTCTTTTAATAGAAGACCCACCCTTCAGGAACTTAACGACTCAAGGCTGGAGGCTGCAGAACGCTTAGCCTCAGACCTTACTATTATTTCCGATTGGGGCAAGAAGAACCTGGTGTCCTTCAACGCCTCAAAAACACAGTTTCTCCACCTGTCCACTCGACACAATCTTCCAAACAACTATCACCTATTCTTTGACAACACCCAGCTATCACCTTCCTCAACACTAAACATCCTCGGTCTATCCTTAACTCAAAATCTCAACTGGAAACTTCATATCTCAT
This sequence comes from Eriocheir sinensis, assembly GCF_024679095.1. NCBI lineage: Eukaryota > Metazoa > Arthropoda > Malacostraca > Decapoda > Varunidae > Eriocheir > Eriocheir sinensis. Next base: position 14,335,360 of record NC_066517.1, on the reverse strand, counting down.
CTCTTACTAAATCAGCTTCCTCGAGGCTGGGCGTTCTGTACCGTCTCCGCCAGTTCTTCTCCCCTGCACAGTTGCTGTCCATATACAGGGGCCTTGTCCGCCCTCGTATGGAGTATGCATCTCATGTGTGGGGGGGTTCCACTCACACAGCTCTTCTGGACAGAGTGGAGGCTAAGGCTCTTCGTCTCATCAGCTCTCCTCCTCATACTGATAGTCTTCTACCTCTTAAATTCCGCCGCAATGTTGCCTTTCTTTCTATCTTCTATCGATATTTCCACGCTGACTGCTCTTCTGAACTTGCTAACTGCATGCCTCCCCCCCTCCCGCGGCCCCGCTGCACTCGACTTTCTACTCATGCTCATCCCTATACTGTCCAAACCCCTTATGCAAGAGTTAACCAGCATCTTCACTCTTTCATCCCTCACGCTGGTAAACTCTGGAACAATCTTCCTTCATCTGTATTTCCTCCTGCCTACGACTTGAACTGTTTCAAGAGGAGGGTATCAGGACACCTCCTCCCGTATTTGATCTTGCTGGCCACCTCTTTTGTTTCTTTTTAGGAGCAGCGAGTAGCAGGCTTTTTTATTATTGTTTTCTTTTTTTGTTTGCCCTTGAGCTGCCTCCTTTGTTGTGAACCCCCCCCCCCCCCCCCAGCAGTGGGTACCTTCCCTTTCCTCTATGACAATCCCTCGCCGACTCCTCTGAGTAACTGTTTGCCTTTCCCTCCCCCGCTTGACTATCTCTTTTCTTTATATATATATATATATATATATATATATATATATATATATATATATATATATATATATATATATATATATATATATATATATATATATATCTTGAGTGATGCCATATGCATGCTCTGTGTACTTCAAATGGAAACAGAGACGAAAACGCATGATAATAACCCATAATAAAAGCGTAACAGAGTTTACAGGAGCGGATCGTAAGCCCGCTTACACCTATGGAGCTTTAGTGCCATCACCAGCCCTTATATTTTTTCTTCGGGCATTTGCAGTGTTACTGGATTTCTATAAGGTTAAAGAAGACTTCTATCAGGTTTTTGAAAAGTCAATTTTTTTACCCAAGCTCCAGAGCATCACCTTAAAATATATTCGTATCTCCGTCGTTGCGTATCGCCATATAGCCAATTTTGTGAGTCAGGTGCAGTGGGGAGTGCACGTCAGGCTGTGTGTTGCGTGTGTTGCGTCGGTGCTCATTTCAGTTTATTTGGCCCTCGAGGTTGGGTCGGGTAAAAAGAAAAACACTATTCTGAGTCGTAAGTGCTGTTATGAATTTCGTGCTATATAGGTAATTAAAAATGCGAGATATAATGTATTCATATTTTTGTTTCTCTTCATCACTTGCTCACTCACTAACTCACTCATTCTCTTGTTCATTGATTTCCTCAGTCATTCTAATTCTCTCACCTCTTCTTACTCCTCATTCCTTTCTCATTCCATACATTCCCTCTCTCCTCGTTTTATGCTTTTCCATTCCCTATTTTTTCTTTGTCTCCGCTTCTCTTTCCTTCTTCTTGGAGGAGGCCAAGGGGACGCCCACAGAGTTCGTGGTTTATGGAGACTTACCCCGGTGCAATCCTCGAGTTTGGCGTCGTAGGGTGGGCGAGGCGACGCGGCCCCCGGCGTATGCCCCACTGATTGATTGTCCTTCCTGCTCTTTCTCTTCCGCCTCTTTCTCTGCTATTCACCAATATAGATCAACTGGTGAGGGTAGCAGGAGGAGGAGCAAGAGGAGGAGGAGGAGGAGGAGGAGGAGGAGGAGGAGGAGGAGCAGGAGGAGGAGGAGGAGGCACAGACAATCTATAGAACAGCAATGCTCTAGAGATCAAAGGAAAGTGGCCCTCTCATCTTCTTCTCTCCTCTTCCTCTCCCTTGTCCCTTCTTCCCCTTCCTTTCTTCCCACTCCCTATCACATTTTCCCTTCTCCTATCCACTTCTTCTCTAGTCGTTTTCTTCCTTTCCTCCTAGTCTTTTTCGTTCCTCCCATTTCCTCCTCATCACTTTCTCCTTATTCCTTATTTTTACATCCTCTAGCTTGTCCTCTTCCTTTCCTCCCTTGGTCTTCCTTTCTCATCCACCCTCTTCCTCTTCTCCCTTTCATTCCTTCCTTTCCTCTCCTCTCCATTCCTTCTTCCTTGTCTTCCTCTTGTTCTCCTTCTCTCACCCTCATTCTCCAATTATCATCTTATCTAATGTTTCTTTTTTTTTCCTTCTTTCCTTCTTCCGTTCTCCTTCCTCCTCATCTCATCTCTTGTACAGAATCCGTTGGCTCGCTAATCAGATGTATTGTTCTCTACTATTGATTTGGCTGTTGTTTTTGCTTTTGTTTTGTTGTTGTAATCATTGTTGTTGTCGTTTTTGATGTTCTACTTTTGATGTTTTTTGCTTTTCTGAATTGTTTTGTTTTGTCTCATGCTTTTTTGTTTTGTTTTCTTTCTCTCGGTATTCAAGCAGGTAAGCACGTTTCAAGTGATTTTTCCTTTTTTTATCTATAATTATTTACGTTCATGCTTTTTTTTGTCTTAATTGAAGTTTTCTTTTGTTTTATTCTTTTAACTTTGTATCATGGCAGTTTACATCGAATAGGCTTTACATTTTCCTTTCATATCCCGTCTATTAAAAGCTAGAAGCATACAGTATAGCTACACGTGCCCTCAATGCTCATCTCCGCTACATTTCCCATCCCCATAATCACCACAATAAAGCAGAGATCCACGTTACTCTCATACAACAAAGTAACAAGCGACGGACAAAGGCAGGTCGCGTCATTGTCCACCAACTGTACCGTGTGACGAAGCGAAGTCCCTCACAACGAACGCCATCGCTGTATTGTTGCCGCCGCGTCCGTTGTTACCGTAAAGCCAAATACGTGTGCCGACCCTTAACCTTTTCATTGTATTGTGGGGACATCGTTGAGGGGGGAGCATGTGTGTGTGTGTGTGTGTGTGCAATTCAGTGTACAGTAGAATACAATAGGTGTCCTTGTTTGTGTGTTTGTTTTGTGTTTGTGCGTGTGTTTGTGTCTATTAGTCTGTTTGTGTGGTGCGTAAACACACACCCACACCCACACACACACACACACCTGCGTTCACCTGTATTGTCCAAACAGTACATACATACCTGCTTAATTAACACCACCTTCACCACCACCACCACCACCACACTGTCCACTTTTTCTTGTACATTTTCAAACATTTTCAGTCATTTCTTTCTTTAAATGAGGAAACTTTACTTGTCATTTTGCTAAGTGTGTAGGACTCGTGTTTGTGTGTAATTAGGGGGCTGGAGGAGGAGGAGGAGAAGGTCCGGAATAACAACAAGAGACAGGAAGAAATAAAATGGGAAGGAAGAAGAGGTAGGTTACATGGGAGGGATTGAAGAAGAGAAGAAAAGGCGTATGGAAAGTAAGGGAGAATGGATGGGGGAGTAAGGAGAGGAGAGGGAAGGAGAAGAATGGAGAGTCAGAAATGAATGTGAGAGGAAAGGAAGGACATGAGAAGAAAAAAGAAAAAAAGATGAGAGAGAGAGAGAGAGAGAGAGAGAGAGAGAGAGAGAGAGAGAGAGAGAGAGAGAGAGAGAGAGAGAGAGAGAGAGAGAGAGAGAGAGAGAGAGAGAGAGAGAGAGAGAGAGAGAGAGAGAGAGAGAGAGAGAGACTCCTTAAAGCCCAATAAAAGCAGTGGTGGGCCGCTAACGAGCATTGGTGCATTGAAGTGGTACCAGAGTGCTCGGCAACTTTGGAAAAAAAAAGTAGAGGAAAGAAATATAATGGACGATGAAAAAAAAAAAACATACACACATTCACTTCTCCAAATTCTGTTTCTCCACGATCTCTCTCTCTCTCTCTCTCTCTCTCTCTCTCTCTCTCTCTCTTGTGAGAGAGAGAGAGAGAGAGAGAGAGAGGAGAGAAGAGAGAGAGAGAGAGAGAGAGAGATTTTATCAGAGAGAGAAGAGAGTAGTGTCGTAAGGAGAGGAATTGCTCAAGATTTCTAGACGTTTCAAGGGGAGAGAGGGAGGAGAAGAGGAGAGAGAAGAGAAGGGAGGGTAGAGGAGAGAAAAGAGGAGGAGAGAGAAGGAGAGAAAAGAGGGGGAGAAAGAGGAAGGAGCAAGTGGAGGAGGAATAGGAAAAAAGGATGATGATTTGGGAAGTCAGTCTCTCTCTCTCTCTCTGACAAAACACCGGGAAACAGTAACGTTGAACATTTGTGCGTGCGAGTAAACATTGCAAAAGTCAATTTAAATATATCTGTCACCACAGACTCCTGGCAGCAATCACTGATGATTTATCTTGAAAATGTACAAGTCTTTAAGGCAGTAATTACAGCGACTCACTGATATTAGTTAGGAATTTTACCCCCCATATCGATCAAGGGCACTGTCAGGTACAGAAGGCGAGTCACATAGAATGACTGAATTTCTAGAAGAAATATTCAGCCAAATGGTTTCTGGAGCTAACTGACAAAATATATATCATACGTTATAATGACTCAAGATAACCCACCAGTAGTGTCACGGTAGAGAACACCCGGGTCTTGCGGGTTCTAAAAAGCTGCGGCTGACATTAAAGACAACATTAATCAGTGACTGAAAATAAAGCAAAGACTCCCACTCAAAAAGAGCTAACTGTAGAAAAAACAAAACTAACAGAAGCCACTATCAGATGAAATCAACGTAGAGGAAGCTCTGCTGTTTTAAAACAGAGGACGTGGACCTAGAACACATTCATTAAACGGCAGAGATATGAGCATCACTTCATTAAAAGCCAACTGTGGTAAAATAGCGAAAAAAAAACAATCAGTCAATGAGAAAATATAAACAATTCCAAGAAAGAACAAAGCAGCAAGTAAAAGGCTAGGACTTTATAGCATGCCAGAAAACGAGTAAAAAGACTAGTATGTCAGGCAAAAAGTAGAAACGAAGAAAAATTAAAAGGTGTTTTCAACTGTAACTCTGCTGAAAGAAACAAAGAGCGAAATACTCTCCTCCTCACAACCGTATTCAATATGTCCTTGCGACAAGGCATCGTCCCTTCAGATTGGAAAAAGGCTAACGTGACACCGATTTTCAAGAAAGGAGACAAAAAGTACCAAGTAATTACAGGCCCATTAGTCTAACTTCGGTTGTAGGTAAGCTACTTGAGGGCATAATTAGAGACAAAATTGTGAATTACCTTGAAAGCCACTCATTGATTGGGGACTCACAACATGGCTTCCGAAACAAAAGATCCTGCCTATCAAACCTATTAACCTTTTATAACGACCTCTTCACTGTTTATGACGTAACCAAATCACTGGACGTAGTCTATCTTGATTTCCAGAAAGCGTTTGATAAAGTCCCGCATCATAAATTACTTTACAAATTAAAACAAATAGGTATTGACGGTCAAGTAAACCAATGGATCGCGAATTGGTTGAGCAACAGACAACAAAGAGTAGTGATTGACGGATTTAACTCAGAGTGGGCGCCTGTCACTAGTGGCGTCCCTCAGGGCTCGGTTCTTGGCCCAGTGCTCTTCATTATTTACATCAACGACGTGGATGTTGGACTCAATAACCGCATTAGTAAATTTGCAGACGACACAAAGATTGGCAACTCGGTTCTCACTGACGAAGACAGGCAAAGCCTCCAAGAGGATTTGCACAAAATTTCAGCTTGGTCGGATAGATGGGAGATGCCCTTTAACGTAGACAAGTGCCAGGTCCTTCAAGTTGGAACGAGGAATAAAAAGTTTGAATACGAAATGCGCGGCGTTAAACTCAAAAGCGTTCAATGCGTCAAAGACTTGGGGGTCAAAATCGCGTCAAACCTCAAATTCTCACAGCAATGCATCGATGCAGCAAATAAAGCGAACAGAATGTTGGGCTTCATTAAAAGAAACTTTGTATTTAAGAATAAAGATGTAATACTCCCGCTCTACAACAGTTTAGTCAGACCCCACTTGGAATATGCGGTACAGTTTTGGTCTCCCCACCATGCAAAGGATATTGCTAAATTAGAAGGTGTTCAGCGTCGGGCAACGAAAATGATCCCTTCCTTGCGCAACAAATCCTACGAAGAAAGGCTTTCTACCCTTAACATGTTCTCTCTTGAGAAACGTCGCCTCCGAGGAAAACTGATCGAATGTTTTAAAATACTTAATGGTTTCACGAATGTAGACAGATCAACATTGTTTATGATCGATGACACTTTGCGCACGAGGAACAATGGCGTAAAACTCAGATGTAGACAAGTAAATTCAGACTGCACCAAATTTTTCTTCACCAACGTTGTAGTGCGAGAATGGAATAAGCCCATCATCAGTGGTCCAGTGTAACACGATTGACTCCTTCAAAAATAAGCTCGACCGTCACTTCCTTCAACTTAATATCAACTAGAGTAGAAATGCAACGTTTTGGAGTCTTCTGATTAATGTAAAATCACTTAGGTTTAAGGACAGACCACCAAGTCTGGACCATGGGGTCTGTGTGGTCTGATTTTCTATGTAAATCTATGTAAATCTCTCTCTCTCTCTCTCTCTCTCTCTCTCTCTCTCTCTCTCTCTCTCTCTCTCTCTCTCTCTCTCTCTCTCTCTCTCTCTCAACAGTGTCCCTTTCTTTTTTTCTCATCTGTTTTCTTTTTCCTTTTATCTTTTAATCTACTTTTTTATTGTCGATGAAAAAATATTGGCTTGTTTTCCTTTCTTTTATTTTTTGACTTTATTTCTTTATTTGACGCCGTGTACTGTGTGACCCTTTACCCCCCCTCTTACCCATCCCCTCCCCCCCTTCCTTCCTTCCCTTCCCACCATTTCCTCCCCTTCCTCTCACCATCATCCCTTCCCCTAACCCCTTTCCCTCTCCCCATTTTCGTCCTCCTCCCCTTCCCCTCCCCTCCTTCCCTTCCCCTCTCTTTTTTCCTTTTTGTTTTATCTTCTCCCTCTGTCTCCATGTCTCCCTTTATTTTTTTCTCTCACCTCTCCCTACCCCTGTCCTGCCTTCCCTCCTTCCTCCTCCTCCTCCACCCCCCCTTATGGAGGAAACGGGGTGGATTAGCCAATTTGCTCCAAAGTGGATTAATTTAGAGTGGACGCTGGGGCAGGTGGTTCTAATTGTTTCTCTCTCTCTCTCTCTCTCTCTCTCTCTCTCTCTCTCTCTCGCAATGCATATGTTTTTTTTTAATTTGCTTGCTTTGTTATGATTTTAATTAACATTTTTATTTTTTTGTTTGAATTTGTTGCTAAAAAATATTTGCGTTGAGAGAGAGAGAGAGAGAGAGAGAGAGAGAGAGAGAGAGAGAGAGAGGTGGGTGGGGAGGGAGGACACACACACACACACACACACACACGGTCATTGCTAATCTTTTTTTTATTAATATTCATCTATATGTTTATTTCCCGTCAAATGCACTCAATTTCCTGTGTGTGTGTGTGTGTGTGTGTGTGTGTGTGTGTGTGTGTGTGTGTGTGTTTGTTTCTTGCTTAGTGGAGTGGAAAGGTCTCAGATCCTGCTTGTTTTTCGTCTTTTTTCGTGTTTGTCCTTCCTCTCCTAGTCCTCCTCCTCCTCCTCCTCCTCCTCCTAATCTTTCTGAGACTCCTCTTTCCTCTCATTACTGCTTTTTTACATGCTCTTCGTATTTTTTTTGTTTACTTCTCTCTCTCTCTCTCTCTCTCTCTCTCTCTCTCTCTCTCTCTCTCTCTCTCTCTCTCTCTCTCTCTCTCTCTCTCTCCTGATTATCTTTTTTTTGTGGCCTTTGGGAATAGTACTGAGACTGACCAAGAGAAAAGAGTAGAGAAGAGGAAATGGACAAGGAGGAGGAGGAGGAGGAGAAGGAGGAGGAGGAGGAGGAGGAAATGGCAAAGAATAAAAAAAGATACAAGGAATGAAAAGGAAAGAGTAGATGTGTGTGTGTGTGTGTGTGTGTGGAGATGAGATGCACAAGAGAGGAGTCAGAGGAGAGTCGGAAGTGGATATTTGAGGCGGATAAAGAGGGACCTCCTCCTCCTCTTCTTCCTCCTCCTCCTCCTCCTCCTCCTCCTCCTCAAAAATACGTAGGAGAGGAAGATGAGGCGGACACGCACGAGAAGGAAGACAAGAATGAAGAAGAGAAGAGGAAGGAAGGCAGAGAGAAAAAAATAGGAGTTTAGGATAGGCGTAAAGTTGAAGTCTGATGTTGGATGCTGCGAAATGAGAGAATAGAAAGGAGATAAGTAGGAGGAAAGCCTGTGGAGATGAGGAGACAAGTTTGTGAGGGAGGAAACTTGGAGGAGGAGGAGGAAGAAGAGAAGGAGGAAGAGGAGGAACTGGCTGGAAAAACAAAACGGGTTGATACCTGGATTAAATGGAGGTGAAATGATTAAGGGAGGAAGGGAGACGAAGGAAGAAGGAACCAAACCAAGACTGAAAGAATTAATAGGTAATGTACGTGAAGAAAACAGATGCATAGAGAGTAATTGGAGGAAGAGGAGGAGGAGGATGCATGGAAGGAGTGTGGAGGTCAGAGATAGGAGAGAGGGAGAGAAATAGTGAGAGTTGTTTATTCATGGACCCGAAGTCTCCCCGAGGCTCGTGAGACAACCAGAAAGATTTCCACCACGCGCTTAGGGAATAACGATGCTATCCTCCTCCTCCTCCTCCTCCTCCTCCCTCTATTCGTCTTCCCCCTTTTCTTTCTGCTTCTCTTTTTTATACTTCTTTTCTCCTTCTTTTGTTTCTCTTCATCCATCTATGTTTCCTCCTCCTCTTCCTCTTCTTCTCTCTATTGTTCGTTCCCCTTCCCTTCTCTCTGCTTCACCTCTTTGTGATTCTCCTTTTCTTCCTCCTCCTCCTACTACTACTGTTCGTATTCCTTCTCCTCTTCTTCCTGCTTCTTCCTTTTTTTGTATTTCCTCTTTCTTCCTCCTCCTCTTCGTCCTCGTCTTGTTCCTCTTTTTACGTTTCCATAAAAAGGCAGACATGATTTCCTGTCTTGAAAATGAGGCGTAAGGAGGAGGAGGAGGAGGAGGAGGAGGAGGAGGAGGAGGAGGAGGAGGAGAAGAAGGAGGAGGAGTTATTAGGAGGGATTAGAGGCTACTGATGCTGCGGATTAGAGAGAACTGAACGCCGTGAGAGAGAGAGAGAGAGAGAGAGAGAGAGAGAGAGAGAGAGAGAGAGAGAGAGAGAGAGAGAGAGAGAGAGAGAATCTTCCACGTATTTGTGTTTCCCTGACATTATCAACTTGACATGTTTTTGAGTTTCTCACCAGAGGGAAGGAGGGAGGGAGGGAGATAAGGAGGAAAGAAAGGGAGGGAGGAAAGATATGGTAAAAAGGAAGAAAATGGAGGAAAGGAGGGAAAGATGTGTATGTGTTGAGGGTGATAAGGGGCCACTAGAGAGAGAGAGAGGAAGGAAGAAGGAAGGAAGGGGAAACAGTGGAAGTGATCGAGGGAAGGAAGTAAGGGAGACGGGAAGGAAGGAAGAAGGGAGAAAGATGGAGGGTGGAAGGAATGAGAGGAGGAAGAGTAGGAGGAAGAGGAAGAGGGAAAAGCGTGGACCAATCAAGGGGAGTGTGTGAAGCAGAGTAAAAGTCTTGGAGGAGGAGGAGGAGGAGGAGGAGGAGGAGGAGGAGGAGGAGGAGGAGGAGGAGGAGGAGGAGGCTAAAACTTAGCCTTCAAGGGGAGTGACTTTTTTTCCTCCTCTTCCCACCATTTCCTTCCGCACGCCATACTTCTCCCTACTCCTCTTCCCCCGTCTTCCCTCTCCTTCATTCTTCCTTCCTCTTCCTTCTTCCTCTTGTACTTTCCTCCTCTTCCTTCTCCTTCACCTCTTCCATCCCCTCCCTCCTTCCTCCTCTCCTTCAAAAAAGTGGCCGATGACCATTAATGTTGCCAAAGCAAAGTCATGCACATTGGGTCCAAAAATAGTAACCACACATACATCATGCATGGAAAACCTCTGCAGGCGATGCAGTAGGAAACGGACCTTGGAGTCACTATCAGCAGTGACTTGAAACACGCGAAGCACTGTAAGAAAGCCTACAACCAAGCCAACACTATGCTCGGGTTCATAGCGAGGAACTTTGAGTGTAAAACGCCAGACGTGATGCTATCCTTGTAGAATTCCATGGTAAGACCGCACCTCGAGTACGCCGTGCTGTTCTGGTCTCCTAACTTCAGAAAGGATATCGAATTACTGGAAAGAGTTCAACGACGAGCCACGAAAATGATTACAACCTTAAGGGCTCAACCATACGAGGAAAGACTCAAACGACTAATCTCTTTACACTGGAAAAAAGAGACCTACGAGGGGATATGATTCAAGTCTTCAAGTAACTGAAAAAGTTCATCAACGTCGATCAGTCAAAGTTCTTTGAATTGCAAAGAAAGTCAAGAACTAGAAATAACGGCCTACCCATTCAATCGAATCGATGTAGCACAGACATCGGCAGGAGTTTCTTTTCAAACTGAGTCATCCGCCACTGGAACAATCTTCCCTCAGAAGTAGTAAATGCGAATACCATCAACTCCTTAAAAATAGAATCGACCGTCACTTCATTACGACAGGAGTACACTGAATATCAAGGTGCTTTCATCTGCTTTGCGGGCACCAAGTGGCCGGCTGTCGAGCAGATTAAATCAACAGAGCGGGCAGCCTCGTAATGAGCCAATAGGCTTTCTGTTGCCTGCATTTCCATGTTTCCATGTTTCCTTAGTCTTCCTCCACCTCCCTTCTTCGTTCCCTTCCCTTCTTCCTTCTGTCCTTAACCAACCTCAACCCCAACAGGTGTGAGACTTACAGAAGAGGAGGAGGAGGAGGAGGACACAAAGATACACACAAAGGCAGAACAAACAACAGCAGACCTGCTGGTCCTTACGGGGCTGTTTGTGACAAGCTACACTAATTATCTAATTAAAGGTGGAAGATGAAGGACAGCAAAGGCGAAGGCTCCTCCCAACCCCCCATCCCTCCAGCCAAAGCTGGCAGGAAAGGAAAAAGAACCATGCAGCATGGAAAAACTGCATGGAAATTATGTAGGAAAGAGGAAAGAACTACCATTACTGCTACCACTAACCGGGCGATTAAAGCGAACAAGGACACCAGTATTCGAAAGAACTTAACGTTATTACGACAATGAGTAATATCTTAGTTGCTGGTTGGATTCAAAACACTTGTCTAATCTATTCTTGAAGGCCGTAACTGCTGTATTATCAACGTCATCACAAGGTAGAGAGTTCCAAACATTAACATCTCGATTGAAGAAGTAGTGTTTAGCTTCGTACAACGAGAATCTTTTACCACTTATCTTCAAATTGTGATTTCTTCTTGTTCTATTTGATCGATCAATTGTAAAGTAATCTTCCGCATTAATATCACTGAATCCTTTAAACATTTTAAACACTTCTATTAGCTCGCCTCGCATTCTTCGTTTTGATAGGCTGAATAAATTTACTTCTTTAAGCCTTTGTTCATATGATAAATTTCTCAACCTAGGAATCATCTTTGTTACTCTTCGTTGAGCCCGTTCCAATTTTTCTATGTCTTTTCTGTAATAGGGAGACCAAAACTGTACACAGTACTCAAGACGGGGTCGAACCAACGAATTATACAGTTTTAATATTACTTTTTCCGATTTATTATTAAAGACTCATCCGATGAAGCCAACCAATTTGTTTGCAGTTTTAACTACCTCTGAACAATGCTGACCGGGCTTTAAATCGCTTGATATAGTGATTCCAAGATCCTTTTCTTTACTTACTGCAGAAAGTTGTTGGCCATTCATTACGTCTATGTTTTTAATACAGGAAAGGTCAGAATAACATCTTTAATTTTGGAAAGACTAGAATAAGGTCCTTAGTTTTGGAAAGACTAGAATAAGGTCCTTTGTTTAGGAAAGATCATAATAACGTTTTTAGTTGTGGAAATATTAATGTCTTTTATAATATGTACGAGTAGATACAGTGTATTTGAATTATTCTAGTGTTCTTGTCCTCTTCTCTTCCTTCTCCTCCTCATCATCATCCTCTTCCTCCTTCTTCTCCTCTTCCTTCATAATGACTCAAACTCTGACTCATTTTCGAAGCTTCTCATCGACGAATCTTCCAGAATGAATCGCTAAGTCGGCACAGTTCAGGGGTTTAGTCGGCGGTTCGGAACGGCTCGATTTATAGACAAGAGTTAGAGGGACTTGGGAACTTTCTCTCTCTTTCTGTCTGTCTCTCTCAAATTTCGTCTTCTTTCTTTCTTTCTTTTTCTTTTCTTTCATTCATTCATTCAATATTTCTTTCTCTTTTTCCTTTCTTTTTTTTCATCCTTCATTTTTTCATTCTTTCATTCTTTCTTAATTTCTTCTTTTTCGTCTCTCTCTCTCTCTCTCTCTCTCTCTCTCTCTCTCTCTCTCTCTCTCTCTCTCTCTCTCTCTCTCTCTCTCTCTCTTCCCCCCCGCCATCTTTATCTGTCCACTTCTTTATCCTCAAGTTTCCTCCCTCAAAGTTAGGTGTGTTTATACCACTAAGAGGGAAGTTGTCTGCACTGGAGGTAACTTCTCTCCGTTTCTCTCCATATCTTTTTGACCCTCTCTCATCCTCCTCTTCCTCCTCCTGTCTCTCTCCTTCCATCTCTCTCTCGCTCTTCCTCTCTCTTTCCTTCCTTTCCTCTTATTAACTTATGATACTATTTGCATGGGGTACAGGGAAGGAAGGAAGGAAAGAAGGAAGGGTTGGGAAAGGGGAAAAGATACGAAGGAAGAGGTAATAAGATGAAGGGTTAGAGAGAGAGATGAAGGGAGGAATTAGAGCAAAATAGAAAAGGAGGAGAAGGAGGCTAAGAATAGGAAAAAAAAAGAGAGAGGTAAGGAAGAGAAAAAAAAAAGTGAGTGAGTGAATGAAAGGGAGAAAGAGAAAAGGGTGAAGGGGAGGAAGAGGAATTCATATTAGTAAAGGGAAGCGAGGAAAGAAAGAGGAAGTTTTGAGAGAGAGAGAGAGAGAGAGAGAGAGTATTCGCAGTGTTGTGCGCACTACCTGCTGAAAGTAGGGGCAGAACCGCTGCCACTACTTCAGTCAAATTGTAGTGGCACTCCCGCTACAGCTACTCGTTTCTAAATGTAGTGCACTACCGCTACTACTGCCGCTATCGCTACGTGTGAACAATAAGTACTGAAAAAAACATAATTCTCTAGATATTGTTACGTTCCACGCCCTTGATAGAGTACTGAGTAAGTCACTTTACACTTCCTGTACCTGAGGCTACAAGATTCACTCACCTCCCTCTGCTGTGTTAGTTGACTCAGCCAGTTTTTACCAGTTTCCAAGGCTTCGTGAGCCGTGGTCAGGAATATCCACGAGTGACTAATCATTTGCTGTCCACAGGTAGGCAGGCAGCCACCCACACCTCCAGTCGCAGATTCACTACTGAGCGAGCGTTAGGTGACCGACAAGAGTGACGGGCCGCGGCTCAGCCCAGTGAACTGTACACTTTTCATTCGCGTTATCATCACGTACGTGTTGGTCCACCCCGAGTAGCGATTAGCGAGTAGTGACTAGCCTTACCTAAAAATGTAGCGCCGCTACCGTTTTTGTCGCTCTTTCTAAAAAAGGCACTACCGCTACAGCTACTAAAGAAATAGTTTCGCTACGTAGCGGCGCTACTGTTGTAGTAGTGCCGCTACGCCCAACACTGAGTATTCGTGGGGTAGAAAGTGAAAGTATGAAAAAAAAAAGATAATGATGTTCTCTGGTAGAAGAATCGAATCTCTCTTATGATAATCATCTGTGTGCTTTACCATCCCCCACATAATCACCGCGAGGGGGTAACTGAACCATTTGAAACATAGCGCACACACAACCAACCAAATCAAGTACACGAACGACAAGAAGAGCCACTCCTGATATAGTGTAGCTTACCTCTCAACCACCTTTCGTCCGCTGTGGTTTCCGTAATTGTTTAATAGCCCGGATTCTGAGCTGGCTCCGATCATAAGTTCTCGCGGCGGGGAGGGGAGGAGGGATGCCGCGGACTGTATATCATGACGAGGCGTTGTTTTGCCTCCTCGGCCGCACGTAAATACCCGAGCGAATGAAGCACCGGCCACCTGTTACCGTGATGAAGACTCCGCCGCCTTCATCGGTTTACAGAGGTGAAGGGAAGGACAGGAAGCAAGCAAGGAGCAGAAGAGGGAGCAGGAAGATAGGAAGGACGAAAGGAAGGAAGTAGTGGTAGTGTATTAGAGGGAATAGACAGAGGTAGAAGGATATAAGGAAGAACACAAGAGGGAGCAGGAAATAGAAGGAAGCAGGGATAGATACATAGTGAAAGGAATAAGGAAGGACAGAAGAGAGATAGGATATAGAGGGCAACAGAGATAGAGACTTAGTGAATAAATGGGGTAAGAAGGAAATAAGGAAAAACAAAAAAGGAACAGGAAATTGCAGGAAGTAGCGACAGAGAATTAGAATAATTGAATTAGTAAAGAAAGTAAGGTAGAAAGTAAAGATGAGGGAGAAGAAAGAAAAGGAAATTGAGATAGATAATTAGATGATTGAATAAATGTAAAAAGAGAAGGAGGAAAGTACAGAAGGAAAAGGAAGCAAGAGATAATTAATTGAGTGAAAAAATGGAGTAAGAAAAGAAGGAAGGAAATACTGAAGAGGGAGAAAGAAGCCGAGATAGGGAATCAAATAACGGAATAAAGGGTGTGAGAAGGAAGAAGGGAACTAGTAAGCGAGGGAGGAAAGAAGGGACTGAGGAAACTAGAGAAGAAGAAAGGGATAGAGAAAAGTAGGAGGGGCCTAAGCAGGGAAGGAGGGAACGAAGTAAGGAAGAAGAGCAAGAAGAAGAAACTACTGAATAAATAAAGATGAGAGAAGAGGAAGAGAGGGAAAGAAGTGTGTTTCAAGAGTAGGAATTGGAGAGAAAAGTATTGAGAAGTTACCCCGAAAATATGACGAAGCGAAAACGGGGGAGAGAAATGAAGGGAAGGGAAGGAGGAAGGAATAGGAAGGAGTGTTTATTCTCTCTCTCTCTCTCTCTCTCTCTCTCTCTCTCTCTCTCGCGCGCGCGCGCGTGGGTGTGATGTTTGCTAATCTTCGTCTTAAGCTCTTATTGAGGATGAGAGGTAGAGGGTTGTCTCCTCCTCCTCCTCCTCCTCTTCCTTCTCTTCCTTTCCCTCCTTTTCTTCTTTTTCTTCTCTATTTTCGCTTTTTAACTTGAATATTTTTTTTCCTCCTATTTAACTTTTTTTTGCATTTAACATTTCTTTTTCTCCCATTTTCCTTTTTTTTCTCCAATGTTACCTTTTTCCCCCTCCTATTTATGATTTTTTTCTGTTCCTTTCCTCTTTTCATTCCTCTACCCTTCGTGTGCCTCCTTTTCCTCCCTTTGCTTTTATTTTTTTCCTTTTCCTTCGTCTCCTTTCGTTTATATCCTCTATATTTCTCTCCTCTCGTTTCTCTCTTTTTCCTTCCTGTTCCTTCGTTTGTCTCATTCCTCTCTTTTTATACGTTTATCACCTTTCTGTCCTTATCTGTTTATCTCTCTTTTCATAATTTCTTCATCTTTTCATATCTTTCCTTTCCCCTTTTTCTGATATCTTCAATCTTTTTCCCCCTCGCTTCATCTTTTTTCTTTCCTCTTTTCCTATACCCTTCTATCATCTTTTTTTTCTCACCCGCTTCATCTCTTCTTTCCTCCTTTCTGACATCCTTCTATCACCTTTTTTTTTCTCCCTCACCATCTGTTCGTCTTTTCCTTTCACGTCTCAAACTTTCCCTTCCCGATTTTCTCTTTCGCTGCTCTTTTCATTTTCCACTTCTTTCCTCTTTGCTACTCTGTATCTAACTTCTCCTCCTCCTCCTCCTCCTCCCCATCTCCCGCTCACCTGCATTACCTTAATTACTCTCTCACACCTGTCTACCTGTCGAGGGATGGCCGGATTGGGAAAAAAATATATACCAACTAAGGAGAAGAAAAGAGAGGAAAAATCTTTTAGAACTTTGTTTATTCTCTCTCTCTCTCTCTCTCTCTCTCTCTCTCTCTCTCTCTCTGTTTATTTCGTTTCGTTTACTTATTTACCTTTTTTAACTCAATTTTTCCTCATTAAACTCATCTTTTTTTTTCGGGTTTATTTTTTCGTATTTTCACCTGAACTGTTTAATATTTTTCTTTAGTTGTTTATTTTATTTATTTGGTTTCTTTCATTTTCTCTTTTCCTCGTTGAATTTATCTTCGTCTGTTTGGTTTTGGTATTTTTTAGGTTGATGAGTCGATTTTATTTTAGTTTCTTTCTCCTTGTTGTGTGTGTGTGTGTGTGTGTGTGTGTGTGTGTGTGTGTGTGTGTGTTTTGCTGTCTCTGTCTTTCTCTTTCTCTTCCTATTGCTGTTAGTGTTAGCTCTTGCACCGTGAAGTTGTGTGTGTGTGTGTGTGTGTGTGTGTGTGTGTGTGTGTGTTGGTTTGTATCATGTGTTCCATCTGTTTCACTCCTGTCTGATGTTATTGTTGTTGTTGTTGTTGTTGTTGTTGTTCTTCTTCTTCTTTCATTTCTTCTTTCTTTTCTTCTTTCTTATTTTGTTCTTATTGCTCTTTCCCTTCTTCTGTCTCTTTCTTTTCTTCATCCTCTTTCTTATCATCTTTTCTCTCCTTTTTCTTCCTCTTTCTCTTCTTTCTCTTCTTCCTCTCCTTTCTCTTTCTCTTCCTACTCTTCTTCCTCTTCCTTCTCTTCTTTCTCTTCCTCTTCTTTCTTCTTTCTTCTTTTTTTCATTCTCTCTTCTTTCTTTCATCTTCCTTCTTCTTCTTCTTCTTCTTCTTCTTCTTCTTCTTCTTCTTCTCCATCTACTAACTCCGTTTTTTTTTCTGTCATTCCATTTCTTCTCCTTAACACGCTTCCTTTCTTTCATCCGCCTCCTGGTTCTCTAATTGCTCTGTTTTTCATTCCTCTTTTTCTTTCACTTCCACCTCCTCCTCCTCTTCCTCCTCCTCCTCCTCCTCCTCCTCCTCCTCCTCCTATGGACAGGCTAATTTGGGAAGGTCAACCGCTGACTCTCCAGGAACGTTTGTCACCTAAATGAGTTGTCACATTACGCAGCTGTTAAGAGGGGAGGGGGAGGGAGGGAGGAGGAGGAGAAGGAGGGATGGGGAGAATGAGGAAGAGAGGGAAGGAGGGAGGGGGTGAGGAGAACGAAGGGGGGATGCGCATAAAGTTCATAGTGGAGGAGAGAGAAGGAAGGAAAGGAGGGAATAGTTGAAGGAAGGAAGGGAGGGAAGGACGAAAAGAAGGTGGGAGTGAGGGAGTGGAGGAAGGAAGGAAGAGACAGAAGGAAGGAATGAGTGAGGGAATGAAAGAAGGGAATGAAGAAGAGGAGTTTCAGGATTTGATGATTAAAGGAAGGAAAGGGAAAAAGAGATAGAGGTGACTAGTGAGAGAGGGAAGAAGGAAAGGAAGACTAAAAGAAAGGAAGGGGAAGGATGGATATATAGATGAATGAAAGGAACGAGGGAAGAAGCAAAACGAAAGTCATAATACAGGAAAAGAGAAAACACTGTAAGCCACAAACAAAGGAGGGAAGAAGAAAAAACGAAGGCGAAAGAGATTAAACAGTAGAAGGCTAAAGAAAGAGAAGAAAATATGGAGGAATGGAATGAAAGATAGACGAAGAGAAGGATATAAAACAGGAGGCAACGATTGAAGCCATAGAAAAGGAGTCAAGAAGAGAAAGGAAGAAAACGAAGACAAGCGAAGACAGTATAAGCTAAAGGAAGAAAGGAAAAGGTTGAGAAATGGAAGGAAAGGTGAACGTAGAGGAGAATGTAAAATAGAAAGGAAGAAAAGGGAAAGAGACAAATATAAGAGAGTAGGAAAGAAGGAAGAAGAAAGCGAAGACAAGTGAAGAGAAGAAAGAGAAGAAAAGATGGAGAAAGAAAAGGAAAAATAGACGTAGAAAAGAATATTCAGTATAAACCAAGATAATGGACAGAGACAACGAATGAAATGAAAGGAAGATAAATGATTAAAAAAAGGAGAAAGGAAGAAAATGAAGACAAGTGCAAAGAAGAATGAGAAGAAAAGGTGGAGGAATAGAAGAAAAGATGGACGAAGACAACATATAACAGGAAGTAAGATATTGAAAAGAGACGGAGTAAAGAAGAAACGAGAGAAAGAAAGCGAAGACAAGTGAAGAGAAGACAGAGGAGAAAAGATGGAGAAATAAAAGGAAAAATCGACGTAGAGAAGAATGATGAGCAATAATTGAGCAAGATAACAGGAAGAGACAACGAATGAAATGAAAGGAAGATAAATGAGTAAAAAAGAAGAGAGGAAGAAAACGAAGACAAGTGCAAAGAAGAATGAGAAGAAAAGGTGGAGAATTAAAAGGAAAAATAGACGTAGAGAAGAATGTACAATATAAAGCAAGACAATGGAAAGAGACAACGAATGAAGTGAAAGGAAGATAAATGAGTAAAAAAGAAGAGAAAGGAAGAAAATGAAGACAAGTGCAAAGAAGAACGAGAAGTAAAGGTGGAGGAATAGAAGGAAAAATGGACGAAGACGACAACATATAACAGAAAGCAAGATAATGAAAAGAGACGGAGGGAGTAAAGAAGAAACGAGGGAAAGAAAGCGAAGACAAGGAGGATAAATTTAAGGGGGAGAAGCGAACCAGAGAAAGTTAATCACATAAGTTCGACAAACTATTAAGGTGAATTAAGAGAGAACTTGACTTTAGGCAGAAGCGGTGACTGAAATATATATGGGCGGGAAGCGAGGAATTGAAACTTAAGAGAGACGAGGGGAAGAAGGAAGAGGAGAAGGGAAGAGAAGGGTAGAGAAGGGGAGACGTTTAATATTACCTCTTTCCTCCTCAATACTCTCTCCCCTTCTTTATCTTCCCTTCTCTCTCCTTCCTCCCTTTATCTCCTCCCCTCTTCACCCTCTCATAACCATCAACCTTCCCAATGTTCTCTCCTCTCTTTCCCTTTTCCTATTTATTTTCCCTCTCCTTCTTACCTTCCCTCTGTTGACGTTTAGGTGGGATGGTATTAAGCAAACAGCAGGTGAGCCAGATTCACCTGTAGAGAGTATTTACCTCTGTCCAGGTGTACCCAGGTAACCCCTATATTGCTGACCTCAATATTGCTGCTCACCTGCCTAAATTACCTCGCCTACCTGAGCGTGGAAACTCTGTGTGTGTCTGTGTTTGTTTGTGGTTGTGTGTGTGTGTGTGTGTATGTGTGTGTGTGTGTGTGTGTGTGTGTGTGTGTGAGGGAGAGAGAGAGGGAGAGGGAGTGAGAGTGAGAGAGAGTGTGAGAGAGAGAGAGTGTGTGTGTGTGTGTGTGTGTGTGAGAGAGAGAGAGAGAGAGAGAGAGAGAGAGAGAGAGAGAGAGAGAGAGAGGTAATGCCTTGTTATGATGTTTGTCGTTTCTTAAGCCGACTTTTTAAACCGTTCCTCCCCCCCTCCCCATCTCTCTCTCTCTCTCTCTCTCTCACGAAAATGGAAACGAAGTGCATATTATATTTTTCTTCTTTGTGTTCTTATATCATCATTAAAATTAGTGATGCTTCAGGCTTAGATGGGAGAGGAGAGAGATACGTTCAAGCTTCCACTGGGCCGAACTTTGATCCAGACACACGTTATCCTTTTTAAACATCGTAATTATCCAAGTGCAGTGTAGTGTTATTTAAGCCACTATCCCTCCCTCCCTTCCTCCCTCTCTCCATTCCTCCCTCTCCCCATCCCCCTCTCTCGTATTTTCCGCTTTCCTGCCTCTCTTCTCTTCCTAACTCACCAACTCTTCCTCTTTCACTCTCTTACTTTTCATTCTGTTTGCTGTTTCTACTCTTCCCTCTCTCTATTCCTCTCTCATGTTTCCTCTTTTTCTGCCTCCTTCTCCCTTCCTACCTCACCTCCTCTTCCTCTTTCCCTCTCTTACTTTTCATTCTGTTGCTGTTTCTACTCTTCCCTCTCTCTATTCCTCTCTCATGTTTCCTCTTTTCCGCCTCCTTCTCGCTTTGTACCTCACCTCCTCTTCCTGTTTTTCTCTCTCTCTCTCCTCTCATACAGTTTGTTAGCTTTCATTTCCCCTCTCGTTTTTTTTCTTTAACATTCACTTTTTCAAATTAATGCTGTACCTTTTATCTCTCCTTCTCCTCTTTCGCTCTTACTCCTTTTTAATCTTCATCTCTCCCTCCTTCCCTCCCTCTCTCCTTCCTTCCCTCCCTTTCCTCCCTCCCTTCTTCCCTCCACCATCGGTCTCAAGTGGTTCTCGTGTGTGGCAAGTAATGCTTTCTGAGTGCCAAACATTACGGGCCATTCAATTTCTCCTCCTCCTCCTCCTCCTCTTCTTCCATTAAAAAAGAAAAAAAAAACTATAACGTGAAGGATGAAAAATGAAGAAGGTGATGAAGGGAGGAAGGAACAGAAGGAGGAAATAATTGGGTATGAAGCAAAGGAAAGCAGAGGAGGAAGAGGAAGGAAACGGAGGGAAGAGGAGGGAAAGGAGAAAATGTGGAACAGGGAATAAAGAAGAAAGAGGAGATGAAAATTAAAAGATGAATGAATGGAAGTGAAGGAGGAGATAAAGAAGGAAAAGAGAGGAGGAAGAGGAAGGAAAAGGAGAGAAGAGGCGGGAAAGGAGAAAATGTGGAATAGGGAATTAAGAAGAAAGAGGAGATGAAAATTAAAAGATGAATAGATGAAAGTGAAGGAGGAGATAAAGAAGGAAGAGGGGGAAGGTAGAAAGCGAGAGAATGGAACGTATAAAAAAAAGAGAGGGAAAAAAGGAAGGAAAGGGTGGAAGAATAAAGTGGTAAAGTAGGAAGAGAGGAAAGATAGAAAGAGATAGAATGAAACGTATGAAAAAGAGAAGGAAAAAGCTGAAGTAAGGAAATGGATGGATGGATAAATTGATGAAGGGAAGGAAGGAGGGAGGGAGAGAGAGATTGAAAGAGAGAGGGAGGGAGGGAGGGGGAAGGAGAGGGAGAGAGGAAGCACCCCGGCGTGAGAACAAGACAAATGATGCTGTAAATTGACTCTCCTTATTGAAATTTGTTCGCATGAGAGGAAACCTGCTGCCCATTTTCTTTGCTTGCCCAGGGGAGCGATTTTATAGAGAACGGGAGGAGGGGGAGACGTGGAGGGGTGAGGAAGGGAGGGAAGGAGGGAAGATTGACGAAGTAAGAGTTGGTAGAGACTGTAGGAGTGGAGGGAGGGATTTTCTTGAGGAGGGAGGAAGTGGAGAAGTGAGGGAGGGAAGGAAAATAGGTGTTGGAGAGAAAAAAAAAGTGAGAGGTAGATGGAGAGGTGTTTTTTTTTTGTGTGTGTGTGTGTGAGTGTGTTAGTGGATCAGTGAAGTAGAAAAATAGTATAAAATAAAAATAAAAAGAAGTTAGGGAGGGATATAGATGTGTGTGTGTGTGTGTGTGTGTGTGTGTGTGTTAGTAAGTTCGTGAAAATAAAAAAAAAGTGATATGGAACCAGAAAATAAAAAGATGTAAATTGTGAAGAGGAGGAAGAAATCTTAGACCAAATATTGAAATTCTGGCTCATTTTGGCGTTGCTAGGGAAGGGAGGAGAGCTAATTTAGTTTTATTCTTTTCCTCCGAGTTCCGTTTCAAGTTTCCTTTCATCTCCAGAATGTCCTGTTTTTATTTGGCAAGTTTCCTAATTTTCATTCCTTCTTTCTCTTCTTCGTGCACTTCTTTTTTTATCTTGTTTTACTTTTTTTTTGTCTTTCGTTTGTGTTTCCTTTTGCTGCCGCTTCGTCTTTCACTTCACTCCTCCTCCTCCTCCTCCTCCTCCTCCTCCTCTTCCTCCTCCTCCTTCTCTTCCTCCTCCTCCCCTGCTCGTATTGGTAGAAGATATTACTCACCCCTCGAGACGCTGATCTTCCTCGCTATATTGCTGGGTTATGAGAGAGAGAGAGAGAGAGAGAGAGAGAGAGAGAGAGAGAGAGAGAGAGAGAGAGAGAGCTGACTAGTGTACAGGATCCAGGCGTTACAGGGGTCTAGTAGAACACATATTGGCAGTAAACTTGAATTATCGCTGCGTGCCTACTTAAAATTTATTCATATTCGTTCACTTACTTTACCGGCCACGGGGGAGTCCTTAGACGGGTATGGCTGTTTGGAGCGTCTGTACGACCCTCTCGACTCCTTAACTATTATCATTACTATTATTATTATTATTATTATTATTATTGGTGAATGTTATTGACAACCTTATTTTCCCGAGTTTGTTTTACTTCTCTTTTTTTTGTCTTTCCTTCCTCTTCTTCCTCTTTTTGTCTGCTCCTTTTCCCCTCCCCCTTCTTTCTCTTCACTCCTCCTTTTTCTCCTCTTATAATTGTGGCGTAATGATCTTCTGCTCTTTGCTTCTTTTCCTCCTCCTCCTCCTCCTCCTCTTCTTCTTCGCTCTCCAGTCACCGGGTCTATGTAGCACCGCCGACGATCCTAGTTTATCGAGGCCACCGCGGAGCCGTGTCCATTTACCAGCGGGCGGAACTAGACGAAGCATTTGCACTATTTTCCCGTCTGCTGCCCGGCCGTTTCATGCTCAGCCGACCGCCAGTCTGTGTGAGTTTGTGTTTTGCTTCCCAAACAGCGCAGGGCTTTTTCCTGACGCCTTTAAATGAGTCGCTGTTTATGGCTAGCCGGGCACCTACAGAACGAGGGTATTTGTTGATAGTAATACAGCGGGATGAACGTGTTACTTGTTCGCAAAGATAGGGGTAGAAAAGATGGAAAATGGTATAGTTATGTACAATGCAAAGAAAGTAAATGTTATGTGTGAGACTAGAAAAAAAGGGAAGCGGGGAAGATGTGCGTTTGAAGGATAAAATGAAAACAAAAACAGGAAAAATAGGCAATGGATGAAGTATAACGTACCAAGGGATAGAGAATTGAAAACGTATCGGGTGAGAAAAAAAGAAAAGCATAAAAAAGGAAAATGGAAAAAAGGAATTAAATACATACTCCCCAAAAGTCACACGACAATGGAAAAAGAGAAGCAAAAGATTGTCAACCCAACTATACAAGGACGAACATGCAGTACAATAATTACCATACATATAAGAAACATGACACAAACAAAACAAAACGAAACAAAACAAAGAAAGTGGCACCGGAAAATCAAACCAAACCAAACGAAAAAAAAAAAAAAATCATCATCACATCAATACCAAGACGAACACGCACGTACAAGACTTGCTTAATAGACAAGAAGTAAAGACACACGGATGACAAAGGCTCTGCGGAGGTATTGAGTGACAAATAAAAAAGACAAAAAACAAGGATGACTGATTGATTGATAGTTTATTGTTGCAAGTACACAACAAAGGAGAAGGGAGGAACATGCCATCCCAACCCCCAGGCAGCATATAGTGGACAAGGATGATATATGTGAATATCCAGAATACGATGAGAGGAATGTCATTGCTGTTGTTGTTGTTGTTGCTGTTGTTGTTGTTTCCATCAGGCCAGACAGACAGACAAGGACGGAGAGTGAGAAAAAGATGATAGATCCGATCGAGAACACAGAGGGGGGGAAGGAGAGAGAGAGAGAGAGAGAGAGAGAGAGAGAGAGAGAGAGAGAGAGAGAGAGAGAGAGAGAGAGAGAGAGAGAGAGAGAGAGAGAGAGAGAGAGAGAAGAGAAGAAAAAAAACCAAAAAATAAAAAGAGAAAAGACAAGAAAGACGAATAGAATAAAGAAAAATAAAAAGAACAGAACAGAACGGAACAGAGACGAGAGGAGAAGAGAAGATAACAAAAGAGAACAGAAGAGGAGAAAGAGAGAATAAGAGTGGAAAAATAAAACTGAGAGAAAGATAACGTACCAAGAAGCAGGAACCGACAGACAAATACTTACAGACAAAGAAGCAAGCAGAGAGAAACACAGGAGACACGGGGAAGAGGTCAAGGAGTGATAAAAGGCGAGCAGAAGGGGAAACAGGATGATGTGCAGACGAAGCATAACCAAAAGAAAATGCATGTGATAAGGGATAGAAGACGAGGAGGAAGAAGGGATAGAAGACGAGGAGGAAGAAGGGATAGGAGACGAGGAGGAAGAAGGGATAGAAGACGAGAAGGAAGAAGGGATAGAAGACGAGGAGGAAGAAAGGATAGAAGACGAGGAGGAAGAAGGGATAGAAGACGAGGAGGAAGAAAGGATAGAAGACGAGAAGGAAGAAGGGATAGAAGACGAGGAGGAAGAAGGGATAGAAGACGAGGAGGAAGAAGGGATAGAAGACGAGAAGGAAGAAGGGATAGAAGACGAGGAGGAAGAAAGGATAGAAGACGAGGAGGAAGAAGGGATAGAAGACGAGGAGGAAGAAGGGATAGAAGACGAGAAGGAAGAAGGGATAGAAGACGAGGAGGAAGAAGGGATAGAAGACGAGGAGGAAGAAAGGATAGAAGACGAGGAGGAAGAAGGGATAGAAGACGAGGAGGAAGAAGGGATAGAAGACGAGGAGGAAGAAGGGATAGAAGACGAGGAGGAAGAAGGGATAGAAGACGAGGAGGAAGAAGGGATAGAAGACGAGGAGGAAGAAGGGATAGGAGACGAGTAGGAAGAAGGGATAGAAGACGAGGAGGAAGAAGGGATAGAAGACGAGGAGGAAGAAGGGATAGAAGACGAGGAGGAAGAAGGGATAGAAGACGGGGAGGAAGAAGGGATAGAAGACGGGGAGGAAGAAGGGATAGAAGACGAGGATGAAGAAGGGATAGAAGACGAGGAGGAAGAAGGGATAGGAGACGAGGAGGAAGAAGGGATAGGAGACGAGGAGGAAGAAGGGATAGGAGACGAGGAGGAAGAAGGGATAGAAGACGAGGAGTAAGAAGGGATAGGAGACGAGGAGGAAGAAGGGATAGAAGACGAGGAGGAAGAAGGGATAGAAGACGAGGAGGAAGAAGGGATAGGAGACGAGGAGGAAGAAGGGATAGGAGACGAGGAGGAAGAAGGGATAGGAGACGAGGAGGAAGAAGGGATAGAAGACGAGGAGTAAGCAGGAAAAGAAAATGAAGGACTGACAGAGTAGAAGGAAGGCGATAAAGAAGGAAAAGGGGAAACAGTAAAAAGTGGATCCGCAGCTGAGATGAAAAAAAATAACATATGTTTAAGGAAGGAAAGATAAAGGAAGTGAGTAAAGGATAAGAGGGGAAGGATGAGGTAAATACGAAAAAGAAAAAAAATATATTGTATTGTTTCTTTTTATATATTTTTTCGCATCTTCGTTTTTATTTATATTTTTCTCCTTTATTTTTTTTTCAATTCCTCTGTTTCTATTCTCATACATAAATTTTTTTTTTATTTGCATTGTATTTAACTTTACAGATCTCCTCATTCTTTTTTTAATTTCCTTTTTATTACTATTATACTTTGCATCTTTCTCTTTGCATTGTATAACTTTACCATTTTCCTTCAAATTTTTCGCCTCCTATTTTTTCTACTTTTATACGTAACAATTTTTCTCAAACACAATATCTACTTCTTTGCACTGTACATAACTTTACCATTATCTTTCTTTTTCTTCTTTCGTTGGATCGCATAACTTATTCTCGTATATTCCATCTTCCTTTCCCACATTTCCTTTCTCTTTCCTCTTTTCTCGCACTTTCTCCTCGTTGATGTGTTTCTCGTGCATGTTTTTCGCACCGTCTTGCCCACCTAGTCAGCACCTGTCCGAAGCAGGGTAGATGATGGACTCTTACTGATATTCTCCCACTCCATCTCTTCTTTTTCCCTCCTCACTCTGTCCTTCCTTCATCACTCTGTCCTTCCTTCCTTCCTCTTCCCTCTTCTCCCTTTTCCTGTCTTCATAAGCTCTTGTTCCTTCTTTCCTCTAGTTCTTCTTTCCACACTTCCTCCTTCTGTGCCATCTTCCCTTTCTCTTCTGGTATCCTTCTCTCATTCCCTGCTTCCTATACTCTCATTGTCCCTTTTACTTCTTCTTCTTACCATTTCTTAGCTGTGTCCATCCATCACTCTTTTCTTCCTACTTGCCTTGCCCCATTTCTTCCATATTTCCTCTATTTTCTCTCTTCTCCACATTTTCTTACTTCCATATACCTTTAATTTCTATCCGTCCATCTTTTCTCCTTCCCTCCAATCTCTTCCTATCTCTTCCCTTCCCTTCCCATCCCCTCCTCTCTCTCCTTCCTCCATCCTTCCCTCCTTTTTTTTCCTCACTTCCCTCCTTCCTTCCCTTCCCTCCCCTCTCCCTCCCCA